>NC_133474.1:15983289-16067481 GCF_025370935.1 Choristoneura fumiferana | reverse complement strand
CCTAATGAAAACTAACCAAAACTTATATGGTTTTTATAGTCCTCGAATTTCGCACACTACCGTCCGTCCGTACTGTCGTGTTGACAGGTGTCCATGGGCGGCGGTGATTGCTTCCCATCAGGTGACCCGCATGCTCGTTTTCCTCCTCTTATATAAAAAAACCTACTTCCATTAGCTGCTCCACCATGACCCTGATAATGACTGAATAGTGATTTTATCTTTATCGTCATGCAGAATATATACATAATGTATAGAACACCAAACTACTTTTAAAGCACTAATTATTTTCGAACAAATAGTTTTGCAGTGGCAGGTTATTATGGTAAAACATTTTATTTGGATGCAAATACTTATACATATAAATAAGATGAATTCGCGCATCACTTCAGCACTGCTGTACCTATTTGGTTAATTCTTTTTTTGCTGTTTTTGTGATGGTCAGGTGAAGGTTTATATGAAATAAATTGGTTGACAAATCGTATGCAATCTTACTAAATTAGTTTCTCATGACCAGTTCAGTGTATAATACCTAATTGTACGTACAGTAAGCATCAAAATGAGGGACAACTTTTTTCACTTCCAACCTTGTATGACGAGTACAACATTGGAAGGAATTACTGTTTTTAATTGCATTAGCAACAATTTTGGTTATCCCAGTCCCAGCCTGTTACATGTATTGAGTATGGTTATTATAATTATGACCTGTAACTTTTAAAATTAATATAGGTACTTTAATAGATACAATATAATAGATATGCTACTCTTGGTCGTCAATGTTGAGTTTTGCATGAAGCATCAGTTACTTAGCTTACCTATGTTATTCCAGGATGCTCTGACCGGGTTCACACTGGAGCTGAAACACCTGGACGGGCACACGGTGTCCTGTGACGCGCGACAAGGTGACGTGGGCGGGCGCGCGCGTGCGCAAGAAGGGCGAGGGAATGCCTAACTTCGAAAACAACAACCTACATGGGAACCTGTACATCACCTTCGACATTGACTTTCCCAAACAAGACTTCAGTGATCAGGAAAAAGAAGGTATGTAGCTACCATGCATAGAACAAGTGACTTATCATATCCATATCACACAAGAAGGACCTCTTATTAACTAGACCAGTGGGGAAGCTTAATAATATCAGATTAGTGACGATTTTCATACGATTTAGCACAAATTTAACAAGTTTATTAATTACAGTTAATTTACTTCTTTCTGCGGCAGTAAATCGTGCTGCACAGAGTTAAAATTTTAAATATCAGCAAGCATTTTAAAATTTTTGCTATAAACATTAAAGACGAAATTTTTAAATGGCTATTTTGTTTCAGCTCTTCGGAAGATACTCCAGCAGTCACCAAATAACAAAGTGTATAATGGACTTTAGTAGTCATAATTGCAGATTTAATTTATTGAAATAGTAGAATTGAATGCAATGGTGTGAACAAAGTCTTGTTTGAGTAAAGTCAGTGATATGTGGATGGCAAGAATATTGTGATTGTTTTTGTAAAATTAAACTTGATAACAATAAAAGAAGATTTTTCTTTCATTATTATAATGTATATTGTGAAGGGTATGAAAAAAGAACAAATAACAAAAAATACATAACATTTATTGATCTTGGCAATAGGCATGGCGTATTACTAGGGTGTCCACTAGAAATCTAAAAATAAATCCCTGACTTTTCCTTGACCACATTTCTAATCTAAATTTCCCTGAACAATCATGAACATTTCAAAGCAGGTTATATGTTTTTTTTTTACTGCCCGAGATACTAAGCTAGACCCAATGATGGGAATTCACTGCACACCGAATGTGCTCACTTTTTCGTTGTTTGTTTTTTTAAATACCACTATTTAATACGTCGCCCAGAACTGAAACGACTGGTGACAAAATATCGAGCTAAGTTTTGGGAAATCACGAGTATTTTCCCTGACTTTTTGGATTTCTAGCAATTGTCCCCGACTTTCCCTGACCACCTTGGGCTTCCCTAACTTTTCCCTGACTTTTCAGAAAGCGGCCACCCTGATTACTTAACACAAAATGCATACTCAATCAATTAATAAATAATGTTAACCATAATACAAATAGTATTCAGAAAACGGCTGGATTGACGCAGAGCGCAAAAATAAACCAGTGATCAAAATGAATATTACGTAACTGGGTGGAGCTTTGAAGCGTTTTGACCGTAGTATCCCGTGTGTTACGAAATCGAAGGATTACGTCCATGAACTAAAATCAATTACAGTTATGCGACCCGCGGTGGTGGTGATATTTTGTTGACGAATATAATTACTAGTCTTATTTTAGTAAAACACAGGATACGGCGGTTGAAACGCTTCAGAGCCTTACCAAACATGAGAATTAAGGATTTATTTATTTATTGAGGTGTTCTAGGTACAGCGTTACCATAGTTTACAGAGTGAATCTTAAGGCCAATAACAGAACTCCAATAATACAACTATAAAAACTGAGTAGGAGAAAACGTACCTACAACAATAAGAAAAAAAAGGAACTTAATAGGAAATAACGAACAATAATAAAATGTGTGTGTGCGTGTTTGTATGTTACCAGGGAATACTTTTCACAATTGAAAATTTGAATTTATTCTTGATGTGGCAAAGGGGTCCACATCTTGAAAGGACTTAGCGTACAACCCTAGTTAGTAATTGAGTTCTGGGCGTAGTTGGTTCGTTAAAAGCTTAGAGCAACGCGGGCTTCCTACGGAAGGGAGAAGCCATTCGCCGCATTCCCCTCTGTCAAAGTACAGGCCCAACTGGGCATACGAATTTTATAAAACAAGGCGCGCTCGGATTTCAAACTAGACCGAATCGAGTCCCGCGAGTGAACGCTGCAGTGCTAAAAATGCCGACTTGTTCAGTTTTCTGCTGTAAAAAGAGATCAAGCTTGCAAAAAGATGGTGTTACATTTCACATGGGGGACCAAACGCAACTGGCATATTTAAGTGCGCTGCGGACATATGCACAAAAAACATTCTTTATGCATGCAAGATGCATGGGCTGACAAACTCTCATGACGAAACCGAAACTCTTATATGCCTTATTACTTATAATGTCTATGTGCTCGCCCAGAGTAAGTCTTTGATCCAACTGTACCCCAAGGTCTCGGACCGAGTTTACTTTTGTATAGAAGATCCCTGTATAGTATAAGGAAAGTCAACAGTACAACACTTACAAAGGATAAGGATACAAAGAATAAAACATTTTCATGGATATCTTTATTTTTATGATGTTTTCCTAATGTCCATATCTTTTAAATTCAATATCAATATCTTTATCTACCTGCTTAACAAAGTTCTACTAGAATGGCACTTAAAATCTGTAAATAAATCAAAAATAAAACTATGACTAAACAAGTGAATTAATTCATAATAGTCTACACAACTCGGACGCATATTTGAAGCAAATTATGCATCCGTCTTAATAAAATAAAATATCACATTCAAATAGGAGAGCCGTAATTATTGCCATCAAAAGAACCTAGTATTTAGGATGACTGGAAGAGAACTCTTATGAACTGGTGAACGGGTTCATGTTTTTACACAACCTCAATCCGCACGCCACTCGATGCCGCGGCATACTTCAGAAAGCAGGTAACTTGTACGAAATCTCCCACTAGGACACATTTATTGGACGCGCTAGTGTTAGGTGACGAGGCAGGAGTCGTGCGCGGCGGGCGCGCGGTGCGCGAGGCGGCGCGGCGCGGCTTGCAGCACGCTGTTGACGACGGCGCGCGCCAGGTAGCCCACGCTCACGGCTGGCGGCGCCGACGCCAGCGGCTCGTTCACCTCGCTCACGCCGCTGTCCTGCACCACCAAACATACTATTTGTTAGTCGTACGGTCAAGGACTAATTGATGACCCACCCTGGAACAGCTTCATTTTTGCGCATACAGTGTGACAAGCATCCGGAAACCTGGAGCCATTGACTACCCTTCTGATATAATGATACAGTCCATTCAGCAACCAAATACGCCCACGCAACGCAAATAGTGTTCGGAAAGCGATGTAAAATCCCTAGTAGAATAAGTTCAATAGTTGAACCTTTAAATGACGTAGATAATTATAGTTTAGAATTAAGACATAGATTACAAGTGGCGCAAAAAGACGCAAGAGATAATTTAGTGAAAGTAAAATGTGACAGAAGAAGTGAATATGATAAAAAGACAAATTTGGTAACATACAAAAAATGAGACAATCCTAGTGCGAAACGAAACTGGTAATAAACTAGACTGTTTATACGATGGACCATATCTCGTTGTAGAAAATAACGAACCGAATGTTGTAGTGTTAAGAAATAATAAACATGAAGTAGTTCATAAGAATAGAACTAAGCGTTTCATACACAGCAATTGAAAAAAAATTAGTAAAAAAAAGCAAAATATTATGTATTGTTTAATAAATAATAATAATAATAAAAATCTTTTCTCATTACTGTCATAATTGATTGATTTTTTACTTAAACTTACATTTATTTAGATAAAGTAGGTAAGAAAAACTATTGTGTTTAACGAAAAATATTATTGTTATAACATTTTTCTTCTCAGCTTCCCCCGAAATGAGGTGTGACAATATAGATATAGCTAGGAAGTTGATTTGAAATACATACGAAAATATCCTAAAGAAGTGCTTTTAATTTAAATAGGGCATTATTAGAATAGTGGACCGACTGTCCACTACAATACCTACTTAGCTAAGTGATGAGTAAGACAAGTCATGTGAAGCAGTATTACACAGATGCTCTAATTGAACACACGTGTTTCCTTTCTCTCTTTCTCTGACCCACGTTTCCCACACCTCAAACGTATGTATGTATGTAGGTATTCGCTGGGTGCAAAGTAGGAGGTGGGAGAACCACGAATCAAACGCAGCGCGCACCGTGGCCAAACAAGGAACCTTTTGGGGGACCACCTGTCAACTATTTAATAGTGAAATTCACGTATTCGTGCATTATTAAGCAAAAATAAATAAATATACAGTATTCTGTTTCGCTATACATACATCGGTACATTTATCAAGACAGACTGTAATGTATCTTGCTTGGCGTGTGTGCAATGAGACAGAGTGTACCATAGTGTATGTGTAGTGAGACAGAGTGTACCTTAGTGTATGTTTAGTGACACAGAGCGTACATTAGCGAGTGTGTAGTGAGACAGCTTAGCTTAAGTGTGGTGAGACCGAGTGTACTTGGCGGACGTGTAGTGAGACAGAGTATACCTTAGCGGAAGTGTGGTGAGATTGGGTGTACCTTGGCGGATATGTATTGAGACAGAGTGTACTTTGGTGGATGTGTAGTGAGACAGTGTACCTTAGCGAATGTATAGTGAGACGGAATGTACCTTAGCGTAAGGGCCTGTTTCACCACTTGTCGACTAACTTTAAGTAACAGATATCAGTGATGCCGTCTCTGTTTGTTTTGTCCGAATAAACAAAGACTGCATTACTTTTATCTGACACTTAAAGTTAGTCGACAAGTGGTGAAATAGGCCCTTAGTGTAGTGAGATTGGGTGTACCTTGGCGGATGTGAAGTGAGACAGAGTGTAGCTTAGCAAATGTGCAGTGGGACAGAGTGTACTTTGGTGGATGAGTAGTGAGACAGAGCGTACCTTAGCGTAAGTGTAGTGCGCGTCGTGCAGCAGGCGGTCCAGGTCGAGCGGCTGCTGCAGACAGAGCTCGGGGTTGCGGCGCAGGATGGTGGCCACCACGCACAGCAGCTCCACGCACAGCTGGCGGCGCGCGGCCGACTGCGCGCGCACCAGCGCGCCCTCCACCAACAGCGCGAACGACAGCTCCGACCGCGACATGTTCACCAGCGTCGGCATCGCCGGGATCGACTCCCCCTGAATGTAACATTCCTCCTCTTATAGGCCACTGAACCAGAGGATATGCAGGATGTTCGGCACATGGAACGTCAAATTTTTTTCGGATATTTTTAGGATTATTTGCTTTCTTTTCACCCTTGGACCTTGGGTTCTAAGGGTCACGGTTTTGGAGATATGATTTTTTAAAAGTGTTTTCCAAATTGCCCGAAATCCCACCTTTAAACGTTCGTAAGTTTTTTATTAATGTATGTAATTTTTTTTGTATTCAATACTCGGTAATACATGCTTGTACAAATAATAATAGTGTTTATTATAATTGATAGTCTCAAAAGGACTTACAAGGACTTTTATTCCAAAATTATATTATTGATTTTGTGAAAAAAATCCTACTTCGAAATTAAATTATTAAAAAACCAAAGGCAAAAGAGCCGCTCATTTTTTTAAATTACTTCTCTAGCTTATGACCTTTCTAACAATAGCTACACATTGATAAAAAAATAAATCTGAGTCAAATTTCGGGGATATTCCGTCAAAAGGGCGGAAATTGTTCGGAGTCAGCAAGTAAGGCAACTTTATTTTTATGATCGTATTTATTAATGGTTAGACAAATTGAACTTAATTTCATATTTAACTGTATTCTAGTTTACAATTATTATTATTTTCGAAATGCTCTCCCCTGTTCCTAATGCATGTCGGGCTTTCTTACTTTACCACCTCCGTAACATAAACTAACTCTTTCGCACGTCCAAATACATAAAAATCTAAGGGCGTTAGGTCTGGAGACCGTGCGGGCCAAGGCATCGGACCGCTTCTCCAATTATCCAGGTGCTTTTGAACTTCTCTTTCTTCCTTCAATGGTGACGGAATGTCCCCGTAATTTGAATCAGATTTATTTTTTTATCAATGTGTAGGTAGCATATCGTTAGAAAAGGTCATAAGCTTGAGAAGTAATTTAAGAAAAATGAACTGTCTTTAGATTTTTAATAATTCAATTTCGAAGTAGGATTTTTCACACAAAATCAGTAATTTTTTGGAATAAAAATCCTCATACGTCCCTTTGAAACTATAAATTATAATAAAAACTATTATTTTTTGAATAAGCATGTATTACCAAGCATTAAATACATTTTTTTTACATGCATTAATAAAAAAGTTACGAACGTTTAAAGGCTAAATTTCGGGAAATTTGAGAAAATAATTAAAAAAATAATATCATATACTAAAAATATTTGTACGGAACCCTCGATGCGCGAGTCCGACTTTTTTTTTGTTGATCCCCATTGGTTTCTTCCTTGATCGACCCTTGCTCTTCGACCGATAAGACCAGTCGCGCTACTGCTAGACCGAGACATTTTATGGGTCCTATTTGCAATGAGGGCTATCGTTTTTTGTCTCACTAGATGGCGCACTGTTGCGTGAGGTTTTAAGTATGGCTTTCAAAGTCTGTTATTACAGGCGTGAAAACAAAGTTTAGATTAAAATCATATTTAATACACCTTAAAACCGTACCATAAAAATATCGAGCATGCCACAGTGTTGCATAGTCCCCGTTTTGTTCGGAAAAAAGGGAGGACGAAGGTTTCCGAAAGACAAAACTGTCTCAAAACACAGACATTCATTGCCCCGGAACGCATATTTGCCATAATTAATTTCAGATATTGCAAAATATTCACAAAATTATTCTAATTATAAATAAACCCGCGTAGCTCACCCAAAAACTATGAGATTTGACATTTCGGAGACTACACGCTACACTAGCGCCTCTAGTGGCGAATTCATACGCGATAGCCCTCATTGCAACCGCTATATTGGATACAAAAACGAATACTTACATGGAATATTATCCCTTTAGGCGTGCGCAACAGTATATCCCATACATGTATGTAAAAGTTTTTCGGGACGCGGCAGAGGCACCCCTCGAGTTGACGCCGCTGCAACGGTGTCAGCCTGTGCGATATAAGTAAATCAATATACTTAAATAAATGACACAGATTAGTTAATTTAATTAGCTTTTTACTGTGCTTAGCTTGATGGAATGCGTTGACTCATTTTTACTATATATATTTAAGTAATAGATTCGTGACTATGAGCAGTATATTTCTCGAGCTAAACCAAGGCTAAATTGATTTTTCACGACACTGCTCGAAAATGTGGCCATAGATAGCCTAAATCCAGTACCCAAAACTGCCTATATATGTACATTTAACAGTTGACTCATTTATGGCTCGCAAAACACGACAACAATGTAACAGCCCGGTTAATATCAACATGGAAATACAGACCCGACTATTCGTGTACGCGCACGCGCATACAAACTCGTGTCAAACTGACCTGAGTTTGTATGGGCGTGTACAAGAAAAATCGGGTTAGTATTTCCATGTCGGTATTATCCGGGCCGGTAAAGAACGCACACACACACACAAAAACACATACACACACACGCACACGCACACGCGCGCGCGCGCGCACGCACGCACGCACGCACGCACGCACGCACACACACACACACACAGCGGGAGCAACGCAGTCTTTGAATTGTTGGTTTATTTTGTGATAAAAAAAATATTTCCTCGCAGTGGTTGTGAAAAGCACAATGTTTAGGGGCTGTTTCACCATCCATTGATTAGCGTTAACCGACGGTTAAATGTGATGCCGTCTCCGTCTATTCGAACAAAACAAATAGAGACGTCATCACACCTAACCGTCTGTTAACACTAACCAATGGATGGTGAAACAGCCACTTAGTCTCGGCAAAAAGTGCAATAGATGAACTCGTATTATCGAACTCGAATTATTCAAACTAACTCGTTCATATAGATGCAATAGCAATACTTAGTGCTTACTTTTCTGCCTCAACAACAATGTACTACGACGAGTACGACAGCCTATGGAACTGAAATTGGACTATGAAATCTGCTGAAATGATAATGTTAAATTTGTATGAGTGAACGCTACAAATATGCCAAACACGCATATGAATATAACAATGGTTTGGGAAATTTTGAAGAGTATAAATTAAGTCTTTCAAATAGTGATAAATAATACATGAATATAAATTGTACGAATATGTAAATAAAAAATCTAATAAAAATATTTAGTTACCTAATAGCAACTAGCCTGTTGCCCACGACTTCGTCTGCGTAGAATTTGTTTGTTGCTATCCCGCGGGAACTATGCAAATTTCCGGGATAAAAGCTATCCTTCCCTGGGACTTAAACTATCTGTACCTATACCGAATTTGATTTTGAAATTGGTATGCAAATGTAGTTTGGGTGACAATGCAAATAAAGTCGACAAAAAGTACAGTCAGCTTGTATTCAAAATATGTTTTTACCAAAAACTTATTAAAACAGTAATGTTACTGACAGGTAAAGCACAACCTAAATCAATAGAGCTAGACTTTTTAAATTGCAAAATGGATTAAAACTTACTATTTGCGGTATATTTTGTAAAGTGGCATTCAATTTAAGCCTTGGTTTAGCACGAGAAAGATACTGCTCATAGTTTTCTATATACTCTTCCTCCTGTAATAAATACACTTTAACATAGTTACAATCAATCAAGTCTTACATACATTAACATAAATATAATTTGGAGAGGTACCCAAATAATGTTTACCTATTTTTTTACAATATGGGTTTTATTAAGACGCCCTTGGTTATTTCATAGAATTAAATAAAAATAACTTATGTTTAAATGACAAGAAGTTGGCGTTTAGGACAGTTTTATATTCTTTCGACCTTTTTGGAGTTATTTTCTAATACAATTTCAGAGCAGGTTTTTTAACATTGGTATTAGTGCATGTCGCAATGAAACATGTTTTGGGTGCTCTAATAGTAAAACACACGAGATTATATCCAAAAACATACGAGAACTTATCAAACGTACGCATATGTTAACAATTTGAAATTGACGTTATGTTTTTTTCGTTCCTTTATTAGGACCAAGACAAAAACCGTATTAGACATAGACATAGACAAATATATTAATTCCTGCCGATAAAAAAAATCAGCCACTTATAAAAGTTTCATCCATCGCCCATTGGATGCGGAAGACGGCACAAAATGATCTAAAACGGAAGAGACCTTTACTCAGCATATGGGTAGATCAAATTAGATGAAGAAAAAGAAAAAGTGGGTAGTCATACCCCTGGGCGTCAGCCCAGTCGGACACGGTGAGCACGCTCTGCAGCAGCGAGCGCAGCCGGTACGGCGACAGGCTCTCGAGCGGCGCGCCGGCGCGGACCTCCCCCGGGAACAGCGCCAAGTACAAGCGGATGGCCTCCAACACCCAGCCCACGCGGATCTTCAGGATGCCGCGGAACATCTCCGGGCTCGTGCCGATCAGTCGGCCGCAGTATAACACTATCTCCTGTAACAGGCGACATCGAACAGTCGAATACTATCTTATTTGGTGCAAATGACTTGTAGGAGTAAAGGAGGTGGCAGGACGATTCGACGACCTTTTGCCGAAGCCAGAGACGAGTGGAAGCAGAGAGGCGAGGCCTTTGCCCAGCAGTTGGACACAGTATAGGCTATTTAAAAAAAATACTTTTAGGTAATTCAATAACAAATCAACCTATATATCTAGCATCATTCGCTGAGTACTGACTACAGGCAGCCGCCTTAGGATCAATTTTGTTTGGTCTTGAGTTCAAAGTCAATCAAACGAATAATTTCATTTCATTTCAGTCAGTTCCATGCTATTAATTTTCTTATAAGGAATTGATTTTTAAAGCTCACGAAACTAAACACATCGAATGTAATCAATGGGGAAAGATGTCAGTATCAGTCTGATATGATAGTCACTTTATGATGATTCCTATGACATATCAAATAATATATCGTTTTTTTATATCTATAAGAACTATCATTGCAAATGTCACAGGAAGCATCGTAAAATGATTCTGCCATAGCATGTAGCAGAAATCAGTAAAACGTGTATGTCAAAACCTGTTGTAATACAGCACCGATGACGTCATACGGCTGAATGGTGGAATACATCACGGACTGAATTTCACTCGGAGTCATCGGCTTGTCGAAAACAGTCTCCTTTTGTCCGATCACACCCACTGTCAGCTGGAAGCAAAAATTTTAAAACTATGATATTAAATCTTGGTGATTGGTGTCAGTAAGTTGTGAAATTTTTGTAAAGCCTCACAAACGAAATAATTTGGTAAAAAAAAAATTGCTGATGTAAATAAATTGAATATTACAGTTATGCATCAGAGTAAGAGTTTATCCATACGTTACATTAGTTTTTCCTGAAAAACGTAAAAACCTCAAAACCACTGAATGGCCAACTTTTTGTTTCATCATCATCATCATCCCAGCCTATATACGTCCCACTGCTGGGCACAGGCCTCCTCTCAGAACAAGAGGGCTTGGGCTATAGTTCCCACGCGGGCCCAGTGCGGATTGGGAACTTCACACGCACCATTGAATTGCTTCGCAGGTTTGTGCAGGTTTCCTCACGATGTTTTCCTTCACCGCAAAGCTCGTGGTAAATTTCAACTTTTTGTTTGCACGCTCTTAATGATGACGGAAATAAATCAGACTTTTTCTTTGAAACTTCACTTTGACACTTCGTACATTATTTTATTCGCAGAAGCAGAGCTCTGCTAACACTGGATATTTGGGCATTTTCACTTTATATGGCGCTAAAAAAAATTTCGTTCAGAACTAGGTAATTTTGAGTTCTTCTTACCCAAAATCACGAGCACTATTGATTTTGACAAAGAAAAAAAGCGTCCCTAACTTTTTATTCATACAGTTTATATGGGTCGTTATGAAATGGGCACATACAATTTTAAGGGAAAATTGGGGACATTCCGGATGCAGCACGCCCGCGCTGTGGTCCACTCTTTAGAGCGTCCAAGGCCGTCGTACCGGTCACCTGTAATGTCCACCTTTAGGGCAGGGGGTTATTACCTGTTTCCCGTTGACAAGCACGGTCGTGATGAAGGGGCTGATGGAGTCGACGGTGTGGCTGAGCAGCGAGGAGCAGTAACGCACGGCGCGCCAGTGCCGTAGCACGCCCGCGCTGTGGTACAGACTCTTGAGAGCGTCCAGGGCCGTCGTACCGTTCACCTGGAAAGGAAATAAAAAAGTTTTAACAAAAAAAAATTACCGCCGAAAAAACTGAAAAGCAAAAGATAAAAACCTTCTTTTATTTAACCTTAATCTAGGTACTAGTTTGAAGTCGGAGTCTCAGCACGAGCCAGCAGGAGCGGGCCTATTTCTACCTCATCTACATACACACTATATATTGGGTTCAATCACTCCTTTTCAATCACTATTTCGAATGTTTAATTTTTTTATTAAAAAGATTTTTCTTCTTTTCCACCGTTGGCGTATTTTTTTTTTTCAAATTTATATAGTACCAACTTCAAGGTATACCCTATCCAATAAAAATAATTATCAAAATCGGACTACTCTGTAAAAAGTTATGCCTGGTCATGCATTACAATCAGTGATTGATTAATCAATCATCCCCTGTTTTCCTACCCTTAGAGGTAAGAATTTTTATTCCTAAATGGGACTACCCTCGGGGTTAACGCTTTCCAATAAAAAAAGAACTATCAAAATCGGATTACACTGTAAAAAGTTATGCGTGGTCATACATAAAAAAGAAATAAATAGGCGTCCATTGGGTAAATTTCAGAGTAGGTAGCGCCTTGAGCTGCTGCTGCTTGCGTGCTGAGGGGCTAGCCGCTAGCGGCGTGCTGCTGCGGCGCGAGCTAGCGCTGCCTACCGTGCTGAGGGGCTAGCGCTAGCGGCGTGCTGCTGCGGCGCGAGCTAGCGCTGCCTACCGTGCTGAGGGGCTAGCCGCTAGCGGCGTGCTGCTGCGGCGCGAGCTAGCGCTGCCTACCGTGCTGAGGGGCTAGCCGCTAGCGGCGTGCTGCTGCGGCGCGAGCTAGCGCTGCCTACCGTGCTGAGGGGGCTAGCCGCTAGCGGCGTGCTGCTGCGGCGCGAGCTAGCGCTGCCTACCGTGCTGAGGGGGCTAGCCGCTAGCGGCGTGCTGCTGCGGCGCGAGCTAGCGCTGCCTACCGTGCTGAGGGGGCTAGCCGCTAGCGGCGTGCTGCTGCGGCGCGAGCTAGCGCTGCCTACCGTGCTGAGGGGGCTAGCCGCTAGCGGCGTGCTGCTGCGGCGCGAGCTAGCGCTGCCTACCGTGCTGAGGGGGCCTGCCGCTAGCGGCGTGCTGCTGCGGCGCGAGCTAGCGCTGCCTACCGTGCTGAGGGGGCTAGCCGCTAGCGGCGTGCTGCTGCGGCGCGAGCTAGCGCTGCCTACCGTGCTGAGGGGGCTAGCCGCTAGCGGCGTGCTGCTGCGGCGCGAGCTAGCGCTGCCTACCGTGCTGAGGGGGCTAGCCGCTAGCGGCGTGCTGCTGCGGCGCGAGCTAGCGCTGCCTACCGTGCTGAGGGGGCTAGCCGCTAGCGGCGTGCTGCTGCGGCGCGAGCTAGCGCTGCCTACCGTGCTGAGGGGCCTGCCGCTAGCGGCGTGCTGCTGCGGCGCGAGCTAGCGCTGCCTACCGTGCTGAGGGGGCTAGCCGCTAGCGGCGTGCTGCTGCGGCGCGAGCTAGCGCTGCCTACCGTGCTGAGGGGGCTAGCCGCTAGCGGCGTGCTGCTGCGGCGCGAGCTAGCGCTGCCTACCGTGCTGAGGGGGCTAGCCGCTAGCGGCGTGCTGCTGCGGCGCGAGCTAGCGCTGCCTACCGTGCTGAGGGGGCTAGCCGCTAGCGGCGTGCTGCTGCGGCGCGAGCTAGCGCTGCCTACCGTGCTGAGGGGGCTAGCCGCTAGCGGCGTGCTGCTGCGGCGCGAGCTAGCGCTGCCTACCGTGCTGAGGGGGCTAGCCGCTAGCGGCGTGCTGCTGCGGCGCGAGCTAGCGCTGCCTACCGTGCTGAGGGGGCTAGCCGCTAGCGGCGTGCTGCTGCGGCGCGAGCTAGCGCTGCCTACCGTGCTGAGGGGGCTAGCCGCTAGCGGCGTGCTGCTGCGGCGCGAGCTAGCGCTGCCTACCGTGCTGAGGGGCTAGCCGCTAGCGGCGTGCTGCTGCGGCGCGAGCTAGCGCTGCCTACCGTGCTGAGGGGGCTAGCCGCTAGCGGCGTGCTGCTGCGGCGCGAGCTAGCGCTGCCTACCGTGCTGAGGGGGCTAGCCGCTAGCGGCGTGCTGCTGCGGCGCGAGCTAGCGCTGCCTACCGTGCTGAGGGGGCTAGCCGCTAGCGGCGTGCTGCTGCGGCGCGAGCTAGCGCTGCCTACCGTGCTGAGGGGCCTGCCGCTAGCGGCGTGCTGCTGCGGCGCGAGCTAGCGCTGCCTACCGTGCTGAGGGGCTAGCCGCTAGCGGCGTGCTGCTGCGGCGCGAGCTAGCGCTGCCTACCGTGCTGAGGGGGCTAGCCGCTAGCGGCGTGCTGCTGCGGCGCGAGCTAGCGCTGCCTACCGTGCTGAGGGGGCTAGCCGCTAGCGGCGTGCTGCTGCGGCGCGAGCTAGCGCTGCCTACCGTGCTGAGGGGGCTAGCCGCTAGCGGCGTGCTGCTGCGGCGCGAGCTAGCGCTGCCTACCGTGCTGAGGGGGCTAGCCGCTAGCGGCGTGCTGCTGCGGCGCGAGCTAGCGCTGCCTACCGTGCTGAGGGGGCCTGCCGCTAGCGGCGTGCTGCTGCGGCGCGAGCTAGCGCTGCCTACCGTGCTGAGGGGGCTAGCCGCTAGCGGCGTGCTGCTGCGGCGCGAGCTAGCGCTGCCTACCGTGCTGAGGGGGCTAGCCGCTAGCGGCGTGCTGCTGCGGCGCGAGCTAGCGCTGCCTACCGTGCTGAGGGGGCCTAGCCGCTAGCGGCGTGCTGCTGCGGCGCGAGCTAGCGCTGCCTACCGTGCTGAGGGGGCTTCACCGTCAAGTCCCCACTGAGGCGGTCGCCTCACGTGGTTTTTAATCGCACAGAAAATGGCTCCCTCGCGTGGCAGCTAGCTCACTGGGGACCCGGCAATTTAGGCTTTTCTGACAGATAGGTATAGGTAACCTAAAAATTACCAGAAATTACCTTTAAAAAGTTGAAAAACCCCCTACATTGACATTTCAAAGGTCAATATTTATCTGAATAACGACTGAACTTACTTTTAAAGTAAGGTAAGTACACTTTCAATTAACCCTTTACCAGGCCCCGAAGAACCAGCGTACGTGTCTTAATACGTACTTTATATGATGTTGCAACCGTATTGAACGCCTTGTAAAAAATGTATTTATTTTCATAAATCGGAGACCTTCCTTTAAACCAGAAATAAATATGTGAGTTACGGTGATCCCATCGCCTGTCTAAGTAATGAACTGTCATACTAGATTTTGTCTTATTATATTCTTGATCAGGCCAAGGGATATATTCCACCCACATCTTATATCGGTTATAATAGTCAAGGTTTAACTCCAAATCTCCTACGAAACATTATATCAATCACTGAAAACATTATTTTATGATCTTCATTCATGACACGCTTTAAAATCCAATAATATATCTTTAGCAGCCCTTTAAATCCACTTGACCAGTGATGTTAGTGGTTTGTTTACAAATTCGAACACTACTGAATTTAAGAAAAACACAAGCAGATATATCGAACCATTTTTTGTTATTTTCATGATTTTAATGATTGTAAGGTAATATAATCATATATTTTGCTAAATACTCCTGCGTCCTTGTGATAGGACTAGAATTAGGATGTGGGATGACTCTATCACATTGCCTGGCTGTGTGGGAACTATTCTTCCCATGGCCCGATTAGATTTTGGGTCTCTTTGGTACATGAATTCGTTCTAGGTTGAACACAAAAACTGTTTTATTACTTACGTGAGTTTTTATGACATGACAAGACAATTTACCGGGCCATGGGAAAAATAGCTCCCACACAGTTAAACTCTAATAAGGCCATGGGATAATGTCAACCCACATCCTAATTCTGGTCATACACAATAATGCATGAATATTTAGCAATGTTTACGATAACATTAGCTTTCAACACTCAAAATCTACAAAATATCAAAAAATTGTTCGACCTATGTACTTCTGTTTCATAGAAATTATGGAAAGTGTTCGAATTTATCCGTAGTTTACTGAAATTAGCGTTCAAGTGAATTTAAACGGCTGCCAAAGATATATTACGCAATTTAGAAGCGTGTTGTGAATGAAGATCATAAAATAATATTTTCAGGGATTGACAAAATATTTTGTAGGTGGTTTGGAGTTAAAACCTGACTACGGTTACCGATATAAGATGTGGGTGGAATATATCCCTTGGCCTGGTAAAGGGTTAAATTAGCTATCCTGACTGGGCCTGCGTGGGAACTATGGCCCAAGCCCTCTTGTTCTGAGGAGGCCTATGCCCAGCAGTGGGACGTATATAGGCTGGGATGATGATGATGATGACAGTGACTTCTAACTTATCGACTCTACCAACAGACTCTACCAATGAACAAAGTAAATAAAATAAAATGTAAATAAAAAACAAAGTAAAAAAAGTATGTAAATTAAATTAATTAAATTAATTTGATTGCTTAGTAGCGACATCTCTTGTCTGGGTGAGCGGTTAGTTCCGAAAGAGTGTGACGTCTGTCGACGAAACATAGATGTAGCTAGTGCTGCTGCTTAAGTAGCATAGTAGAAATAAGCAACCTGAGATATGTATGCATAGGAAAAATTCGTGTCTAGATTCCTGTCCAGCAGTGGTGTAGGGGTTATAGCACGCAGCACGGATTGCTGAGGACCTGGGTTCGATTCCCAGTGCTGGTCTCTTTTTCTGGTTTTTCTGTGCATCCATGTCTCAGTTTGTATTTTCGATATGGTTTCACGGGATACCCGTAAAAGTAACAAATTTGGAATTGAAATAAAGGATACAAAAATACGCCAAAAAACCAATCATAATTACGACGAGCATAAATTACTTAGCAACTGTGTTAAAGTAATTGAAATTCAACCCGTGAAGTACTTCTTATTGACTAGTAGCTTTGTTGGTCAAATGTGGTGTTCACTTCACAAAATAATGATTTTCAAGAGCAAATGCACGAGTTACTCCTCAATATATCCAAATTACTATAGGTGTCCCTACAATATTTGAAGAGTTCTCTTGATTTCCTTAAGATCCAATCATCAGATCCTGATTTGGTGCTTATGGGACCTAATTGAATGCATTCCTAGACGAACGAAAAAAAATATTTTCAAATCTGTTCGTAAATGACGGAGTTCAGAGGTAACAAACATAAAAAAACAACCTCCTTTTTTGAAGTCGGTTAAAAATAGCGTTATATCAATAGATTAGTCACCTCATACATTGGTCCCTCTCGTTCCTTCAGAATGCCCCACAGCTGGCTCTGCGCAAAGATATTGTCAGTGCCCCTCAATGCAGCGACGACGTCCGGTGTAGACCGGTTATTGTATGAATCGAAGTAGAGATTCTCTTCGCGGTACGTGAGTGTCCGAGGCACGTCTGTCAGAGACTGGTAGCCGATGTACTCGTGCTCTAGTTGCTTGAACTGTGTGAACATTTCTGAGGGAAACTCGCCTTGGCTCATGAAGTCTAAATGCTCTGAGGAAGAAGGCCTAATTTAGTGTATTCTTTTATGTCCCAGATGGATCAATCAACTCTTTAGTGTTGTTATTCTGTCCCGTGACTAAGGAGACATCAGTGATACACTTATTTATAAAAATGTTTGCAATGTATACTACTAGCGTGCTTAGATGAGCCATGAATGAATTGCCTTAAAACTGTCACAACACCTAACTTTTAGTGAATTTGTACCCCATAAAATAATAGTTTTTAATAAGTGACCGAGGAGACGTTACCACCACACGTACACTAACAACCCTCCTTCGGGCAGTCGGGTAAAAAGTTGATTGATCCAGATAATAGGGAATAACTATTATCTACTCTTATTTGTTGCAAACTGCATTGGCAAGGGCGCCTAAATTCATATTTGCTCCTGTTCGAAAATTTGGTAGATCGGGCACTGTGCAGCAGTCGCCACAGGCGATTGGGTGTTTTTTACTTACAAATATAGCTAATGTAATTTTCACTGTACTTATGGCTTAATTCCATGATGTCGCATTCTCACCCATGCAGGAGCTAGAGATGAGGTTCTGCAGCCGGCCGAGGCGCACCTTGACGCCGTCGCAGTGGCCCTTCTTCAGCATGGCGAACAGGTCCAGCATCTGCTTGAAGTGTGGGTCCCGCATGTGCTCCTCGCGCACCAAAAGACACACCGTGGGCCGCCCCGACAGCCGCCAGTACCTGACACACACACACACACTGATAGATATACTACCGCTTATCGTGATACTCGCGGACCTTTATTTATATGTGTAGTCGATCGCTGACCTCCAACCGATCTTGCGTATTCATTTTCTTTATCAAATTTGAGAACTAGAGGTTCGTGCCAGACAGCTATAATTTTAACATTTGATACATTGCACACGTTTTTAAATGAAACAGCTAAACTATTTAAAATTGTGTTAACTTCTATAATAAAAACATAAGAAATACCGCTAGTAAATGTAGGGGGAAGTCCCGTAAAGCCGGACGGCACCTATCACCGGACACTCGTAATATCTCGCTATTTTTTTATGATTACTAAGCAAAAATGGATAAAAAATATTTTTTTAAATATTAGATGGGATCCATTACAATGTATAACGAGTAATATTACGAGTGTCCGGCGATAGGTGCCGTCCGACTTTACGGGACTTCCCCCTACATGTAGGTATTTTTAGTCAATTTGTCATCGAAATACCGAGAAACGTGTGTTTTGACCGTTAATTCAAACCTTAAATTAAACGGAGTATATGTCTATGGTGACAGATATGTTTGCATGCAGGAGCACTCCTCCACTTCCACATAAATCAACAAATGTCACACAGACTCAACACAATAATCAACACCGCAATACTCTATGCGTTACATGCGTTGCGTTAGGCGATCCGTTTGCTCGTTTGCCCCCTATTCCATATAAAAAACCTACTCTATACGACTTTATCCACAAAGCTACGCTGAGGGAACACCAGTTCCCAATCAAAATGAATTTCGTACTAATTCTTACTTTCCAACAAATTGTAGTTCAGTCTTTATGTCATCAATGAGTAGTGCCATGTCCCGATACAAATAAAACTCCGACACTTCGAATATAAGCGGGTAGCACAGCACTGTCATTCCGCACACCCTGTAAATCTGAAAAATATTGAAAATCACATTTAGACTAGTTTTAGACACATCAATATGCTTAAAATATATCAAATCTCAAGAATGTAGCAAACAATTATTAGATACTAAGAGTTAGGTGCGCTACATTTTCTTACCTTGCTAGTTCCCAATGACCCAACAGGTCGGATCGGACGTCCGGTCAACTTCAACTTTGGACATACTCCTAACTGTCTGTAGACGTGCACAAGTTGCGTCGAACTGCAAACCTACGGTGCCAAATAAAAACGAGCTCAAATCATATTTTTCTGTTATCCATGGACAATACGGTATTTGACTATTTTGTATATGTTTTATAAATTAAAACTACACAATGCCTGTTATCGAATAGAAAAACAATTTTTAAGCTACCTTTACAAATAACAAAGTTATGAAGGTTTGAAATTCAAGATTAGACAGAGAAAGACATACTGGCATGTGTCGTCACACGCCAGTACCGCCATACTTGCTGCATAGAGAAAAGCGTTTGAGAAAGAGACAGGTATATAGATTTTTCAAAAAATCACTATAAATCCCATTTTCAACCGATTTCAATTTTCTCCTCGCTAAACACTATCTGTTTATCTATATTTTCATAATAATATTAAGATATGGCAAAACCAGGAGTTGTCAAATACCGTATTGATAACATATGTACAAAAAATGTAATGTACCTAATCACCTATATGAAATGAAAGTTAAATCGGATAACTCACGTCCTAAATCGAGTTTCGCTCGAATGTTCTAATTACCTGTACTGGTTCGACTTCATGCGGCGTTTGGGTCTGAATGCCGTAGGTCCCCATCATGGCCTGAAGGCGCATTGACTCGGCTATCAACACCACTTGCACCACCAAATCTGTCGCTATGCCCTGTATTAATAAATTTATGTTATTGGTCTAAAAGTTACGGCACAGTGTATTTACCACAGTCTTTGATCTAACTTAGTGGTCTGTGATACGTACAAACATATGCAAAAGGTAGATCTAATGCCATGCCACGAACCATACATTACAAGTTTCTGTTTTCAGAATTTTCTGTCTTTTAGCATGTGACAATCTATTAATTAATTGAGTACAGTCAACTATGTCGCCCAAATATTAAAATTACTTAAAAATGTCGGTACTTATTTCATCAATGTGCAACAATTTTTGACAAAACAAAAGCAACTATACGGTAATTCGCTAGGTAGATACAGAACAAGTGACAGAAGAAATACAAGAAGTGATTTACTCAATACAAATATCAGTCCTAAGTATAGTGACCATGCAAAGAGTTATATTTTATTAATCAAACGTTTTAACGAAAAGAACTAATTAATAATTTTATAGTCATGCCAATCCGTGCCAATGGTGCCTAATACTCACGAATGCTGGCTTGGCCTGCGTTTGAGCATGGAAGTAAAACAACGATACATTATAAATATATTCAGTAAGTAACATAATAACATTTTCTAGTCTGAACATGTTGGACTGGAACTTAATACAATTTCCATCAGAAATTGTCAGGGGATTTCCCAGGATTGACTTTAGTTTCATTTTTCAATTGTAATGATTTCTTAAGTCGTAATTATTTTGAACACAATAAATACATTGTGCATTAAGGGGCGTAAGAAGGGGATTGTAATCCCCTTACGGCCCGTGATACACACAATGATTTTTATCACATTGCGAGGAAAAAACGCAAAAAATAAAATTATTTTGTGTCTTCACAGCTCAGCAAAAGCAAGACGCTAAGAAAAAAACTGAATAAAATATGGCTACCCGCCAATACAGGGGGCTACTGCAAAATTCGAAAAATCGAAGTTCGTATCGTACCGTCCCTCTCACTCTCGTATTAGGTAAATAATATTAGCGTCAGGAAAACGATATGAACTTCCATTTTCGTGGTAGCCCCCTTGATTGTCACTTTTTTCGAGTCATCTACAATAGACAATACTAAGAACCGTGTTTAGTTTAGAATTCAAATGGTCTTACGGCCAGAATATGCCAACATGCTAAAAAAATATTTACTAAAATTATTGCAAAACAATTTGATATAAATTTAAAATATAAAAATAACGATGTTTCATGAAGCGTGACAATTTTTTATGGCGTAAAATTAGGTTATATCTAAGTTTTAAAGATGTAAATAAAACGTTGGCTGACTTGAAACCTGTTTAGTCTGAAATGACGTACCTACTAACTTTTTAAAACTAAAATCATAACTCCCGTGGGGAGGAAAACTATACGTAGAACCATAATTCCCGCGGGAACAATTGAGGCCATTGTCTTTTAGTATGAAATAACGTCAATGACGAGCACGTGTGATGAAAAAAGTCTTTTAAAGACTGTCTAGGGGTGACGATAATTGTAACTCTTACCTTAGCCACTATTATAACTAGGAGCAGCGATATATGCTTCTGATTAATTGCGCCAAAAATAGCAATAAAACTATCTTTTGCGTTGTGAATTTAGCTTTCAATTTCATTGAATATTGTCTATTTTAACACACGACAGTCGCCACTTTTCGGAATACCCATCTTCTTAACTAATCAATAAATCAATCAGTTTATTTGTCAAGGATCGGTGTTTACGAGGACACGCATTATCAGCATGAAATAAGCGTCAAACCACCTTTCGTGTGTACTTGTATGTGTACCTACTGATCCTGTCAAATACATCCATCCATATCCATACTAATATTATAAATGCGAAAACAACTCTGTTACATATACATGAAACCGATATAAATGAAATTTGGTGTGGTATAGATATTGTAAGACACCCTGCGAAGCTTTTGTCCAGACAAATTGCATAGTTATAGATAAGTCGCAGGAAACAGCTAGTGTGAAATAAAGATTTCTTTATTATTGTTTACCTGGAAGGCGGAGTACCGTCCGGCGCGGCGCGGCCGGTTGTAAGACGGCAGGTACCGCCGTATGGGGTCGAGCTCGTTGACGTGTAGTAGCCCGCCAGTCAGCAGCTGCGCCAGCACGAACATTGCCTGCGCCCACAGGAACAACCCGCCCGTGTCTAACACAACAGATGTTATTGGCGAGCGGATATTGGCAATAATGGCAATAGATAACGCAAAAGAAATAAGTAAAGTTGTTTTTAAGTCGTGACAAAACTTGGTGCGTTTGTTTGTTTATTTCCAGAGATACTGCAAGTGAAGTCCTACGAACATCTACACACTACAAAGATTATAAACATTTTTTTTTTATTTTAGGCTATAATACTTAAAGCTGCAATCCACTGCATCGGAATCGAGCCTTACGGAGCGGACGGATTTGTTGCTTTGTATAGATTTCCATGATCTGCGTGCACTTTAGCGCCATAGAAATCTATACAAAACAACGAATTCTTCCGCTCTGTATGGCTCGATTCCGATGCAGTGGATGCGCGCGCAGCTTTAATTATGAAAAAAAAACCGTTCGACGTTGGTTGTTTCGATTCATTTTTAGTGGAAGAAGTCCAAGTAGCTGTTTAGTGCATATCTAAACAAATGTATGTTAGAATGATAAATAAAGGCAATATTTTACAAATGTCAACATTGGGATAAATTGTTTGGTGGGCGATATCGTTTAATAAAAAAAAACAATTAAGTCTTAGTCGGCATCAAGTGGCTTTGTAGATATTTAATGATAGCAATAATATTAATCATTCCCAATTCCGCTGCAAAGCAAGGTTAAATTACATACTATTTTGTGCTATTTACGCGAGGCACAGAAAGCGAAATTCATTTGTAATCTTTCGTTTAAAGCTAAACACGAAATGAAGAAATTGCTTGAAAGCTTGGTATTTCTAACTTAAGATTGTTAGACACTAGTGATATCAAGTGATATGTGCGAGAAAAGTATGCGAGATTATTAAAGAAGAAACAGACAAATCATTCTCAATGCTCTTACAGGATTACCTTTGTTTTCTTCGCCTGGTTGGTCTGTAATTATATATTGGATAATCAAATCACTAATCGTGTTATTGAAAATTAGCCGAGATTGACGAATTTAAAATATTTTGCTTAATATTAATAACATCTTGGCTTATTTATAATACGATTTAGTATTGTGTCAATAGATCTCTGGATCAAATACACACACACACACACACACACACACACAAACACACACAGTGGTGGTGGTTTACAGTGAAATAAATAAATAATAAATAAATAAATCGATACGATATCGCGCGTGAGAGTAAATTTCTTGAAAGAAATAAAACCAATAATACTTACTTGCCGGGATTCTGCGTACAGAATAAGGTTCGTTACGCTCGTTCTCTATGCCCTCTCGGGGCACATAATAATACCAAGGTATAACAGGATCTGAAATGCAACTTTAACCTTTAGTTAGGTAAGTATAAAAAATATTGAGTGCAATTTCGGAACTAAAAAAATTCCGAATACTAAGATCTTTTTCAAAAAATACCTCCAAATTCGTCCATGTAAATTCTAGCTTTCAGTAACCTCTGATACTCCTCGACCTGATCGGGCAGCGTCCGGAACACTCCGTCAATGATCATCATCACGTAGAACAGCGGCCATTCGGACTCAATGCCATCAAATTCTTTTAACTCCCCTTCATTGTAGTACCGGCGATTCGGGTCCTCGAGCACACACTTATAGCCGTCACGGCTAAATCTTTTGAATCCGTATTTGCCTTGTAATCGTCGCAGAATGTTTGATTTCGTCAATTGAAACAAGTGTTCCTCATGCGTAGCGAATGCTGGGAACGATATCGTAGGCAAGAGTGCGACGTCGACGCCCTACAAAGTAAGTTCAAAAGAATAGATTTTTTTATCTATAAAACAAATACATATGTACTTATTATTATAAAGTTTTACATACTTTGGAACTTGATTCCCGCGGTAGCATTGTTTCGAATATGCTTCTATTTCGATTGTGTGCATCAATGTCAACATAGATAACGCTCCAAGACGCCCCCTTATCGCCAAACAAATTGCACCCATTTATAGCTTCTAAAGCTGCTTTCGCCATGCCTGAAAAACATTTACCATAACCATAACTATAGGTAGTGCTGGTAAATCTTTAGTTCGATCACATTGTGCATATTGTTATATTTACCTATGGAGGAGGCATGGATTTCTGGTTTACCATCATTGTATTTGGAGCCCCTTTCCCACATGCCGTAATCGGGCGTTCTGTAAGCGCGCTCTACGTAATACACCAAGTTCTGTATAAAAGCTACTTCATCCTGTAAACATTGACTTTATTATATAATCTTTGTTGCATTGATAAATAATGAAGAAGGGTTACGAAATGCGTACGAACAAAAGTAACCATAGGCAGGGCCCGATGTACCATGTCTGAGCTCTTAGGCAATGCAGTTCTCGGGGCCCCTTTTCAGCCATTAGAAGGGTATCAAGTTGAATGAAATCAACCACAAATCAACTAACCAAATGCGTTCATAAAAAAAGCAATAATACCTCTTGTTGTCTCATTGTACTCCATTCTATGTAATATTTTAAATTACTTTTTCACGACACTGCTCGAAAATGTGGCCATAGATAACCTAAATCCAGTACACAAAACTGCCTATATATGTGCATTTAACATCTGACTTATTTATGGCTCGCAAAACAGGACAACAATGTAACACATTACGAAAACATATGACTTTTATGAGGGGTTTTTTTTCTTAAACGCATAATATGCGCAAAATGCTTAAATTTTTATAGTCTGAAAAACGCCTCAGCATCGCAGCAGGTCGGACATGACGAGGATAACGTTTTTATTTTTTAAATATGTGGTTGGGTACAAGCCACTAAGAACGAACTCGTTTAAAAAAAATATTATGTCACAAATTAAGGTTGCAGAAGAAAAACTAAAGTCATTGGATTCTCATTGTTTGTTTTGTGATAAATATTTTTTATTTCCTCGCAGTGATCGTGAAAAGCACAATCTTTAGTCTTGGCCAAAAGTGCAATAGATGAATTCGTATTATCGAAGGCCTCCCCTTCGGGTCAGGCTTCAAACTAATTCGTTCATCTATTGCTTACTTTCGAGCCTCTATAACAATGTACTATTGTGCGCGCGGGGCCCCTAGTCCATAAGAGGCTCCTAGGTAGTTGCCTACTCTGCCTAGTGGTTAATCCGGCCGGCCCTGCCCATAAGCACATAATAAAGAGCGTGAATCAAACCTGCGTGTAAATAATTTGCAGCCCCGATGTAATCATCTGCACAAGAAACAAGAGATACAGAGAGATGACATCAATCTGCAGATGATGGTATTGCTGGTCGGTGAGCACGGGCTCCCCGGTGGTGAGGTGGAACTTGACGTGCAGCGCGTGCGCCGCGCTCTGCCGCGTCTTGAACGCCTCCACGCGCGCCGATTGCTTCACCCAGCACTCGAGGATACCACGCATGCATTTGACGGTGCTCTGGCCTAGCTCATGAGATTTGCCGCGGTCGTCGTCTATGCGTCTGCGATCATAAAAATATAAATGTTAATGATAAATCATAAATTACTGTTTTTATGTTTTCATATCGTTATTTTACTACATATTACCCGTGACTTTGTCTTCGAATTTGTTTATTGCTATCCAGTGGCGTGCCTAGGGTATCAGACTATGGCAAGCCGAGATATATAATTTAGTATTTTTGTACCTACATCCATCTTGTTGCCGTAAACTTCAATCTTCAGTTTGGACGAGCTTACCAAATTGCACTGAAAGCATGCTATTACTAGATAAAATTTTACAGACATACACTTGGAGTCCACACAAGGGACAATTTAGTCCGTTTCTGAACTCATTCTCTCCCACAGGCACTGCACTAGAACCAGAATACCTAAGCACTTATTTATTTTTTGAAATGATTGCATCAAATCACAACGCTACGCTACGGCCCACGGTTCGAAATAAACAATCATGAAGTTAGTTAGAAGTTATTCATCTCGCCCGCGCACTCGCGTCGCGTTCCTAACCAAACGCAACAAACTTCACACCGTAAGCCAGCTTCAAAATGCAAAGAAAGTGCTACATATGCAGCTATACATAGATATTTGGAAAACTAACGTTTTCCTAAGTATGAAGAGAGCGTTTGGAAACCCCGTAAAATCCCACGAGAGCGAGCGAGATGTCATGCTTTTTTACAATGTACGCTACTATCGCCGCGTAGACTCGCCGCGCCGCCGCCGGTCGCAATCAGCGCCACTAGCCATGCCTCGGATTACGCAATTATTATTATTTTTACGTAACATAAAGCGTGCTAAATTATTAAAGTAATTTTATTAGAACTTTTTTTCTCATTTGGACGTTGTTCGGTTTATAAGGCAAGCCCGGCTTTTGGGCTTCTATGTAAGGATCGCCACTGTTGCTATCCCTAGGTTAGCTAGGGAACTGTACAATTTTCCGGGATAAAAATTATCCTATATATCCAGGTTATAAGCTATTGGTGTCCATCAAAATTCTTTGCATGAAATTGTTACAAACATAGACACAGGCATGTTCACAAACATTCGCATTTATGATATTAGTTAAATAACATAATTAAAAAGATTGGTTGAAATAAATAAAGTAAAAAAATCCATTGACTGTGCCTCAAATAATGAATCCATCCATTGACTGTGAATTGAATAAATTCCATCATGCTGTTCAAACCGCACTGTACAAAAGAAATAGCCATACCCTTGAAAATCCTAACCCTCTATTGGCAGCAGTCTGATAAAAACGTAATGTGAATTTGACATGTATACATTAAGTATTGGGGGTGTTTTATAATTTTTTTTACTTTGCATAAATCAAATGGCATCTTATTTATTTCATTGATATGATTATGAAGCAATACATAGCTTCAGTTAAGTATGAAAAGCACTGGAGAATAATCAGGATACTGATTTCCTCAAAAATAAATCTGCATACCTAAACAAACATACTTTACTTAATAAGAAGTAACAAGGTACTGCTCTTTTTTTATAATTCAATGAACTAACATATTTAGAATTTCTAATAATGTATACCTGTAAGCCTGGTACAGGCCCCATACTGATGCTGCGCAGTATATGCTGTCTCTTACACTGCCAATGTGAAGATCAGATGACAACACTGGAAACAGCCCAGTAATTGGACTTTGAAACCGAAGCAGTTGTCTCTTCACTGTAATAACACAGAATATTTTTTAAAACAGCTGACATTTAATTGTAATACTTGTAAATAATACAGTGTTATTTTTAATTGTAATTGAAATTTGTATGCCACTTCATGGCACTAAGTGGTATTCTTATTATAATCTATTAAATTGAGACCACTGTATACCCACTGATGACAAATAAACTTTCATCCCATTCATCCCAGCCTATATACGTCCCACTGCTGGGAACAGGCCTCCTCTCAGAACAAGAGGGCTTGGGCTATAGTTCCCTCGCGGGCCCAGTGCGGATTGGGAACTTCACACGCACCATTGAATTGCTTCGCAGGTTTGTACAGGTTTCCTCACGATGTTTTCCTTCACCGCAAAGCTCGTGGTAAATTTCAAATGTAATCCCGCACATGAATTTGGAAAAACTCAGAGGTGCGAGCCGGGGTTTGAACCCAAGACCCTCTGTTTGAGAGGCGATAGGTCAAACCGCTAGGCCACCACGGCTTTTTTCGCCACCACGGCTTTTTTAATAAACTTTATTTCATTTCATTTCAACAAGCATTTAAAAACTATTGCCGTGAGGTAACAGCACAAATCAACAGAAGCCTATAGATGCTAAAAATAGTTATGTGTTAAAAATGTTGTTTACCTATAGCATAATAGATGTCCAGCTGTCGAACAGTATCTTCATAATTTGATATCTTCAAGTATTGCTCTGCATTAATATCATCTATGCTCCCCTGTCGAATCATTATGTCTGGATCTGGATATACCTAAAATACAGATGTTTCAATAATTGGTAAAGGTTGATAAATAATAAATTAAAATATATTTATTTACTCACATAAATAAATAAGGTTAATATGAGCAACTCAAAGCATTGAAAAATATTACACCATTTTAGGGTTCTATACCAGATAGGTGACAAACAGAACCCTATTGACATTGTTATACTCTGTCTATGTGTCACATACAGGGTATCAAGAAACAAGATTCTCAAGAGAACCATAATAGATAGTTGAAATTTATACACATAGCATAGATTTCTATTGCCCTTACAACAACAAATAAAAGAAACATAGTTCATGTACTCACTCCATGAACTTTAACATAAGTTCATAAACAATAAAGAAATTTACAATACCATACAAATATTCTTTATTTGACACTATAAACCAGTACAAAAAATACATACACCTTTCAGTATATGTATAAAGTACTCTGTGCCAGCTGTGTGTGTGTACTACCAAAAAGCTTACATAGATCCTGCTTCCAAAAAGTTGAATGTGAAAGACCGAAAGTTTTTGTTAAATGAGTCAAACCATAATAACAAACATTGTAAAAAGTATGGTGGCCTGTGTGGTGTCGGGTTAGAACTATACATTACAATTGCCTGTATCTATTACAACTCTCTTTGGATTAGAATATTATATATAATATATATATTATATTATATTACGACAGAGGATATAGGTTAAGGTATACCGTAGGCAACAGGCTAGCAACCTGTCACTATTGTACCGTTTTAGTCAAACTTAAAACCTAAAATTGCTAAAAGTGGCTCCGAAGCGATAACGTTTTGTTTTGTGTGCTCTGCCTACCCCATTTGGGAATTCAGGCGTGATGTTTGTGTTGTGTTGTGTGTAAAAAGTATTACTTACTACTTAGAATATGGAAAGCACAGAAGTTTTAGTTTAGTCAATTAGAAAATATGTCTAGTTTATTTACCTTCTCTATAGGTACTAATACTCAAACATCAAAGTAAATTATTGTGTCGACATTGAAAGGTCATTTGGAATCAAACCAAACTACGAATTTTGTTAGCCACCTGAAACAACTAGGTAACTTTCGGCCGTGCACAGTTAAATTAATGCAATTGCCTTATTATTTTGCCAATAAGCTATTGTTTACGCTTGTCGAGCTAAATAAATAAAAAAACAGTCGGACGAACTTTACGAACTATGATAAACCAGCAGGGCTACTACGAAACTCGAAGTTCGTAACGTACCGTCCCTCTCGATCTCGTATTGAATAGCATAAGTAAGTGTCAGAGAGACCGCACGACACGAACTTCGAGTTTCGTAGTAGCCCTGCTGATGTGACGTTTCGAGTTTGACAGTTTTAGAGATGTGCCATTTATCGAGTGAACTATCGATTTATCTAAGAGTTTTCATGCCTATTTTTGGAGAAGTTGCATTACATTTTAAAAAATAATATTTTTCCAGTTCTCCGCCCACCGGGCCTTCGTTTTCTCATTCTCGCTCGAAATAATCGCTCAAACGAATTACAAACTCCCGACTCTGGGAGTTCGAAACAGTCTTTTTAGACCGTTTCGGCATTTTGCCAAAAAATAACAACAAACATAACGAAACACAGTAAGATAAGTCAACAACAATAATAACAGAAATGAACAATAACAAAATACAATGAAAAGAAAATGCAACAGAAACTCAACTCGTATACAAGGCAGACGCATACTGACAAGCACTGGCCACAAGAGGTACAAGATGGCTGGGGCCGCGTTCCACATAAAATCTTACAAGTTTTGTTTAAAAATTTAAAATATCTTAGTGTTCATTGTTATTAAAAAAATAAATAAATATAAATATCACGAAACAATTCACACCAATTGACTTAGTCCCAAAGTAAGCTTAGCAAAGCTTGTGTTATTGGTACTAAGCAACGGATAAATATAATTATATAATAAAGATACAAACTTAAATACATATTAAACACCCAAGACCCGAGAACAAACATTCGTATTTTTCATACAAATATATGCCCCGACACGGGAATCGAACCCGGGACCTCAAGCTTCGTAGTCAGGTTCTCTAACCACTAGGCCATCTGGTCGTCGTATTGAATAATGAACCGCGGCAATGAGGGCTATCGTTTTTTGTCTCACTAGATGGCGCACTGTTGCGTGAGGTTTATAAGTATGGCTTTCAAAGTCTGTTATTACGGGCGTGAAAACAAAGTTTAGATTAAAATCATATTTAATACACCTTAAAACCGTACTATGAATATATCGAGCATGCCACAGAGTTGCATAGTCCTCGTTTTGTTCGGAAAAAAGGGAGGACAAAGGGTTCTGAAATACAAAACTGTCTCAAAACACAGACATTCATTGCCCCGGAACGCATATTTGCCATAATTCATTTCAGATATTGCAAAATATTCACAAAAATATTCTAATTATAAATAAACCCGCGTAGCTCACCCAAAAACTATGAGATTTGACATTTCGGAGACCTCACGCTACACTAGCGCCTCTAGTGGCGAATTCATACGCGATAGCCCTTATTGCCGATAATGTTGTGTAACGTCACTACTCTGTTCCGTTTCACACATTGCGTCATTAAAAAAAAATATATTTTTCTATCGTATCGTATTCGATGGAGTCTAACTTAGAGTCTAATGGACACTGATATTGCTATATATTTTTAAAAAGTACAGTTTTAATTTTTTTTCATTATTTTACTTCAAAATAGAAATTAACTATAAAAAATATTTTTCGAACATAGTATGCGTAAGTCACAGACTCATCAAACTGAAATGAAAACTCATCATAGGTGAAAACTGAAAAAATGTGAAAAACATACATACATATTATTATCTTATTATAGTAAAATTTTGAATGTTTATAAATCTATAAATAACATACATATTTTCAAAATCGACTGGGTTGGATGGATGGAAGATAACTTCGTCCGCTGAGTCAAGGCTGTCATATCACCTGCCCGAAATTTGATTGTTTTGATCAGGTAATTTTTCATTTATAAATTAAATATTTTTTTAAATAAAAATATAGCTGTGGTAATACCTGTAATATAGGAATACTTGTTTTTTGTACTTTAGATATTTAGCAGCGGCAAACACTATTCCAAAATCCTACCATTTATAGATGTAATGGATTGTAACTAAAATACTCGTAGACCATTGGGATGAGTGACAAAATTCAAAAGGAAATCAAAAGCACAAGTGGCGCCAGGGACACACAGGTCTTTTTCCAAAAACCAATTTCTTAATTGTAACATGCATAACTGAATAAATTTAATGAAGAATTTAACAACTATTACACTATAATATTTGGTTTAGATAATTGTAAAGAAATGTAAGAAGTAGAATAGAGTAGCCATAAATAACACAGGATAATAATTAATAAAGGGTTTTTATTTGTTACTAACATGATACAACATTAATGTAGAGATTTTACGTTCATTACTAATCATGAACTACCCATACTTCGCTTTTTTATGAAATAAAAATTACTCAACAATCTTGACCTGATTTTATAATAAAACTGATAAGTACATATGAAATTATAACAATATGAATTACTATGTCACATCATCATTAATAAATAATAATTACTTGTTGTTACTTATTTTATAAAGGTCTTTTTCAATAAAAAGACAAGATTATTTATTTATTTCTATTGCTAAAAAAACAGAAGTATGCATGAACAGTTTATAACAACACAAAATTATTCTCTGAACATAACACTTTAATTGGTAAAGGAACAGAAAATTTTGATTTTTGCTTTTAATAAGAATTGTTTTAATATCTTAAAACATTAGGCATGTATATTGTGGGCAAAACACAAACCTGCACTCACACTTGAAAATAAGTTGTTTCTATTGGTGTTAATTGGTTATGATATTCATACACATTTGTAAGATATAATATTAGTATTTATTCGTATTTTTCAATAATACTCTATTTTTAGGTAGACTTGTTTGATTTAATAGGGGGTAGTTGGCCCCCCGCGCCTCGTGAACCTGAGCACCCTGATTATGGGTCAGTGCCTGCCAGAAGCACTATGCAGCGCTCATCCCAACATGAACGGGTCAAATCTGTCAACCTCTTGAATCACTTGGCTCCCGAAAGACGCAGAAATAAGCCCACAACATCAGCAAGTAGGGCTTCGTCGAGTTTAGAAGATCGACCAACAAGTAAAATGGTTCATGAACCTAAGAAAATTGAAACTGGAATTCTTGTAGGTAAGTATTTTTTTTATACTACACCTACCATTTAGTTATTATACTAAATAATACTACTTGAACTTAAGTACACACAGAGTACTAAATTTAAGGTTTAAGGACCTCCACTTGGCATTGTCGGGCCATGAATTGCACTCTTTAGTAATCTATTCCTTACTCCCCCCCCCTTGGGAGTACCCTTTAGTGAATAAACTACTATTATGAACAGACTAAACCTTATGCATTTTCCACAATTATAAGTAGGTAGGTAGTTGTGTGTTTTAAATTTTTTCATCTAACTGACTTGGCTGACTCCAGTTATACAGTTGCAATGAGGGCTATCGTTTTTTGTCTCACTAGATGGCGCACTGTTGCGTGAGGTTTTTAAGTGTGGCTTTCAGAGTCTATTATTACGGGCGTTAAAACAAAGTTTAGATTAAAATCATATTTAAAACACCTTAAAACCGTACCATAAAAATATCCAGCCACCACAGTGTTGCTTAGTCCCGTTTTGTTCGGAAAAAAAAGGGAGGACAAAAGTTTCCGTAAGACAAAATTGTCTCAAAACACAGACATTCATTGCCCCGTAACGCATAATTGGCATAATTAATTTCAGGTAATGCAAAATATTCACAAAAAAATTCTAAATTATAAATAAACCCGCGTAGCTCACCCAAAAACTATGAGATTTGACATTTCGAAGACCTCACGCTACACTAGCGCCTCTAGCGCCGAATTCATTCGCGATAGCCCTCATTGAGACAAAACAAATAATCACCCTTTTGCATTTAACATTTTGACCTTCAAACTCCTAAAAATATTCAAACTTGATTTGTTTACATGTGCTTAGACATTGATATGACATTGCTCTACAATTCAATTATCTTAGTTACATGTTCCCTTTTAATAAACAAATTGTATGTACAAAAATTTGGTGGTAGTTGTTCCGAAATATGCATACCATTTTTTAAGTTAACCAGGACAAGCTGTCACTATATAAACATTTAACAACCACTATATAATAATATTGTTAAACACTCTTAACACCACCAGTACAATACTGAGTGCACTATTCGTGCCCATAGTCATTCTAATATTAACTTTCCTAGTTTCTAATTATAGGCATTGTATGGCGCGCAGTGGGGCCGGCCGGTTGGCGCGGACGTAGTGCCGCAGAAAATGTCGTATCCATATTTACAGGAGCTTTCTGATGATGAAATTCCTCTGTGTGTCCTAGCATATGACCAGAGTGTGTTAACTTTTAAATATATTTTTTTTACTGTTTGTCATATCTTAGTGATTGGGAAGTGAGGTCATTGACACGTGTTCCGTTTATGATGTTTCGATGCAGACGTGTGCGGCGATGGTCCCGAGGAGCTGTACGACTCGCCGGCGTTGGGGTCGCCCCGCGCGGCGCCGGCTCAGAGCGCCTCGCCGCTCCACTTGCAAGAAGACATTGGAGTCGGCTCGCTAGTCGAAGTTGCTACTGATGTTGACCAACAATACTATGGAGTCGTTAGGTGGATTGGAATTATCGATGGTAAGTAATTGAATAAACTACCTATCAAAATCTGTCATTTAAAAAAATACTTCTTTGTGATTATCTAAAAAAAATTAAATAGTTGTTGTCACGACATAGTTACAATTTCTCCACTATCATGCATCTTTTCTATAACTGTGTCTTCAGAACGATGTAGTTTAAAGACGGCTCCCCAGCAGAAAAATGTTCTGCTGCTGGGGAGCCTGCAGTAGTCAACCGCTGGTGAGTTTCGAGAACAGTGTTTTTTAGTAGGTATGAAAAAATTATCGTACAAAAAACACTCTTCTCGCTACTCGCCGGCGGTCGACGGTGGCACTAGTGCCATAGGTAGGAAATTGATGAGGTTCTCCGCAGAGACGCCGACGGCGGGCGTGGAGCTGGAGCAGAGCGTGTGCGGGCTGGGCGACGGGGCGCGCGGCGGCGCGCGGCTGTTCTCGTGCGCGGCGGGGCGCGCGCTTTTCGTGCCGCTGCCGCTGTGCCGCCGCGACGCGCGCTTCCGCGACACGCCGCCGCCCGACCCCGCGCACCCCGGCGCCGACCCGCACCTCGACCAGGTGGGTCTGTCAGCTCTGGCGTATTACCCCCCACAGACCTTCCGGTGTACCGTTGAACTCGAACCATTTGATTCCTGCCTGCCTGACCCACCGTAGAACGTTCTCGCAGTAAGTGTCATAATAAATTCCCTTGTCAAAGTGACATGTTCAGAGCCCTTTGGGGCCTACTTGCAGAATAAACGTTAGTTTTTTTTTTACACAAATGTGGACCCTCTATGATGTTTGTTTGTGGGGCAGCCGGAGTGCCCGCTGGTGGCGGGCGTGGTGCCGCCGCTGAGCGCGCTGGGCGAGCTGGCGGGCAAGAACCGCGGCATCCAGGGGCACCACAACTCGTGCTACCTCGACGCAACTCTCTTCGCCATGTTCACATTCACCAGCGTGTTCGACGCGCTGCTCTACCGACCGCCCGAGCCGGAGGTAACGGGGCGGCCATAGCACAATACACATAACAATATACGAAACATTTGTTACGTGTATTGTGACCATACATTAAGTTTAGCGGGGAGGAAGGAGTCTGGTCGAATTTCAATCATTCTTATGCGGGAGAGAAAAGGTCGCGGCAAAAATCACTCGATTTTTTCCCGCAGGGAACAGTCAATAAAACTGAGAAAGTTGGGTTTATTTAAATACATTTTCCACTATATGCCCTACACACGATCGCACAAGTTAACGTATTAACACTGTACAATTAAAAAATACGTACGCAATTTGAAAAATCTAATGTGAGATTACATTTGACTGACGACGTGCTTTGAGAGTACCTAACATTTACGCTGTGGTAGCATCTGATGGATATTTGTTTCAAAATTAGGTAATCATAAATATATTGTAGACAAGACACGTTTTTACGTCAAAGCTTTTAAATTAAATGGACAATTAACATTAATAATTAATTATGTAAACCACTTCATTACTCTATGAAGTACTTTATGAACCACGTTAATTTATGAAGTATTTTTTTATCACTATGTACTTGATTCAGTCTCCTTAATTACGACAGCAGGGCTACTACGAAACGCGATGTTCGTATCGTACCGTCCCTCTCGCTCTCGTATTAAATAGTATAATTGTCAGAGGGACCGCACGACACGAACTTATGTAAACCACTTCATTAATCTATAAGTAATTAATAAAAAGCGCAATTTATAAGTATTTTTTATCACTATGTACATTCAGTCTCCTTAATTACGACAGCAGGGCTACTTAACGCGATGTTCGTATCGTACGTCCCTCTCGCCTTATTAATAGTATAATTGTCAGAGGGACCGCACGACACGAACTTCGAGTTGCGTAGTAGCTCACTTAATTATACGTAAATTAACTAAAAAGCGCAAAATAACTATACTATACTATGATTCATTTTGTGGTAGCGTATCTAGATTCGCGGGGCCTGGAAAAAGGTTACGAAATTCATACAGAATACTTCCAAGATTAACATTAAAACTGTCGTGTCATGTTTTAGTCATAGTTTCGTGTGGTGTGTCAGGACTCGCCGGCGTACTTGGAGGTGCAGCGGGTGCTGCGCGAGGAGGTGGTGAACCCGCTGCGGCGGCGCGGCTACGTGCGCGCCGACCGCGTCATGCGCCTGCGCACGCTGCTCGAGCGGCTCTCCGACGTGCCCGGCCTCACCTGCGAGGAAAAGGTCGCTACCACGCACCCACGCCAGAAGGCGGGCTCACGGCGTGCTGTTTCAATAGGCTCCAATAGAGCAGACACCCGCCTTTGCTTTGCTCTATTAGATGACATGAAATTAGCATGCCGTGCGGGCGCCAAACCGTGCACCCGAGCGAGTTAGCGGAGGCCCTAAGAGCCTCTCCTTGCTATTATTAAATAAATATCACGGGACAATTCACACCAATTGACCTAGTCCCAAAGTAAGCTTAGTAAAGTTTGTGTTATGGGTACTAAGCAACGGATAAATATAATTATATAGATAGATACATACTTAAATACATAGTAAACACCCAAGACCCGAGAACAAACATTCGTATTTTTCATACAAATATCTGCCCCGACACGGGAATCGAACCCGGGACCTCAAGCTTCGTAGTCAGGTTCTCTAACCACTAGGCCATCTGGTCGTCTAACATTATTGCACACACATATTTTTGTATACATATATTTTACTATTTTTTTATAATAGAGGTGAATGGATCTTTCTCATCTCGTTTGAAATAGAAGATGGGTGCACATTAAAAAAGTAGGATATTTTCTACATTAAATTTATAATTAAGTATGGTGAATGGATTGAGGTTAACGTGTGCTGAGGATGCGTGCTCCGTGCAAGTTACGGTACGCACCAGAAAAATGTAATCGTTATGAAGACAAAATCGCAGTAAAAATCATTTTTTTTTGAGAATTGGTATGAGCGGGAATTCGTTCCACACTGAGCCAGGGAAATTAATTTTATTTACATGATTTTTGAGCCAAATAGGTAAGTACATTACTTTTGTGATCATAACACATCTAACAGGAGTCTGACTGTTTTCATGGTATCAATTGCACACCTCTACGTCTCTCCAACCGCCGCTACCCAACGCTACGACTAGCCGTGGTGCTGTGATTGCGCACTCCAGCCGCGCCAATTTATTGCTATAGAGGGCTCAGCCGCTCTACTAAACTGCGCGAGTGCAGTGCGGTCACCATATGAAGCTGTTCATAAGCGCTCGTTTCCTAAGAAAACCTTTTGCTAATGAACTAACAAATAAACTTTCTAGACAGGAGTTTCTCGGTTCTGTTTGATCCGTATTTGGTACTTTATCCGTTGCAGGACCCCGAGGAGTTTTTAAACGGCCTCGTCGCGCAACTGTTAAGAGCGGAACCATTCCTGAAGCTGTCTTCGGGACAAGAAGCGTTCTGCTACCAGTTGTTTGTGGAGAAGGACGAACACGTAACTTTGCCCACCGTTCAGCAGCTGCTTGAACAGTCATTTGCCACTTCTGGTGTCAAACTTAGTGAGGTACTAATTTTTTTTTTATTTAATCAAACGGCACATGCTAATAAACTAAATTTTGGTATCGCCAAACTGTTACCAGTTTGTTGGCGATGAAGCGCTCAATACATTTTTTACATATTTTTTCTAAAAGGTTTGTCAATTAATTTGTTTGTTTGTGATTTATGATTTATGAATTAATGTTAGGAAAATTTCATCACTGGTCTATCCATATCTATTGATCTAGCCAAAATTTTATCCAGATAAATTGCAAAGTTCTCATGGAACAGCTAGGAAATACCTAGCTCTTACTCTCAACTTGGTCTACGTTCCGCGAGAGCTTAAAATTTCTCGGTACCTAATAATGTGGAAATTGTGGAATAATGTAGCTTTCTAGTAGAGAAAGATTTTTCAAAATCGGTCCAGTAGCAAGATTTATACAAACATGTATAACTGTTGTGTTTCGGCGTGGAGAGTAAGACAGCCGGTGAAATTACTGGCACTTGAGGTATCCCATCTTAGGCCTCTAGGTTGGCAACGCATCTGCAATTCCCCTGGTTTGCAGATGTTTATGGGCGGTGGTGATCTCTTACCATCAGGAGACCCACTTGCTTGTTTGCCATCCAGTCGTATAAAAAAAAAAAAAAAAAAAAAACATAGACTCAAACAAACACACAAAGTTTACCTGTTTAATATATTAGTACAGATACATCTATTTTGTTTTTCTCATTATAAAGAAATACTTGTTTCAGGTACCAGCTGCGTTTATTATTCAAATGCCGCGATTCGGGAAGCAGTACAAATTATACCCGAGGGTACTGCCGTCGCCACTACTGGATGTCACTGATCTCATTGAAGGATGTAAGTTTTTTTTCTCCAATATGCTTGGAAATGTCCGCCAAACTGTCGCAAACATAGTACACGAAGTTCTTCCTCATAGACTGCCACAAAAAAAAAACACTTCTCGGCCGATTTGTTAGATCAATTTCCCAGAATCGTTATTTCCTAGTAGAAAAATTTCCTTAAAAATCTGATATTTTTTCTGTTAATTAGAAAGGTTATTCCTATCGATTGAAAAAATTCAAGCGTTTCTAAAATTTTCATCCATTCCCCATTGTATTGAAAGAAATTGTATCAAATTACATTACCATGCAGGTTTTTTACTTTTTAAATTCACGTTTTGACTACGGTAAGTCAATCTAAACAGCCTGACGATCAAATTCCTTCTAGGTACCTTTTTTTCTTTTTAAATCCTAGTCCGATTCAATTTAGGAAGAAACAGCGTCTTTAAAATTGTCTCGAACAGTGCCATTGTTAGGGTGCCGGAGCCCGTATAGTTTCGCCAATTCGTCATGTCTGTCTGTCTGTCCGTGCGTCCGCGGCTTTGCTCAGGGACTATCAATGCTAGAAAGCTTTAATTTTGCACGGATATAATGTAAAGTATGCCGACAAAATGATACAATAAAAAATGCAAAAAAAAATTTTTTTGGGTAGGTACGGTACCTCCCATAGACTAAAGTGGAGGTGGTTTTATTTTCTCATCCAACCCTATAGTGTGGGGTATCGTTGGATATGTCTTTTAAAACTATTAGGGGTTTGCTAAGACGATTTTTTGATTCAATGACGTGTTTGCGAAATATTCAACTTTAAAGTGCAAATTTTCATGAAAATCGATACAAATTCCATTATTTGTCGAGTCTCAAACTTTTAAAAAGTTAATACGCCATAGAAATGTTGGCACAAGTCGTATACAACTAACTCAAGTGGTCGGTATTAGTTAATTTGATTTTTTTTATTGGGTCTGAAACAGCTTGGGTGTTTTCGGTGGAAAAATACACCTGCAATTTTTTTTTTTTTTTATGAAAAGGCGGGAAATTATTGCGGGATTTTATTGCAATAAAATTAAATCTCATAATATTTTAAGAAAAAGTTTATTCTAATTTAGAATTGTTCACCATTTTTGAGAAAAACTATATTAGTCTCTGCTGGAATAGCAATACGGTATTTGACAACTCCTGATTTTGCCATATCTTAATATTATTATGAAAATATAGATATACAGATAGTGTTTAGCGGAGAGAAAATTTAAATCGGTTGAAAATTGTATTTATAGTGATTTTTTGAAAAATCTATATACCTGTCTCTATCTCAAACGCTTTTCTCTATGCAGCAAGTATGGCGATACTGGCGTGTAACGTCACATGCCAGTATGTCTTTCTCTGTCTAATCTTGAATTTCAAACCTTTATAACTTTGTTATTCTTAAAGGTAGCTTAAAAATTGTTTTTCTATTTGATAACAGGCATTGTGTAGTTTTAATTTATAAAACATATACAAAATAGTCAAATACCGTATTGTTGGCTGTAGGTACTCAGCCAGCAATTGCCTACTTTCCAGCCACGACAATAATCTACTAATGAGAATCGTATTTAATTAATCGGTAAAAACGGGACCCTATTACTAAGACTTCACTGTACGTCTTTTTGGCTGTCACCAGGCTGTATATCATGAACAGTGATGCTAGACAGTTTAAATTTTCACAGATGATGTATTTCTGTTGCCGCTATGACAACAAATACTAATAAAAACAAAATAAAATAAATATTTATGGGGGCTCCCATACAACAAACGTGATTTTTTGCTCGATATTAATAACGGCTTGAAATATTGACGGAATATTAAGTTTAATATTCACTTTAAATATAAATAATTAAAATAAAATAAATATTTAAGGGGGGCTCCCACACAACCAACGTGTTTTTTTTGCCATTTTTTGCTAATTTCTATTGTTGTATACCTGATGGTACGGAACGGCTCGCACTTGGCCGGTTTATTTTAACTTTTAAATTTTTTTGCTGACCATAAACTATGGACTTCACTTTCTAATATGTAAAGAATAATGTCAACTTTTACGGACATTTTTGAGAAAACTATTCTTCGTGTTCCGCCTCATCCCGTTTGTTGTACCTACGCAAGGATCAGACGTGCGGGGTTCCGGAGGCTATGGCAGTTTTACCGCTATTCACACCGCCGTCCGCGCCTCTTTTCACGCCTTAAATCGCGTGCGAGTGTGTTATAAGTAGTTTGTGTTAATTCGTCAGTGCCGCGGCAGTGCACAGTATGCGGCGGGCTGGCGCGTTGGGAGTGCGGCGCGTGCGCGCGCGGCGCGGCGCTGGAGGCCGGCGCCCTCTGCGACGCCTGTCTGAGGCTGGCGCATGCCTCGCGCCCGCACCACAAGGTCAGTGCACGGTGTGCGGCGGGCTGGCGACCCCGGTGACCTGAGCTGTAGTGCCCTGTAGTTCCCACGCTAGAACATTCCAGCAGGATGCCGTCTTTTATGTTAGTATCCACATATCTGAAGGATTTTGATATTTATTTTTTTCTCAATCATGCTTCTCCAACATCAACAGCTAACATATTATGAACGCTTTTTTTTTACCTTTATTTGATGCCGGTGGCAGGCCACGCCGCTGTCGGTGCCGGAGGAGTTCGCGCCGGCGCTGGAGGCGGCGGCGCCGCGCGTGTACATGGAGCTGTTCGCGGTGCTCTGCATCGAGCCCAGCCACTACGTGGCCTTCGTCAAGGCCGGCGCGCAGCACGACGCGCCCTGGTGCTTCTTCGACTCCATGGCGGATCGGAAAGGTACGACATCTAGGTCTAGCCCAACGCCAACTTGACAGGGATTAAGCGACTTTATCTAATACGGTATTTGACTATTTTGTATATGTTTTATAAATTAATACTACACAATGCCTGTTATCGAATAGAAAAACAATTTTTAAGCTACCTTTACAAATAACAAAGTTATAAAGGTTTGAAATTCAAGATTAGACGAAGAAAGATATACTGCCATGTGACGTCACACGCCAGTACCGCCATACTTGCTGCATAGAGAAAAGCGTTTGAGAAAGAGACAGGTATATAGATTTTTCAAAAAATCACTATAAATCCAATTTTTCACCGATTTAATTTTCTCTTCGCTAAACACTATCTGTACATCTATATTTTCATAATAATATTAAGATATGGCAATATCAGGAGTGTTCAAATACCGTATTGGCAGCCGTCGACGATTTCTACACACTACTCATCACCTCCCGTCTCTAGCAGCGCGTCTCCCAAATACTGTCGTCAAGTTTGCCTAGAGCTTCCGCTCAACTCGCTCTACTCCAGGGCCGCCGCGCTGCCTCGAAAAGCACTCGTAGAAGGCGACGGAAGACAAGGCTGACCATTGCAATTTGCTTGCCAATGTCAAGGCAGGATGGGGGGCGGCGAATTTTTCCACGAAAACTAAATTGAATTGGGGCTTCTGTGTCTAAGTGTGAAGTGAACTTTTTTATAGGTAGGCTTTGCGAATCCGAAGGAATCTTTGTTTTTACCCGACTGCGAAGGAGGGTTCTGTGTTGAACGCGTATGTATGTATTTATGTATGTCTATTCCTATCGTAACTACTCAACGGCTGAACCGATTTTGATAAATGATACGTCATTGGATTCGTCTTGATGACGCGACACTGGGTGCATGAAATTCTTGAAAAATAAAAATGGCGGATTTTTGGCGCCAAATTGTAAGTTTTCTAAAAATGTTCTTTATTAAAATCTATCGGGTAGCGTATCAAATGAAAGGTAATAACTAGACCTTTCTAAATATATATGGGTTATAATACTTTAAATCTACCAATTTCACAGTATTATTAAAAAAGTGTGGAATAAAACAGTAAATTTAAAAAATCAAAAACCCGACGTCTAAAAATACTAAAAAGAAGGAAACAAGTCTAGTGGGCTAGAACTTTGTTAAGTAGCTAACTTAAAGGTCAACAGTCGGGACCCATTTAAATCGTGACGCTCAAAAATTCTTACGTAATGGGGTCCCGACTGTTGAACTTTAAGTTAGCTACTTAACAAAGTTCTAGCCCACTAGACTTGTTTTCTTCTATTTAGTATTTTAAGGCAGTCGGGTTTTTGTTTTTTTTTAATTTACTGTTTTTTAAGTATTCGAATGGCAACCCTCGATGTTTGTTTGTGGCAGGGGAGCGCAACGGCTACAACATCCCGGAGATAGTGAGCATCCCGGAGCTGGGCGCGTGGCTGAGCGAGGACGGCGGGCGCGCGCTGCACGCGGCCGCGCCGCTGGACCGGCAGCTGCCCGCGCCCGCCAAGCGCCTGCTCGCCGACGCCTACATGTGCTTCTACCGCAGCCCCGACGTCGCCATGTACCGCTAACACGCGGCGAGCAGCCCGCAGCTGGGCGCGTGGCTGAGCGAGGAGGGCGGGCGCGCGCTGCACGCGGCCGCGCCGCTGGACCGGCAGCTGCCCGCGCCCGCCAAGCGCCTGCTCGCCGACGCCTACATGTGCTTCTACCGCAGCCCCGACGTCGCCATGTACCGCTAACACGCGGCGAGCAGCCCGCAGCTGGGCGCGTGGCTGAGCGAGGAGGGCGGGCGCGCGCTGCACGCGGCCGCGCCGCTGGACCGGCAGCTGCCCGCGCCCGCCAAGCGCCTGCTCGCCGACGCCTACATGTGCTTCTACCGCAGCCCCGACGTCGCCATGTACCGCTAACACGCGGTGAGCAGCCCGTCTCGCCTCGTCTCGCCTCGCCGGTGCTAAATCACCATAACGCTGTCTGAAAAAGCTTAATTATCAATTTAATAGCGGATTCCATGTGCATGTGTATTATGTTCAGAGAAACTTTAGCACACAAAGACACATTTGAAACCTAGAATTGCTAAAAGTGGATCCAAAGCGGGTAACGTTTCGTGTGCTCTGCCTACCCCATTTGGGAATACAGGCGTGATGTTTGTGTGTGTGTGTGTGTGTGTGTGTGTGTGTGTGTGTGTGTGTGTGTGTGTGTGTGTGTGTGTGTGTGTGTAAGACACATTTTAGCATTCTTTTGTATTAAATTAGTACATGTCTTAGCTTAGGAATATAATATTATATATATAAATGACTGTGAGATACTTTTGTTACTATATGAATAAAACTAGGAAATTAAATAACACTTAGATTATAATTTATTAAACAGTGAATTTTTTGTTATATTTTAATTAAAAACAAAATTTAACAAAGATTTTATTTTCATAGCCTTCGTTTTATTTCTGTACACGTAAATCAATCACCTACTATACTACCGAGATTTTTTTAACAAGAATATATGGAATGATTTGCTTAATAATGATAATAATGTCATACATATCGCACTTATCAATATCACAAGTCTTCGCGTTTTTTTTGTTTTTTCGATTTACAATCACAGTCGAATTTTTGTTGAGGCACTGGTGTCATACCGTCACGTACTTTAACCTCGCTTTGTAGTCTTTTACTCCATTCCTGTAAAGAATAATTACAATGTTAATACTGGCCAACAAGGTCGAGGAACACTTGGTATTGATCTCGCATAACAAAGGCTGCTACAGTCTGTATGTAATTTAAATACAGTAATCACTAAGCCTTTCGCAAAAGATATTATCTTCGCAGGAAGATCGCGGTTCAGTCCTTTTATTTGGTTCCAATAAACAAGACGGCATGACAAATATCTAACGCGTAAAATTTATTTTAGGTACAGTCGCCATCAGATATTTCGGAGCGGCCAAGATGGTGAAAAATATCGGTACAAGCATTCTATATTATTAAGGTATTAGTAAGGTTCATGTTTCAATATTTTTGATCCCCTTGGCCGCTATCAAATATCTGATGGCGACTGTACATATGGATAGACAGAGAAGTAGTCGAAACTATAAAGTAGGACATCACACATCCATATACATATAATAAAGCTTCTCATTGCATAGCTTCTCACCAATAGTAACACAGCATGGTAGCAAATGACATGCTGCGGAAGGAGATTTTCGTTGACAAAGTTTTTGGCATTGTTAGCTATCCTGTGCGCGTCGTCGTCGTGGCTGCGAGCCCAGCGCACGCGCGCCGCCAGGTCGGACAGATCGCGCTTCATGGGCACGTAGTGCTCCCACGCGCGGAGGAGCCCGTAGTAATGCTCGTAGTAGGGAGACTCCTGCTTCATCACCAAACTGCCGCCCGCCAGCAGATACGGAAGCCGGTACGAGGCAACCGTGCCATCCACATTTATTTGGTACTTGTACTGGAATAAAATATCAATAATGAAATATTTATTTTGTTAAGGCCCCATTTATTTTATTGGAACATACTTACTACGACAGAATCAAAAGCAGATATCGAATACATACCTGACAATGAATATTTTCAAAGCTAGTTTTAAGGTCCTCATTGAAAATCAGCGCTATGGCTTGCCGTGGTATTACGCGGAGTGAGGACCTGTTTAGCGTCATGTATGTCTTTTATTTGTTCTATGTCTGTTTTTAAGGCGTTAAATAAATGTATTTTCTTTCTTTCTTTAGTCGTATTTTCAATAACTACAATGGAAATTGTGACGTATCATGAAATTAATAAGGTTCAGTTTCCAACTCAACACAAGTGGTTGCTAAATCGCCTCTACCTTATTAAAGGGTTAATACACGCCAAAAACCTAAACAAATGGAGACTGTAATAATTAATATTACTAACGTTATCAGAAATGAGACTACGAGGTACCATCAGCCAAATAAATGGTCTATCAATTTTTAAACAAGTTCCTATCAAATGAATATGTCCCTAAAGTCGAACTTTCCAGTTGACAGACACGTCTATTGGCATTATTGTTTTATGACATGCAAACGATTATCAACTTTTGGCTGATGGTACTAAAAAGAAAAGCTGAAAAACATTGTGGATGATCGGGAGAGAGAATCTGAAAACAAAACCAATCCAAGTTTAATAATGACTAAGGTAAACGTCCCAGTGCTCGACATGCTTATGCCCAGTAGAGGACACCCTACTCTCAACTCTATTGCTAATGAATGACATAAAATTAAAGATGGCAACTACTGGGACACTGGACAGCGACCAGCATTCTGATGTTTACCGTGTTTACCTCAATGACTTTTAAAATTGTGACATCAAATTATTGTATTACTCACATCAAAAAACTTAAAGAAGGATATGTGTGGCGTTTTAGGCCCGTACTGTTCTTGTTTATCAAGAAAAAAGAAGAAATTGGTGAGCGAGACATTGAAGAGGTCTGGGTGCGCGCGCGCCACGTCTACGAGCGCGAGCCGCTCTGCGCGCGAGTCGCGCCCGCGCCAGAACGCGCGCGCCTCACGCGCCGCCCAAGCGAGCTCCACACTGCCTTGCACTGACAGTACATCCAAAGTCACTCTGCAATACCACCATATATGTAATTAATACAAAATTAATCCATACTTATAAGATTATAAATGCGAAAGTAATTCTGTCTGTCTGTCTGTTACGCTTTCCAGCGACAAAATAGACCTTGGGAACATAGGCTATCTTTTATTGCGAAAAGAGGCTTTAAGGGGTTGAAATAGGGAATGAAAGTTTATATGGAAGGTCGTCATTATCGAAGATAAATCGATGAATCTTTATTAAACTTGCCATTTTGGCACGTGAAAATATATAAATAGATATTTTTTCGCACGTTTTTAGGGTTCCGGAGCCAAAATGGCAAAAACGGAACCCTTATAGTTTCGCCATGTCTGTCTGTCTGTCTGTCCGTCCGTCCGCGGCTTTGCTCAGGGACTATCAATGCTAGAAAGCTGTCATTTTGCACGGATATATACGTAAACTATGCCGACAAAATGGTACAATAATTTTTTTTTTTTTTTGGGTAGGTACCTTCCATAGACGTAAAGCGGGGGTGGTTTTTTTTTCTCATCCAACCCTATAGTGTGGGGAATCGTTGGATAGGTCTTTTAAAACCATTAGGGGTTTGCTAAGACGATTTTTCGATTCAATTGTTTGCGAAATATTCAACTTTAAGTGCAAATTTTCATTAAAATCGAGCGTCCCCCCCCCCCTAAAATCTAAACCGATGGGTGGAAAAATTTGAAAAAATTCAGGATGGTAGTAAGTATATCAAACTTTCAAAGAAAACTATAACGGTTAAGTTTTCTTGAGAATAATTATTAGTAGTTTAAGAGTAAATAGCAACCTAAGGTATAAAATATACCTAAGCTATGGAAGATTCCGTATAAAATACGAAATTCTTAGAGAAATATCACTTGATTTTTTCGTAATGGCTACGGAACCCTATTTTGGGCGTGTCCGACACGCTCTTGGCCGGTTTTTAAAATTCTTCCTGTGAGGGGGTGAAATAGGGGATGAAAGTTTATATGGAAGATCGTCATTGTCGAAGATAAATCGATGGTTCTTTATGAAACTTTGCATTTGGGCACGTGATAAGATATAAATAGATATTTGTTCACGCGTTTTTAAAAAAAAAATCCTGTGAGGGGGTGAAATAGGGGATGAAACTTTATATGGAAGATCGTCATTGTCGAAAATAAATCGATGGTTCTTTATGAAACGTCGCATTTGGGTACTTATAAGAAATAAATAGATATTTGTTCAAGCGTTTTTGAAAATTTTACCTGCGAGGGGTGATAGCAGAGGGATGATGCAAATTAGAAAATTATACCCGGATGGTAATACAATAACATTAAGTTTACCTTCCCATGTTCTCCAATGTTGATTCGGTTAAATCATAAGTAGGCATAACAATGTCCATGGTATCATCACTACCACACCATGAAAACACTGACAGTAGCTCTGTGTTTTTACGAATTAAAGGCCAATCTCCGAGGTTGATAACTAATTCCATATCTGGCAGTATCACTCTTCTTGATAATGATAGAAGTATATTGTCTGAAAACATGTTGAACCCCACATGCTTACCATAACAATCTCGGTATATCTTGTTTTTTTTAATTACATAATGACAAAAGCTTGTGGTATCTGGCTTGTGATACTTTTCAATTATTTGCCCAACTGCATATGTCATGTTGACATTGCTGAATGGTTCCAGATCAAGATTTATTTTTTCGTATAATATGGGACACCCATACTGCTGCAGCCACAAGCTGATGTCCTTTTCAGGACAGTTGCACTGATCTGGATGGATTGGACCTGCAACATTGTTAACATGTTAAAAATTAAAACTAAAATCCTATATAAATTATAAATGCGAAAGTTTGTTTTTGTGTGTGTGGGCTGGATGCATTTGGATGAAATTTGGTATGTAGATAGCTAGATGTCTGGAATAACACAAAGGCTACTTTTTATCCTGTATTCCTACACAGCTATGGGATAAGGATAAATCTCGAAATAATAACCGCTGGGCTTAGAATCATGAAATTTGGTATGTAGGTAGCTGGAAATCTGGAATAACACATAGGCTACTTTTTGTCCCGATATTCCCACTGGATAGGGATAAAAGGATAAAATCTTGAAATTTAAACCGCTTGGTTTTGAGTAATTCAATTTTGGACAGCTGCTCTTAACCACCAATCTGCAATACCCATCAGAAGACCCACTTGCTCGTTTGCCATCAAGTCTAATAAAAAAAGAATACAAAATGTATAAACTATCATTTTTCATACAAAATCGTCACCACATTTAAGTTCACATCAAAAAAAATTAAATCTTTGAAAACCAAATTTAGTCCAGTTTGTTTTGATAATACAAATTTTACAGGTTAGAAATAAAAAAGATGGTCTTAAATTTAGTGGAGACCAGTAACTTTGGCATACCAAAGATTATATTATGTGAATGCCTTCTTTGAAACGGTCACCACACCAGCTGAGTGCATTTCCAAATAGTCTTTCCTTTGTCTCTCCTTCCTCTTTGGTAATAGTTTACTGCACTGTAATGTAGGGGGGGGTTAATCTGCCATTGGCCTAGCCCAGCCAGTGTACATCCTACTTAGGTTGAGTTTCTTGCCAGATTCTTCTCAACAGAGGTTTTACTTCAACCGGTGGTAGATTTTTTTTTTTGACATTCATAAGTGGTTGTTTTAGCCTAAATTGAATAAAGATATTTTGACTTTTGACTTTTTGACCCCTAGTCCAGAGGCCGTATTGCCTAACGTTTCTGACGCCTGCCATCGCAATCAAATGACAGATTTCGTATACAGAAACTGTCATTTGATTGCGATCGCGAGTGTCAGAAACATTAGGAAATACGGCCTCTGGTCACGAGTTACAAAGAAAGTCTCATTATTTTAATATAGCTTACTTTTTGTGTTACTGTTAATAAAGTGTATTGATTGTTAACTATTATAAAATGTTATTGCAGAAATTATAACAACCTGCATATTTATAAGGCGAACCCTGCACTTGCTTGCTTTTGTAGTATACATTTATTGATACATCATAACAAGTTTCATAAACTTTGTATCTTACAATAAAACTTCCGTCTTTTCTATCCAATTTGTTGACCCAAACACGACAATCTCTGTTTTTCCTGGAGCTACCATTGATTTCAACAGCTAGATCATTGATTAAATCAGGGGTGTATCTGAAAGTACATTTCAGTTTTTATTAAGTTTACATGAAGTAAAGATTAAGTTGGTAATTATTATGATGTTGCTAGTTTGCTACAGCTAATATATTGTAATAATTTTTGGTTCTTATTTTAAGCCAAAACACATGAGACAAAAAATACTTACGATTTTTCTGTGATAAAAGTGAAGTTAACGAAAAAGTATCTTGCCGGCATAATAATATCTTGAGGATTCAACCCAGGGCCATGGATATGTATTGTATTTTGGGTTGTGATCTGAGTTAAGGCCCACAGCAGTAACAGAGATATTTTAAACGCCATCATTAAGTATAATTTTTAGTTAGACGTATTGTTTATACATAAATAAAAACCGCCGGGCGAGGGCACATGAGCGAGCGACAAAGAGTATGCGAGCGAGGGCACAGATTACAAGTTACAAGAATAGTGAGTAGACATGGGTAATCTCAACTCCGCAAGTGATCTGACTCACTAGATCCAGCTCCGGTATCGGTACCGAATCCGCTATTGAATCCGACTCCTTTATTGACTCCGGTTCTTTCGAGCGATTATTAATTTATCTATGGCCGATCCGCCCCGGCTCGGTTCGGTCGGTCGGTGTCGGTATCGGTACTGCGGTGCCCCACCCGCTGACTGAACTGAAGTACAGATTCGTGAGAGAGAGAAAGATTCGTTCGTTTAGTTTACTGCTTTTGTTATTGTTCTGAGGTTCGTTAGTCCAAGTCCGAGTACCGAACCGAACCGACCAACCAAATATAGATAATAAGATCCAAGTCCAAGATCCGATCCGCAGGGCTACTGCTGCTACGAACCGAACCGAACCGAACCGACCAACCAAACATAGATAATAAGATCCAAGTTCAAGATCCGATCCGCAGGGCTACTACGAAACTCAAAATCGAAGTTCGTGTCGTGCGGTCCCTCTGACACTTATACTATTTAATACGAGAGCGAGAGGGACGGAACGTACGAACTTCGAGTTCGTAGTAGCCCTGCCGATCCGATCGAGCGAGAGCGAAAGCAGGCGGACGGAGCGAGTCAGTGTGAGTGAGCGTGACGGCGATCACGAGCGAGGCGAGCCGCTCGATCCAGTCGGAGTTAGTAACTCCGGAGTCATAAGATTTGAAAGGAGTCATTAAGGGATTCGGATCCGCTTGAGGATCTGACTCTTTGAATCTTCAGATCCGGATTACCCACCTCAATAGTGAGTGACTCTCTTTCCTCCAAAGACTACAGTATATATAGGGAGATAGACGGGTATCTCAGAACTTGTATTGGTTCGTATGGAAAGAGGTGCCATCTAGTTCTCATTGTTAAAGCTCGCGCCTATGCATGTGTACCTAGATATACATATAGATATGTATGTTTACGTATGCATAGCTACGTATAGATTATCAATATTACGCTATAGATAAAATTAGCGTCACGCGTCCTAGAGACTACATTAGTACCTAACTTTTTTGTGCAGGAAATGTCCTTAAGACTACTTGGTAGTCTCTAGGACATTTCCCGCACAAAAAAAGTTAGGGACTAATGTAGTCTCTAGGATGCGTGACGAGTTAAGTAAAAATGTTATTTTCAATAATGCACATGTTTAAACAAAAAAACATGTGCAATACTGAGAATAACAGATTGTGCCGAATAGAAGAAGACAACCAAGTTCACGGCACTTGGGCAATTTTATTATTAAAATCAGTACTTACCAAATGTTAATGTACCACGTTTTACTTTTTTCAATGGTCTACTTGCTACTATTTTGCTGAGATCTCTCTGCGCTATAAAGGGTATAGAGAAAGGGAAGTAAAGTTTTAATTCAGATTTATCAATTGCCATTTATTTATATCATGACAGGCTAGCAACCTGTCACTATTGTACCGTTTTTGTCAAACTTAACTAAACCTATAATTGCTAAAAGTGGTTCCGAAGCGGTAACGTTTCGTGTGCTCTGCCTACCCCATTTGGGAATACAGGCGTGACGTTTGTGCGTGTGTAATGGGCTATGTTTTGCAGTATTATAGTAGTTTATGCAACTGTATCGTAATAGAGGTCACATGAGTGTTTTAAGGCCTAATTACGTACAGTTGCATACAAATATTTTATCTACATCCATATATTAAATCCTCTATCATGTGTTCCGCGAACCCTTGAGAATGACCTGCATTGCAACGAGTACTAGGTATGTCTGCCCCACGACTTGCGCCCGGTGCGCGCCCGATGACGACGACCTGCGCCTGCTGGTGAACGCCCCGCTGCTGCACCTGTACTGTAACTGTAATGAATGATGTATGAAATCTCATTACGATATAGATTTCTGTATCCCCCGTGCTGTACTGCCGTGGTCATAATAGAATTCAATATCGTAATGATGGTCGTGGCTGTCGTAATCTGTGGTTTTGAACGCATAATGGAGGATATACTATATGGGTGTAGATAAACATACATTTGCAATGAGATTACTGGCTGTAATCAACTACATAAAATAAAAATCTATATTCTTACGCTAGAAAAAGGCGTTTATGCTCTAGCACGTCATGTTTCTGACTCCGTTTAAGTAACTATGAGATAGTCTCACGGTAGATTAATGTTCAAAATTAGATTGTAGCCGATTATTAGTGGCTTCATGTGCATGTCACATCGCGTAGCAACAATTTATAGCAAATTTTCACAATGACAATAATTCTTATTCTAAATATTACCTATTATGCATACACAATATTCGAAAAAGTGTCATCGTCTTTACCGGTTCTTAAAAAACTTTATCATGTATATTATGAACGGCCGTAAAATGTTTTACTTATTTACACACAAAAAATCAAGGAAACATATTTTTAAAGCAGTCTTTGAAATAACATCAACTGTATCAGATAAATCAAAGTTTTATTGTCGTATTTTAACTACAGAAATTTATGTTATGTATGTATGTTTATACCTTCAAAATTTTATTCACATTCCTCTTATAGTTTCCAAGTAAAATGCCTGTGATGTGACAGGGACGAACAATAAGGGTTCCATTTTTGGAATTTTACATTGTTACCGCAACATATTTAGAATAACTAACTAAGAACTAACTAAGATCATATGGACGTAGAGTTCGAAATCTAAACTAATAAAACTAGGGACTGTAGATTTGGCAAACTGATATAAATCTGATAATAATCCAATCATTTGGCAGTTACATCCTGTTCATCCTGGCCAGGGTCATCTCCGTAGAAGGGAATTTCTCAAAAGTTAATGGCAAACAAAAAAAACTACACAGTTGTTTAATTTCAATGACAATGCGTTTTTATAATAGACAACACCTAATGCTGCAGCCAGAGTCGTCTGCTCATGACGGAACTCCTTAAAGCACAAATATGAAATTTTACATGTACGTTCAGTTTTGATGTAGGTATACATGATTTTATGAGACACTAAAATATATAACTAAAAAGATGAAAATAAATTGAAATAAAAAAGTTCTCGGAAACAAGCAATTACTTAAGTTGTTAAGAAAGTTACACTATCCCTGACTGACACAGACTACTTTTTCTCCGAAAAAATGCAAAATTTCCGCGGATAAAAATAATTGAATACAAATCCGGAGTTGATTTTCAAAATTCTTTCAAAGATACAATGCCTCTCATTGACAATTAAGAATGTTATAATAGAACAAAATAGAAATTCATGTCCCGCAGAAACTTTACAATTTCTCGGGATTAAAGTAAAAAAATAGTGTAGCTTTCTATCAGTTAAGTTTTTTTGTAAATCGAACTAAAGATTTACATCTATCCCGCGGGAACTTTGCGATTTCCCTAGATTAAAGAAGCCTGTTTCACATTACAGGGACAGCTGTGTGGCTGTGTACAGAATTAACTTATTCTTATCCCGAGGAAAAATGAAATGAAAGGAAATGCGTAACTATTTTAACATTTTCTAAAATTGCACATTCCATTCCAAAGTTCGCCTTGGGGAGGCCTATGTTCAGCAGTGGACGTCTTTCGGCTGACATGATGATGATGATTCCAAAGTTGGTACAAATATGATTTTTGAATTACAAAATTTGCACCATCTGTCTGAATCTAAAAAACGTCTGCCTGTATTTGTATAATTCCATTAATCCTCCGAAAAATCAATCAAACAAAACACGAAAAAAAAAGATCGCAAAAGGTAAATGTATGTTACTCCAAATTTAACGCGAGCGAAGCCGCGGAAAAAGAATAAGAATAAGAATTTTATAGGGTTCCGGAGCCAAAATCGCAAAAACGGAACCCTTATAGTTTCACCATGTCTGTCTGTCTGTCTGTCAGTCCATGGCTTTGTTCAAGGACTATCAATGCTAGAAAGCTGCAATTTTGCACGGATATATATGAAAACTATGCCGACAAAATGGAACAATAAAAAAAATTTAAAAAATTTTTTTTAAGGTTACCTCCCATAGACGTAAAGTGGGGGTGATTTATTTTTACTCATCCAACCCTATAGTGTATCGTTGGATAGGTCTTTTAAAACCATCAGGGGTTTGCTAAGACGATTTTTTGATTCAGTGATTTGTTTGCGAAATATTAGCGTCCAATATTAGGGGGATTTGAAAAAAATCAGGATGGTAGTAAGTATATCAAACTTAAAAGGAAAACGGTTAAGTTTTCTTGAGAATCATTAGTAGTTTAAGAGTAAATAGCAGCCTAAGGTATAAAATATACCTAAACTTGGAATATACCGTACAAAATACGAAATCCTTAAAAAATATTACTTAATTTTTTCGTAATGGCTACGGAACCCTATTTCGGGCGTGTCCGACACGCTCTTGGCCAGTTTTTTATTCTACTTGCCGTGTTAGAGCGGTTTCGTATTACTACAATCCGAATCCATGAAAACACCGGAGTAACTGGAGTACAGACGAGTAATCGTAGCACTATTTTTAACCCCGACGTAAAAAGAGGGGTGTTATAACATTGACCGCTATGTGTGTCTGTATGCGTGTCTATCTGTAGCAACGTAGCTCTTAAACAGGTGGACCGATTTGATTGCAGTTTTTTTTTATTTGAAATCAGGGCGATGGTTCTTAGACATGCTTTTTCAAAATCGGTTCAGCCGTTTTTGTGATTTTGAACTTTGAAGTTACAAAATCGGGCTCGGGAGTTTTGGTGGAATTGGTCGGAAATCGGATTGCGTATACCTTTACGCCTTTGTGTGGAAAAATTTGAAGAAAATCAGGATAGTAAGTATATCAAACTTAGACTGAAAACTATAACGGTTAAGTTTGCTTGAAAATTATTAGTAGTTTAAAAGTAAATAGCAGCCTAAGGTATAAAATTTACCTAAACTTGGAAGATTGCGTATAAAATACGAAAGCCTTCGAAAAATATTACTAATTTTTTCGTAATGGCTACGGAATCCTATTTACGGCGTGTCCGACACGCTCTTGGCCGGTTTCTTTTTTTTTTCGGATTATTCCATAGAAATTGAATGAAAAATTAAAATGTGGACCGTAAGAATTGTTCTTAGTATATAAGTAAATGTGTCTAATGCAAATAATTAATCATGATATCGTAATAATAAAGTAAAAAAATGCGACGTTGCCAGCTCATCATCATCACCCCAGCCTTTATACGTCCCACTGCTGGGCACAGGCCTCCTCTCAGAACAAGAGGGCTACATCCTTGTTCCTCATAACCCTTGCGTATATTTTTATGTACTTTCAGTAGATCAAATAATTTTAAAAATATTTGTAGATAACATATTTTTGAGTTTCCAGTTGTGTAGATATTACTGAAAGGCTTGCTCATGTGTACATATGTTTGATTGATGAATCTGCTCAGATATAAAAGTACCCTTCCATGTACATTTATATTTGAAGCCTTGGTTATGCTCATATATTTGAACTCGACTGTACAAGCTTTGCTTAGTTTGGTACTTGGTCAATTGGTGTCAAGTGTCCCACGATATATTTTTTTTATGCTAATATTTTTATACTGTCGGTTTTATCAATACAATTTGATTTCCCTGCCAAAATTTGGTTTACCTCTTTGCTCCAATTACTTATGCAAACTATATAGTTCGCCAGTTTTTCTGTATCACATGTCAAGAAATTGTAATCCAGGTGTAACGTTATAGCTTGCGGCGGTGTAGCTTATTATAATCCGAGATATTACTTATTAGACAACAGTTTTTAAATTTCATATACATATACAATATTTTCTATCTGTGCAATCTGTATGGTTGAGCATTTCAAAAATTGCAGTTTTTCGTATTTGTGATGCTAGTGCCAATCTGCATTTGAACGAGTTTTCGACTCTTAAAACTTTATTTAATTTCGCTTGCAATTTTGTCAGCTGTTTCTTCGTGGACTCTGCTTCAGAATTCCATTTTTTGTTCTTACGAATTCCTGAAAATTAATAAAATGAATTATTGATTGGAAATGTAAGAAACTGAACTAATTATAATGCATTATATATAATGCTGTATTGGATTAACACTAAGATAAGATCGCATAGCTGATCAACTAGTCAAGTTGGACCTTGCGGAAGGTCCGTCGAGATCGCAACACCATTTTACTCTCTATTCTTATCGCTGATCAGCAAGACACAGCTAGAGGCACAACCAGAGGCATTTCCATCTCAGACTTCTAGGCTGGCAACGTATTAGTATTTTTTTAGCTTTGCTAGTGTACCTATCAGGTGTTACATTTGCAAGTTTTCTTTCAATTGAAATATGACTTAAATCAATTATTATAGTAATAAGATTTTGAGCACAAGTAATACAATACCATACAACTATTTTTATTGAACACCACAAATCAACACAATGTACAAGAAAATCGCTCGCCGCGCATTCGGTAGCGCGTAGTCACGGCCGGGCCGTTACGCCAGCTAGGCCTTAAGCCATAATAATTACAAGAGATGGTGCCACACACCTCTTAGCTGTATGCCAGTAATCAAGTTTTTCGGACGATTAAGTAGGAAATGCTATGGTGTAGGTTGCGGTAACACATGACCCGACAAGTCACTAAATGCAGGTAAACTCTCACTTTTAAAAAGTAATTTTAAACTTGCACTTTGTGAAAAACCTAATCTAATTTGGCGTCATGGGCATCATCAGAGGAAGCCTTAAGTTTACCTTTTGTATTATTTTTGTGAAAGTATAAATAAAGCTGTCGTCGACACGACAGCCTTGGGATCAATCGGGTAGAAGAAAAAACTCGCAGTTCGGGTAGTGGACTGTATTTCTTCGGGTAATTCGTATCGCGAATCGAAAAATCCGGTATCGATAGCCAAGGTCGTCGGGTGAGCAAGTATAGAGTTCAGTTGGAAAGCCAAGTCGCAGGTTCGAGAGATGGTTCGGGTCCGGGGTCGTCGCAGATATCGTAAGGCTCGCTGGGATATCTTGTTCTAGTCACTCGGATGGCTCGCTGAAGTCGACTAGACTCGCTAGGGGGGAGACCGTCGTATTTATACCCGAGCGGCGGGAAGATGGCCTCCACTCAATTGGCGGTAATTCAGGCGGTCTGGTGCGCCCAGCGAGGGTTTCAGAAACCGCATTGAATTATCGCCATTTTCGCTATCGATGTCGGGTTTTATTGATCGCTACTTATAAACTACTGAACTTACTATTTACAAATGAACCTAATTTACTCGGAATCGTGGTGCCCTAGTATTCGGTATGGGCTAGGGTCGCAAAAATCAACTTCAAAAATCTTTATTTCGGGAAACTTAACCTAAAATAAATCAATGAACTAAAACAATTACTTTGCTCACCCGCGACCTGGTATTATCTACTGATATCTACGCTTATGCAACATGTTCGTGTTCATGCGGTTCCTCCACCTCTTCACTGTGGGAGCGCGCATGGGTCACGGCAACCCACACTGCACTGACGCGTTTCGAACTCAACCAGAGCTCAAATTCAGAGCTCCGAACCTAAGACAACAGACTCGCAATGATGCCTTGCCACCTGTTCTTTTTAGTTTTATTTATTTATCATTTTATTTCATGCGCATTTTCTTTTCTGTTCTTAAAATGCAGCCTTATTTACCCGGCTCTAGAGTAAACTTGTTACGCTGTGGGACGGGCGCAGGCTGAAAATCAGCGCTGCAAGTTTCCTTTGCTCGCAGCTTATGCTGAGCCTAGCCCATTACCACCTGCTTATATTTGTCTTATTTTCTGTGGCAATAAATGATTATTATTATTATTATTATTAATTAAAACTAACTTACAGTACTAATTTACAATAATCTTAAAGCCTAATTAGAATCTATATAATACAAGCTTAAATGTGGCATTATCTGGGAAAAGGTACCTTGTTGTCGGTTCTAGTTTCCGAGATAATCGCGTTCAAAGTAAAATGTCGAAAAAAATTTTTTTTTTCTTTTTTTACTCTTTATTAATAAGCAGGGTCTAAATTTTAATTTCACAGAGACACAAGTTTAAATCGATTTTTAGGGTTCCGGAGCCAAAATGGTTAGCAAAACGGAACCCTTATAGTTTCGCCATGTCTGTCTGTCTGTCCATCCGCGGCTTTGCTCAGGGACCATAAATGCTAGAAAGCTGTAATTTTGCACGGATATATAGGTAAACTGCCGACAAAATAGTACAATAAAAAATTAAAAAAATGTTTATAGGGTACCTCCCATAGACGTAAAGTTTGGGGTGATTTATTATTCTCATCCAACCCTATAGTGTGGGGTACCGTTAGATAGGTCTTTTAAAACATCAGGGGTGTGCTAAGACGATTTTTCGATTCAGTGGTTTGTTTGCGAAATATTCAACTTTAAAGTGCAAATTTTCATTAAAATCGACCGCCCCCCCCCCCTCTAAAATCTAAACCGGTTTCCTCTTTGTGTCAAATCAAAAATCCCAGTTAGGCAGTCAGTGTCAGTCAAAGAGTATTGTAATGTATAGGAATGTGTCAGTGTCAGTGTCAGTAGTAACATAACCTCTATGTGCTGTCCTGTGTTTTCCATTTGTGACTATATTTTTGTGTTTATTCGCATTAAGCTTTGATTATAATTTTTAGAACAATAAATTCAACAAATACGCGCGTATAAAGTAGTCGGTTTCTCTCCAGCACCCAATCAATCAGAAGCACTTGTCATTCAACAAATAAATAAAATAATACACACAGATCTTTTAATAGAACATGGCTAATTCTAGTCTCAAATTACTATGCAGCAGTCTAAACAAACTCAAGTAAGTTTATAAGCATACAGTCACTAGAAACGTGCCCACCATAGTATTGAATACAGTGACGAAGCTTCGTTACAGTTTGATCGTAACCAAGGACCCCGGTGCAAAGAAGTTGAAGCCTTGAATTTTTACAAGTTTTATCCAGTAAAAACATGAAATATATTAACCTTACCTTAAGTAGTGGCATTGGGCATGAGATTTCGCTCTTGGGTTTGCCTCTGCCTAGTCCCCCGATAACCACATCAGCACATCACTGATTAAATATGTCTATAATAACAATAAAATTCTTTTTATAGGATAAATTATATCATGCAGAGACAAAATAGCCGTTACCAACCCCCTAGATATCGCCCACCACACTGGTTTGTGCCAAAGGAAAGAGTGGTAAGTTAATTTTCTTCATTCTTTAATATTTTGTTGTTCTAAATCAATTATATACCTACCTTATAATGAATTTTATATTGATAACAGATGACTGATGAAATGCTTACTCAAGAAAATCGTCAATTTCTTGAAGAAGTTCGACAGGATAAAATGAATGTTCAGACAGCCTTAGAGTCTCCCTTGTCAAATAGTGAACCAGTAGCAACTACTCAGTGGGATCCTTTTACTCGGCGAGTGGGGCTTATTGCACGCAAGATAGGAAACTATCCACTTTGGTCAAAGGATGGAAAGAGATTCCAGACAACTCTATTACAGGTAAAAGCAATATCAAAAGCTGTTAATATGTTAACTTTGTTTGTTTCTCATAAATAACATGTTCTATATCTTGTTAATATATAGGTATTAGTGAAAACTAGATGATATAATACTGAGGTGCAAAAAATCTGACCTTCAAATGTATGCAGTAATAGGTAATTTTATATGTAGTGGGCAAATTTTGTGCCGCTTAGTATATCTGCTAAAAGAGCACACCTTTTCTTGGACCTAATATAATGAAACAATATCTTAATATATAAAAATGAATTCCTATTTCCCTTGGTCACAACATCATGCATGAATGGCTGGACCGATTTCACTAATTCTTTTTTTGTTGTGTTTGCTATTGTCAGGAGAAGATTCTTATAAAAGAAGATTTAGAAAATTAAAAAAAAAAACATACACCAGGGGCGAAGCCGCGGGCACCAGCTAGTCAATTAATAATAATCAATCCACTAAATGTTTTCATCTATAAATTGCACCTAAGATGTAAGTTTGCAAATAGGTTACCACTGTTTTGTTTATTTGCTAATTTCAGGTTGTGGACAACCATGTTATTAAATATATACCTCCTGAAGAATTCAATCCAATGGTAGTCAAGAAACCTGTGTGGAAAGAAAAGAAAAGACTGGGTGCTCTACTGGTTGGATCAGAAACAATTGACCCCACTATTGTGACCAAAGAATACTGTGGCCTTTTTGACAGTGTGGGAATGTTACCCAAGAGACACCTCTGCAGGTTTATGGTATCACCTCATGCAGCCTTGCCTACAGGAACACCTTTGACTGCTACCCACTTCAGAGTAGGGGACTATGTTGATGTAAGAGCAAAAACGTAAGTGTGATAATCTTCAATATTGTGACCTTTAAATTGCAAATTGTGTACTAAGTTACTGTCATCATCCCAGCCTTTATACGTCCCACTGCTGGGCACAGGCCTCTTCTCAAAATGAGAGCCTGAATTTGAACAAACAATCCTCTGCTTGAGAGGCCATGGTAAACCACTAGACCACCTCATATATTGCTTGGTTAAATATATATATAATCAGAATCTCAGAAATGGCTCCAACAATTTCGATAAAAATTGGTATGTGGGGGTTTTCGGGAACGAGTCCCGGACGACAAATCAATCTAGCTTGGTCTTATTTCTGGGAAATTGCTTATTAAAGAGTTTTAGCCCGAGCTCGCCCAGGTACTATTCTAAATATAAGAAATAGGAAGTATTTTTTTACACAAAATCAAGTAATCAACCATGAACTCTGAGCCACTGTAACACCCCCCACACACCTACCCCCCCTTCCCCCCACCTTGCCACATTATTTACTTTGTGAAATAAATAATATTGAAATATATATATACTGTGGGAGGGTCTCTAGTGGCTCCGAACCTATAATGGTTCAATACTTTAGTGTTGATAGTAAAAGAAAATGTTATTTTTTTAGTATTGACAGAGGATTTCAAGGTGTAATGAAGCGCTGGGGATTCAAAGGTATGCCTGCATCCCATGGTGTCACCAAGACTCACAGGAGACCTGGCAACATAGGTGCTGGTGGTGGAAAGGCTAGAGTCTGGCCTGGAACCAAGATGCCAGGGCACATGGGCAACAGGTATTATTTTAACTGTTACATAGACTTTTAGAACACAAGTTATTAAACAAGTGGATCAACTATTTCTTGTTGTTATTCTGTCCCGTCAGCGAGGGGACAAAAGTAGTACAGTTTAATAGAAGCAATGTTGTGTCACATTATACTAACATGCTTCTTAGATGACCAAAATATAGAAGAGGCTTAAAACTACCACAAAAATGTATGTTTGGCAAATTTTAAACCTATAACCTTACGGTTTAAAGAGTGACCCAGGAGACCGTAACTATAGCAACAAGTGACAAGAAAAAGTTGATCAACCTCTGTATCATTTTCATTGTTGGTACACAGTTTTGACAGATAATCAATCTTAAAATCCTGATGATTAAAATGATATTACAAAAAAAAGAAATAAGTGAATTATTGTGTTGTTTGGAAATAAAATCAAGTAATTTTTCCTCTTTTTTTTTCAGTTGGCGAGTTCTACGCGGCGTAAAAATTCTACGTATTAATACGAAGCACAATGTACTGTGGGTGTTAGGAGTAGGTATACCTGGTGAAACTGGTGCTATGTGCTATATGTTCGACACAGTCCTCCCGCTGCGCAAGCACAAAACCGCGCCGCCCTTCCCTACACACCTACCTACTGATGATCTTCCTTTAGAATACTATGATGAATCTATTCATCCATTCGAAGAACCCACGATTTCATTTGAAGAGGATTAATTGTTAATAATAAGATGTACATACACCAAAATAAAACGTAGTCTTTTTAAATAATTATTGTGTGCCTGAAAAGTTTCTGTTTTGGGCAATGCACGATCGAGCTGCCACGCGCAGCAGATACGTAACATTGAACCAGCATTATGTGCGGCTACCGAGCACGCTCTACCACCCTAGAGTATTTAATTTACCTAAATATTTTTGATTATCATTATACATCAGGGTGGGTCCAGTCCACATATTTATCATTTTAGCGTATCGTATCGTCGCGTCGCATCGACGAGTAATTACATTCGTTAGTTTTGACGAGAAAAGATGATGATCAAGGAATCCATCGTATTTGATGGTATGTCACGTACGCAACAATTGCAACGCATGTCCTTTGATTTTTGGATGATTTGTACGATATATTTTTTCACAAGCGACGTCGTATGATACGAAGTTCTGCTGCGATTAATTATTTTTTGGATGATTATGATGATAAGGATTTTTCACATTAGACAATAATGGGTAAAATTTGATGCCAAATGTAGCATGTCCAGTAGCCATACTACCGGCGTGCGCGCTTGATGGATTTTTATAATGCGAATCTAGCGACGTCTACGAAGTAGACTCCCGTTACTACACTAGCAATCTGTACATGATCAAGGAATCCATCGTATTTGATGGTATGCGACGTCGCGTACGCAACTTTCATTGCAACGCATGTCTTAAATACGCGTATGGGTATAAAGTAAGTTAGGACGCATTTTGATAGTGCATCATGATACGAAGTTCTGATTTGAAACTGCGATCCCTATTTTTTGGATGATTTGTACGATGACCGTATTTTTTCACAAGACAATAATGGTAAAATTTGATGCCCAAAGTGAGCAGTCCAGTAGTCCATACTTAGGATTTACGCGTGCTCGATACGCTTATATATGATACGAATCTGGACTCATCTGATTTTAACTCCCGACGCAAAAAGAGAGGTGTTATAATTGTGACCGCTATGTGTATCTGTCTGTCTGTCTGTGGCACCGTAGCTCTTAAACCGATTTCAATGCGGTTTTTTTTAAAGCAGGTTTTCTAGCGATGGTTCTTAGATATGTTTTATCAAAATCGGTTCAGCCGTTTTTGAGATATTGAACTTTTTAGAAACTAAAACTACACACCTACGAAAGCAAAGCTCTGTTTTGGAACTTAGTTTAGTTACCGTCGTAAATTCTTCAATTAATAAATCTGAGTGCAGCTGAAACATTTCCTGAAACTAGAATTCTATTTTGGATTCAAGCCTTATTTACGAAGTTCGTAAGTAGTCTCCCAGAAACAACAAGTATTCAACCCACATTTTGATACAATTAGGTACTGGGATCAATGCCGGACTACGCTCGTTTGGAGCCCGAGGCGGCAAAGCTGAATGAGTCCTTTGATGTGCTGAGGCCCCCAGTAATTAGAAGTTGACGCATTTAAAATATTTTTAGCCTTTTTTAACAAGTGGAAATGGCCTACTCTGAAACAAACGCCACACAATGTTGCCAAGTTAAACCACCACTTGCTGAGCGGCCCATCTGGCAGCTCGCCCTCTCCGGTAAGGGCCCTCGCCCACGGCGACTTTTTGTTGCGATGCTGTGCGTTTACGAAACGCGCGTTAGTCGAATTTGCAACACGCTATATACAGAAGCGATGCTATGTATGTATGTGGGCGCTCGTATCGTAGACCGGGAGATGATGACACAAAATATTAGATGATTTGTACCAGTATGGCGGTTCTGCAAGGGTCTAATTACGGAATGACAAAAAAGAAAATAATGGTCATAGCGCTGGTACCGGCGGCCCAATCGTATGGGCGTTAATCGAACGTGTCGGATAAATAACGAGTGTCGAACGATTGCTTCCACAAAATTGATTGTATTTTACAACAGTCGATAAAAAAGTTGTAGGCGGTAGCGTAATGCCATTACTTCTCCGGTGTGGCTTACAGCCCGCCATACCGACGCGAATACATTAATTCTCGAAAATCGAAGTTCGCGTTGTTCGGTCTCTGACACTTACACTATTTATAATACGAGAGCGAGAGGGACGGTACAATACGAACTTCGGAGTAGGTAGACCCTCTCCTCTGTACCTATCTCTGTTTTGTGGTATCGATGCGGACACGCGACAGTCGCTGTGGGCGAGGGCCTAATTGAACTTTCCAAGTGTAAGTAGGTGTGCAGTAAAACCAGTATGTATAAAAAATTATTTATTAAATTTTAAGATTTCATTCAATCACATTTATCTTAATGAATTTCATCATTTAACCATACATACTTAAACCTAAAAAAACGTTTTCAAAAACATAATATTTTGATTACCTACTGTTGAGTGGGCGGTTGGAAACCATAACCAGGATATGGCTGCGGCGCACCCGGTGGAGGAGCGCCAGGAGCTGGGGCGCGCGCATACGGGTATGGTGATGGGGGGTATTGTGCAGGCGGATACCCTTGCTGGTATGCATGAGGCGGATATGCGCCTCCTGACGGAGGGTAGTTCTGAGGGTTCTGCGCGTATGACCCCTGAGTAGGCGGCGCCGTAGACACAGATGGCGCTGGGCTGCCAGGTTGCGACGAAGGGTTTGAGTATGGAGGCTGAGCTGCTGGAGGGTATGGAGATGGCTGACCAGGAGGATACTGCTGACCAGGGGGACCACCAGCTGGAGGGGCTCCAGAAGCAACAGTGGCTGGAGGGACATTGTTCCCATGAGAACTAGAGTTATAGGTGGGTGACTGAGCTGAAGGCGACCCATAACCTGAGCTCGGTGGGTTTTGTGGAGTATAACCACTAGGAGGTGGTTGAGGTGATCGGTTTGGCTGAGAGGTAGGAGTGGAGCTATAAGCAGAAGTGGGAGTAGTGTTAGGGAAAGGTTGAGACTGATATGGTTGTGGCTGAGAACCAGTAGAGTTATATGTGCTTACTCCAACATTAGGGTAGTTAGGTCCTGACTGTGGAGGTGGGTAGGCAGAGTTGCCAGTGTACCCTGGTTGAGCAGGGCTACGCACAGGATATGGAGATCCAGCAGAAGCAGGGCTGCCTGGAGGTGGTGCATATGGTTGCTGGACTGTGGATGGTGGGTATCCACCTCCTGGGTGAGTAGAGGGGGGATAGTTACTTGGAGTTGTTGTGATAGGTGGACCATAATTGGAATTTGGAGGATAACCCTGAGGTTGTTGGGAAGGGTTAGGAGGGCCGTAACCCTGATTTGGAGGCCCATAACCTCCCTGAGGTGGCCCGTACCCACCAGGTGCACCTTGATATTGACCTTGGTACTGATTCTGAGGGTATGGCCTTTGACCATAAGATTGAGTAGGCCTGGTTGGAGTTGAAGATACACCAGATGGTGGCCTGTATGGTTGTTGGGACGGTCCTGGCGACTCTGCTCCACTTGAGGGAGGGTTTAAAGGGCCTTGTGGTACATTACCCGCTGCTAACTGGTGAGGAGGCTGAAATTTTTAAACAATGTTGATAATTTTAAACTGTACACACATTATCTGCTATTGTACAAATCAGATATATGTTTCAAGCTATTCTCCCTCACTATTCGTCTGAAATAGACAATACAAGATACATTAAAAAAAAACTATTATGGCAACTCACCGGTAAAAGGGTCTGAATATTTTGATTTGCGTCAGCTACGGATGCCAAATATACAAGATTCCGGTGTAAAACTTGCTGGTATTGATGGCATTCCATTAGCTGTCCTTTTGCTTGATACTCTTGTATAGTTTGTATAAGATGAGCATTCTCGTCCAACATCTTTTGTATTTGTGCTGGACTTAACGGAGGGCGGTTGCCTCGTGGTGCAAAGGCTACCGACATCTTATTGGTTTCAAGAGCTTTTTAATTCGTGTAACTAATTATATCTCACAAATATTTCAACAATGCTATAAATGCAACATGAACACACTACAACACAACAAGTAAAATCCGCTTCGCTTCGTTCGCCGTGCGTACAATGTAACAGCGGGGCTACTATAAAATTCGAAAATCGAAGTTCGTGTCGTTCCGTTTCTCTGACGCTTATACTATTTAATACGAGAATGAGAGGGATGGTATGATACGAACTACGATGTTTGAATTTCGGAGTAGGCCCTCAGACAGACAATATAAAAAAAGTAAAATACCATAGCATAGATAGAATCATGATTCATGATAGGAAGTAAAGCAGCCCACAAAAGTAAGCAAGTCTACCAACTTCGCAGAGGTGACGGTTATCAGTAAAAATAAAAGCGGTAAAATAAAAGAACTTATCATTAATTTGCAAGAGAAGATTGTTCATCAGTTGGAAAGTGACATTGCAAGGTGTTGAATAAATTATATTTTAAAATTCAAATAAGACTCAGTTCGATAGCGTAACTGCGTAACGTTTAAACCAACAAATAATGCTATTAAATTACCACTTCAAGCACTCAGTAGGAGGGACTCTAGTTCCGTCAGTTTGGCATCTGTCATTTGAATCATGTTATTTTGGACGTGTGCTCATCTCGTGCTCATTCATGTCACGTTTTGTGATTAGTTATAAATCTTAAAACGCGATACTAACGCCATCTAGCGATATTTCACATGTCAAGAAACCCTCAGGGGTGACACTATTTACCGGCCGTACTATACCGACATTCAGAATACCGACATGATATTTCGTGTTCACGCCCATAGAAACTCTCAGTTTGACACCAGCCCCCTATACCACAAAAGTTACAAGTGCTACAATTCGACAAAATTGTAACATTTTATTATGATAAACTTGTCAATTTTGTCGAATTGTAGCACTTGTAACTTTTGTGGTACGGCCCCTTTGTATGGGCGTTTACACAAAATATCGGGTCGGTATTTCCATGCCGGTATTATCCGTGCCAGTAAATAGTGTCACCCACCCTCACCCCTCAGTACTTGTATTGGAAATATTAATACCTATCATATTTGAAATATATTATTTTGTATATTATTTCAAATATTTTAAAGGAGAAACCCAGTATTTAATATGCTGATACTCGACTGAACGTATTTAGTGAACATAAATGGAGATCGTGCAAATAACAGTACCTAATTAACCTCCTGAATCCAAATGAAAAAAATTGTATGCCAACTTAAAAGCCGAATGTACTTTACATATAAAGAATTTGATGTAAAGCCCCTTTATCTTCAGTCGTTTTAAATTATTAAAAGCAATTGTTTAATTCTGTATGAAGTATGCCCGGCAATTTACGCTAAGTTTATTTACATGATGTCAGTTTAAAACTTAACTTCGGTGTCCATTAAAGTAGTTCTTTATAAAAGACGCCCGACGACGCCGCCGACGAAGAAAGCCACTGTATTATTAACAGTTTAATGGTAGGAACTTGCTTATATTATGGATATCCATGAGTGGCGGTTATTACTTTCTATCAAGTGAGCGGCCTGCTTAATAACTTTGATTAGTGCAGTAATCGGTTTTTTTTTGATGACGAGTTTAATTTGATTTCATTTCCTTTGACAAGCCTGTAATACGATATTTTTTAAAAAAGAAATCCTTAAAAATATTTTAATTCTCAGTTTTAATCAAACATCATATTTATTAAGAAAATATTAAAAAAATACAAAATATCTATAGGACTAAAACTACTATTAAATTAAAATAACTAAAACTTTAATTAAAAAAGAGAGGTGGTCCTCGGAATGTCGTTGATACCCTGGAAGACTGGCCGTGCGCTGGTGTGGGACTGGGACGCTACCTGTACAGATATCCTGGGGGCATCCCACCTACCAGCAACTACCAAATGTGCGGGGGCGGCGGCAGACGCCCGGGAACGCCTCAAGGTCACAAAATATAGCTGTCTCGGCGCCCAATATCATTTCTTTGCTTTCAGCGTCGAGACTCTAGGTCCTTGAGGTAAGGGTGCGCTGGAGCTACACAGGGAGCTCAGCAATAGGTTAAGGGAGGCAACAGGCAACCCTCGCGCCGGCAGCTTTCTCGCGCAAAGAATCTCAATCGCAGTTCAACGCGGGAATGTTGCCTGCGTGATGGGCACCACGCCAAGAGGCCCACCTCTCTTTTTTAATTAAAGTTTTAGTTTCAGTTTTAATTATATATAAATATATTTTTTTTCAAGTAAGTCGTTGGTACGTAGCGTTTATTGTCACAACACAACTTATAGATGGCGTAGCTGAATTCTTCAACTGTTAAAATAAAGTAAATTTCCTTCTCCCCTGGCCCTATATCACGAAGTGCAAAACTCGAACTTCGTATGTTGCCATTCCGCTGACGCTTATGTCATTTATTACGCGAATGAAAGAGACGGTGCGATACGAACTTCGATTTGCGAGTTTCGTAGTAGCCCTGCTGACCTGTACATTTAGGGGCTGTTTCACCATACATTGATTAGTCTTAACTGACGGTTAAATGAGATGCCGTCTCTATTTGTTTTGTTCGAATAGACGGAGACGGCATCACATTTAACCGTCAGTTAAGACTAATCCATGGATGGTGAAACAGCCCCTTAATGTTAAAATAGTTACTTGTCCCTAGCTCCACAACTCTCGAAGTTCTCAACAAACTGCTCGGGAAAGTTGACCCAGGGTGACCAAAGTACCGACCGAGTTGGACGAAGATGACAATCGTATCCGCCTAACCTCGTTCAATGAGGGCTTTCTTTTTTTGTCTCACTAGATGGCGCACTGTTGCGTGAGGTTTTTAAGTATGGCTTTCAAAGTCTGTTATTACGGGCGTGAAAACAAAGTTTAGATTAAAATTATATTTAATACACCTTAAAACCGTACCATAAAAATATCGAGCAAGCCACAGTGTTGCATAGTCCCCGTTTTGTTCGGAAAAATGGGAGGCAAAGGTTTCCGAAAGACAAAACTGTCTCAAAACACAGATATTCATTGCCCTGGAGCGCATATTTGCCATAATTAATTTCAGATATTGCGAAATATTCACAAAATTATTCTAATTATAAATAAACCCTCGTAGCTCACCCAAAAACTATGAGATTTGACGTTTCGGAGACCTCACGTTACATTACGCGAGTAGGTAGTGTGGAGCTAGCTTTAGAATACAGTAGTCATATATTGTGTTGAGGACTATAAAGGCGCGGTCACATGCTCGTCGCTCGATTGCAGCGTTAAATCTGGTCACGTGACCCCATTTTGAATGTGATTTTGAATTTCCCGCGACTCAAAAAAGTAGCGGCAACAAGATGGCTTCTTGCAGGAATGATCTTGGTCTTGGAAGCTGATTCCTTAATCTCATTTAGTAGCAGTCGTGGCAGTGGTACAAATAAAGGAAATTGGAATGAAAAAAAAAAAAACTGTTTTTGCCGAAATTGAAGAGGTTTTTTATTTCCAGCGGTAAAGCTCAACACTTTCAGCTTTAGCGCTATTTGTTACGTGACCAGATTTGACACTGGAAACGAGCGACAAGCGGTCGCATGTAAGGTCACCCTTTATCATTATAATGATAGGTGTATAGTGTATGACAATGACAAAGACTTTACATGAACTTTGCTCCAAAAGCATAAATTCATTTATTGCCCGTGTGGAACGAGAGAGAGTGATAAAACGATGATTGATTATTTACTTAGTCAAGTCACGTCACAATGAAAAACACATCAACGTAAGCAATTTCAGTGCTTTTAGTTAAACTTGTGGTTGTTAATTTTCACTTTAGTTTATTTCAAGCAACGGGTGCCGAATTGTTAATTAAGTTTGATAATTAAATCAGTTACGATTTCCAATTCATTGCAAGCCAAATGGCTCTTAAAGGAATTAAAGTTGTAGAAATGTTAGGGCTTGCTCCTGGCCCCCTGTGTGGTACAATACTAGCAGACTTTGGAGCTTCAGTAACAGTGGTTCAAAAGGTAAGAGCAAAAATACCGTTTTCTAAATATAGTTCAAGTCCTCACTTAATTATTGAACCAAATTAAATTTATTAAATACTTTTTTGGTTTCCAATTATTTAATTTGCACTTATAATTATCATTTTATAACTACATTTTTCCAAATTGTTTATTCTCCCATTCATAACCATTCATTTAGACTAATAACATTGATATTATCACCTTTTTGACTGGGTCATTTGTAAAATTTTAATGTTTTGAGGTCTGTTTGAGGTATTTTTATTTATTTAAATTATTTTTGTAAATATAAATCTGCAAATATCGTAACTAAATAAGGATCAATTACTGTAATAAGGTTTTGTTGTGCTTTTTGTGGGGAGTTATTAAGTTGCACCTACAGATTTGATTGATTTTTTATAAATTTCAGATACTACAGTCCCCGTTTGATGTCATGTCCAATGGCAAAAGAATGCTCTCAGTGGATTTAAAGTCTAAGGAAGGAGTTTATATAATAAGAAAACTATGTTCATCGTCAGACATCCTTTTGGACACATTTAGACCTGGGGTGATGGAAAAATTAGGGCTAGGGCCAGAAATACTCCTAAGAGAAAATTCTGGTTTAATATATGCAAGACTTTCAGGTTATGGACAAACTGGATTCTATAAAAGTAAAGCTGGGCATGACATAAATTATGTTGCTATGTCTGGTATTCTCTCTGCATTAAGTAATCAAGGGGCACCACCATCTCCACCTGTTAATTTAATAGCTGATTTTGCAGGAGGAAGTTTTATGTGTGCTCTTGGAATCCTGCTTGCGCTCTATGAGAGAACTAAGTCTGGCAAAGGGCAAATAGTGGATGCTAGTATGACAGAAGGAGCAGCTTATTTAGCAACATGGTTATACAAAAGTAGAAAGCTGCCAGTGTGGTCAGGAGAACCAGGGACAAATGCCTTAGATGGCGGTTTACCAAGTTACGCAACTTATGAAACTAAGGATGGTAAATTCATGGCAGTTGGTGCATTAGAACCTCAATTTTATAACAATTTTCTAATTGCTCTACAATTGTCTGAAGATGACTGTCCACAAGTTGGTAATAAGGAACACAGCAAAAACATTTTGCAAAACATATTCCTTACTAAAACACAGGAAGAGTGGTGTCAGGTGTTTGACAATGCAGATGCTTGTGTGACACCTGTTGTTGAAATGGACAAAGTTGATGAGCATGAATTGCATGCATCTAGAAAGACATTTTACAGGGACTGTGAGAATGGTATAGTGCCAGAGCCAGCTCCCAGGCTGTCAGCCACCCCTGGAGTATCTACTGGGCGTCAGCCTATGCCGCAGTTTGGACAACACACAGTAGAAATTTTAAAAGAGCTGGGGTATGACAAAAATGAGATTGAACATTTAATACAGAAAGGTTATGTTTATGCATTGGAGAAATCAAGACTTTAATTAGATTTAGAACTTTATTACACTAGCTTTGTTATTAATTCTTTAATGTTAAAATAATCATATCTATAATTTATTTTTAAACAATTATTTACAATCAAGGGATGGTTATCAAATAAATCAATGACTTTTTGTAACTTTTTTAAATCAAACAAAACGTGATTTTTACCTAATGTGTACTTATTAAATAAAATTGGATTTTCTCCATATAATTGACCAAGTCTCTTTTTAGCTATGTACAATATAAAATTAATGCAATGTTCAAAGTCCATACCAAACATAGACTTCAGAATCAATTGACATTGGTCCACAAACTCTGGAGTGTCCTTGAATTCCTCAATCTCATGTTCAACACTTTTTAAAGATTTTTCTAAAGCTTTCCAAACTTCTTCTATATTGCAAGCATTTACCCAGTTGTGGTTTATAGAAATGGTGTCAAGCTCATTGGTTACTTGATGATGCCAGCCTGAAGGCACAAATATAGCATCACCTTTTTCTTGTATGATTTCAAAATATCTAACATTCTTATATTTATCATATTCAAATAAAAGTGGTAAATTTCCCAATGGATCCTTAAATTTCTCTTCCTCTCCAGGAGGAAATAAAGTCCATTTTTTTCTTCCTATTACATTTACTGACCAGCTGAAGGAATTGTACACATCTACATGTAATGGTGTCCTGTAAAAAAAGGAACAAATTACTTTTTTGCCTATATACTTGGTTTGGATAGGTATTTAACTAAATGTAAACAAACTTCAGCTGCCAGATTTGGTACATTCAAGGATTAAAAACATTGTACTTATCTATCATTTTGATACAACTAGATTAGTGTATTCCAATACAGAAATGTAAATGTTCTAATAAAATCAGAGTTCAATGGGGGAATTTCAATATTTAAGACACCAATTGATGTTGTTTTGTTTACCTTTAGTTAAATACCTATCCAAACCAAGTATAGTGCATGCACAATTTGGAATGTACCAACTTTCTCAGGAGAAATACATACCACGAATCTTTGGGTCCTATGTAAACAAACATAAAGTCGTCTTCGTTATGGTCTTGGGCATATTCATTCAACCAATCTGAGCCAAAGATGGATGGCACCTCATAGAAATTGTCATTCGGACGAAGTTTCTTTAAATGCCAATCCTTCAAATAAAGAAGAGTATCCCTCTCCTCAGATTCTAAATATTTCATAAAGTCAATAACAGTTAAAATTTGTTTTGTTTGTGCATTGTAGACGATCTTGTCGCAATCCGCGACAGGAGCCTCCAGCTGGCTAAAATTATTCATAAAGTAGTCGCAGTCAATTGAATCACTTTTCATCCATTTAGTGGAGCATTCCCAATGTGAACTTGTGTTTCTTATAACACATGGCAAGTTCTTATACAGAAAATCTTCATAAAACTTTTCGTATTCAATGTCTTTTACAATTTGAATATCGCAATCAGCATAATCGTAAATTGAAGTACTACTGAGACAGTCATTAATTTCTATTTCTCTTAAATCGCTTGCCATTATATTCAAAACGTCCCAACCTGTGATTTAAAAATAAATTGAATGAAATCCCACGCAAAATTACAAAAATATTTCCAGATTCAATTTTTTTACTCGGTTGACTTGACAGTTTGATAGTGTGTGAGCCAAGTGTGAGCTGAGCATACATAGGGCCAGCAGGGCTACTACGAAACTAGAAACTCGAAGTTCGTGTCGTGCGGTCCCTCTCGCTCTCGTATTAAATAGTATAAGTGTCAGAGGGAACGCGCGACACGATCTTCGAGTTCGAATTTTGTAGTAGCCCTGCAGTGTACATGTACATGAGGCGGGAAACTTTTTTTTTTTTTAACGCCGTTAGAGTAACAGTAAAATGCTTTACATTTTATAATCATGCTATAATCAATCATTTAATAATTTTAATGTTAACGTTCGTTGTTTGGAATCGTAATTATCTTTTGAATAAAAAAAATATAAATTTTATATTCCATATTCATACCCACCTACTTGATTGATAATCATTCATTCGTTAGTACTCTATTCTTTTGCGCTGTCTGTGGCGTGTCATATCATATTTGTGATGGCGGTGCTAGCTTGGGGGCTTTGCTGCCTTGCTTATCGTACATTTACGATACAATACTTTCTGATACATTTCGAAGTTCTTATTACTGTTTTTTAAAGTTTTATTTTGTTTTGTCAATTTTCGTGTATAAATTATGATGTATTTCTTTGAGATTGCTGAAGTTTGCAAGATAACAATTCTTGGCGCTAACAAAACAATTAATGATTCCTGATGAAAAATGTGCTTACTAGAAACTTATTAGAGTAAGATAATTGTAAAATTTGGACAGAAAAAGACTTCATTTTCCAATAATTTATTAAATTTTGGTGTCAAACTTGAGTAAGCATCATGAATGATGTTCGTGACAAAGTTGTTGCCGGGTCTTCGGGTTGGGAGAATACAACACCGCGCAATGACTCGTCGCCTGAGACGCAGTCATCTCCGGGCGGCAGTAGCGAGACTCCGCAAACGCCCGGGGTGCCCGCGCCGCTGGCGCCGCACCTCGCAGCCGACCTGCACCCCGATCTCATTCAACAGGGCTGGCGCAAGTACTGGTCTAAGCGGGAAAATAGGCCATATTTTTGGAACAAACTTTCGGGCGAATCAATGTGGGAACTACCAGCAGTTAAACGGGATTTCGATCCTATTACAGATCCCCTTGGAATTTGTCATACTGGCCCTCCTAATGCTGGTAACATGACTCCGAGTGCTAGTAAGCGTCGTCCTTCCGAAGATAATGGCCCTCCTCCTAAAAAGTTTGTCCTGGCTGGTCCTTGGGATATAGAAGTACCAACTAATGTTGTTATATATGAACGGCCTCCAACTATCTGTCCACATCCACATCCTGAAATAGAAGGTTTCAGATTTACACTTGCAAATAAACTACGACAATGTTATCAGGAATTGTGTCACACCAGGGAGGGTATTGATGCTCCTAAAGACTCTTTTAATCGCTGGCTCATGGAACGTAAAGTAAATGACCAGGGAGGTTCTGATCCACTTTTACCCAGTCACTGCTTCCCTGAAATATCACGCTCCATGTATGAAGAAATCATGAATGATATTCCTATTAAATTAACTCATCCAAAATTCACTGGAGATGCTAGGAAACAGTTGTCTCGATATGCTGAAGCTGCTAAGAAAATGATTGAGTCCAGGAATGCATCTCCAGAAAGTCGTAAAGTTGTTAAATGGAATGCAGAGGATACATTCCAATGGCTGCGACGAACTGTTGGAGCCACCTATGATGACTTCCAAGACAGACTGGCTCATTTAAGAGTGAGTTTCTCTTCCTTTTACTTTGTTTTTTATTAGCTTATACCAGCAACTTCGTCTGCACAGAATTCACTTGCCGCTATCCTGTGGAAACTGTGCAAAACTCCAGGATAAAAATAATTCAATGTTTCAGAGTTTTAAGTTAAAGCAGATGCCAAATTACCAAATCTGTTGAGCCGTTTTTGTATGGTGGAGTAACAAATACCAAAACTTTCACATTTATAATATTAGTTGATTTCAATTAAATTTTTTAGTATTTTAATATAAAATATAATAAACATGTTATTTACTGCATCAAGAGAGAGATTTTTTCAGGTACATCAAAATTGGTATGTCTGAAATTTCTTTAATGATTTCTTAATTTCCCAATACTGCACTCCTAAGCCGAAAGGCCCTATCTAAAAAAAAAAAGGCTTTTCTTTTGGCTTAGGAGGGCAGAATAGTTATGTGTGTATAAAAATACACATAATACATAAGTGGCCACTTGCTGGAAAAATTGAATCTCAGTAGTTTCTAAATGTATGGAATTGTCAATCCTAAACAAGGTTTAATGACTGAATTGAGACTTAGGGCCTGTTTCAACACTCACTGAAAAAGTTTGTGACAGATATCTGTCATGCTGTCTCCGTTTCTTTTGTCCGAATAAACAGAGACAGTATAATTTATCTGTCACATATAATTAATAAAAGAGTGGTGAAACAGGCCCTTTATTTTTATTTTTGTCAATAACTTTTTCAGAGGCAATGCCAACCTCATTTGGCTGAAACAGTGAAGGCATCAGTAGAAGGTATTTGCCTTAAGATCTACCACCTCTCAGCCGAGTATGCTCGCAAGATACGGGAGAAACACAGTGCCCTGCTAAAAGAAAATGGAATACAGGTAAGCAATTATGATTATACTAGTGTTTACCCTCTGGCTTCGCACGCGTAAATCATAAGATCTAGTATTGTAATTGAAATTCCAGGATTTTACTGAATTCCTGTATGAATTTTCAAAAATTACATTGTGGTCTTTATTGACATGCAATACCAACAACCATGCCAAATTTAAGCCAGCAGATTAGATTTGGAGATGCATCCCGATCCACGCACGCACGCACGCACGCACGCACGCACGCACGCAACGCACGCAACGCACGCACGCACGCACGCACGCACGCACGCACGCACGCACGCACGCACGCACGCACGCACGCACGCACGCACGCACGCACGCACGCACGCACGCACGCACGCACGCACGCACGCACACACACACACACACACACACACACACACACACACACAAACTTTCACATTTATAATATTGGTAGGACAGTATTTGACTATTTATTACAAGTGTTTCTTTAGCTTGCCCTGTTTGTTTGGGTCAAATCTTGGAAGCTAAAGTGGGTCACTTCCAGTAGTCGGATCGACTTGATATTTGGTATACTTATGTAAATCTGGTGACAATACAATAATCTGGTAGTGACATCTTGGTGGTCCTGCCAGGATCATCTCCGCAGGAGGGAACTCCGCAATGGTTAATAATTAAAATTTGGTACAGATATGTAGTTTAGATGACAATGCAAGTACAGTCAACAAAAAGTACTGTCAGCAAATAAAAACTTGTATTAAAAATGATTTTTTTAACAGAAACTTTTTCTATTTTGTCTATGATAAAGCTTGACAATGCATTATTATCATTAACAGAAAAACAACATTGGCTGCTATTATTATTATGATATTTTTTATGGTAGAACAATTTTTGCCAGGTTAGCTAGTATAATGGAGATGACAAATTCAAGAATTTACAAATACCCTAATATAATGACAATAATTTTGAATTATTCACAGGTTATTTTCACCATTAATCAGCTCCCTAATTTTGATGCTGTTATCTGCATCATGGTCACGGTAGGGTAACGGGGTAGAGGTAATTACGGTCTAGATCCCGTAACAAAATATATCTAAGATACAACTACTATATACTACCTATGTTTAGAGTTTAACTTAATTTACATTTTTAACCGACTTCAAAAAAGAAGGAGGTTATCAATTCGGTTGTATTTTTTCTTTCATATGTAACTAGTTCTTATGATAGCTACCAAGACGTTGGATTGATGTGTGTGTCAGAGATTGAATAATATTTTATAGCCTCTTAAGTATATAAATATTAGCTATACATATTTATCCGTGTAGGATTTTAGCAAATATTTTTTTTATTGCTATTGAGAAATAGAAGATTGTATTATTACAAAGGAGCAAAACAATATTTTACTTCTCATGATCATTAAGTTCGTATTTATGAGTATGATGGATTATCTGTTGCCTTGCCCGCAACTCTGCGAAAAATTCGTCTATCCCGATCGCGCGTAAATTCAAATTTTCCTATATTTAAACTACCCTATGTTCTTCCTTGGGTTTCAAACTATCTCCATACCAAATTTCACCCCAATCGATTCAGAGGTTTTCAGCATTTATAATATTAGTAAGATGTATTTAAGCTGCATAAAATGCCTTGTTGTACTCTAGTCACTAGACGTCTAGTGCATAAAGTAAAATCTTCGCCTAAGACTAAGGCAAACAGGTGACAACAATCACGAACAATAAGTTCTTTTTTTAAGTTTATTGCTCTTTTTAGGCTGCGTTTCCACCAGAGATGTACTCTGATGTATGAGGGAGGTTGCATTGCGAGGAATGTGTTTGTCATGAATGAACCAATAAAACGCTTAACCTATCCTCCCTCAGCGCAGCAGCTCCAGTAGAATTGATTCATGACAAAAACACATTCCTCAGAACGCATCCTCTCTGGTGGAAACACAACCTAATTGACGTACAAATCACCTGAAGGTGATGAGTTGTCGGGCTTTGGTCCATTGGGCCGGGTACATGGTCACATGTCTCCAGGAGCTGGCGGCGCCGCTGCAGCAGGCGGCTCTGCGCAAGGTGTGGTGCTACCCGGTGCAGTGCGCGCTGCCGGCGCCGCGCGCGCCGCTCGTCGACCACTTCCTCGACCGCGACCAGGCGCTGCTGCGCTATCTCGGCGAGACGCAAGTCATCAACGCCGCCTATCTCCAGAAACTGGTACCTTACAACTGCTCAATCATTTACTCAGTTTAATAGCTAAGCATTTCAAGGGCGACACCGAAGGGATCAGGGAGGAGCAACTGCCCCTAGAGGTTCTATCTGATTTTGACCTACCTACAATTTATACTTTTCCCATCATGCACATATCGCACTCTTAGATCAAAATAATCCACCATTCTAATTGAGTCTAAATCAAGCTAGGTGGGGTATTATTTTGAGTTGATAATACTCTTGACTGGTTACTGGATGACTTGATCTAGGAGTGCGGTATCGATATGCTATCTGGGCTCAATTGCATAATAAAATACAAGCTGATAATATTAGTGGATTTCAGTACAAAATCGCTAATACTATTTACTCGTACTTTGTTATACAATCGGGCACTGTTAAACAGTTTCACAGGAATGCCCAGCGCTAGCTGGGATAGAGCGAGCGTTCAAGATGTTTGTCGCGGGGTGTTCGCAGGAATGTCTATACCGCTACAGCTGCTTCGACGACAAGAAGTTCGAGCAGTTCCTGTCGCGCGTGTGGTGCGTGCTGCGGCGGTACGCGGCGTGGGTGGGGGCGGGCGGCGAGGCGGCGCTGGCGCAGATGGCGCTGCCCGTGCCCGTGCTCGAGTGCCTGCAGCGCTGCTTCGGAGTCACCTTCGAGTGCTTCGCCAGCCCGCTCGACTGCTACTTCCGACAGTACTGCTCCGCCTTTGCCGATACGGACTCGTATTTTGGATCTCGGGGGTCAGTAAACATTTTTTTTTTCGTAGTTTTTTTTTCTTATTTTTGTCGAATAATCAAAGTTAAGACGTGGTGAACTAAAAGAATTTCCTTGCTCACCCGCGACCTTACGATAGCTAAGCTTATGCAAAATATGCGTGTTCATGCAGTTCCTCCACCTCCACACTGTAAGAACACACACAAATCACACAAACCCATCTATCACCACCACCACCACCACCTCCTCATTCAGAGTAACACAACCATGCATGTTGTATGGTTGTGTTACTCTGAAGATGAGCTCTGGTTGAGTTCGAAACGCGTCAGTGTAGTGTGGTGGTGGTGATAGATAGGTTTGTGTGATTTGTGTGTGTTCTTACAGTGTGGGTTTTAGTACATTGATATGGACCTCCGCAAAGTAACGCCTCATTCAATGAATTATTTAAGACGTGGTGTTGTTACACAAAAGACAGGTGAGAGGTGTCATCCATTTAAATGCATGTTGTATCGATGATCCCGTGCTCAACGGTGGACGTCCCTGGAGTGACAATGTCAATTCCAATTGCAGGCCGTTCCTGGAGCTGCGGCCGGTGTCGGGGTCGCTGGTGGCGCACCCGCCGTACTGCGAGGAGCTGCTGGAGGCGGCGCTGCGGCACATGGAGCGGCTGCTGCAGGAGTCGGCCGAGCCGCTCAGCTTCGTGGTGGTGCTGCCCGAGTGGCCCGAGCGCCACGCCGGCGCGCTGCACAAGCTGCAGGCCAGCCACTTCAAGCGCAAGCAGGTACGTACCACAGCCCGCAGCCCGCACCCTACTACATGTTTAATTAATATCGCTTTTTTTCTTTCTTATGAGAGGGAGGGTAAACAAGCATGCACCATGTACCAACAACATTTGGTCTGTCGCCGCTCTTTAATGAAAGTATAAGCCCTTTTCTTGAAAGCCCCGATGTCAGGTTGTCTCGAAACACTGCTGACTGAAGTTGATTCCACAACTTAACACATAGTACTTTACATGGCAGGAAGTGTGGAAGGAAACCTGCAGTGGTAGATATAGCCCTTCGGATTAAGAGTGATCATTTTTGACCAACGTTCGCGCTGCCGTCTGCCTAAAACTAAGGTCTTAAAATTCACGCGACTGTGACTTTGTTGCGAACAAAAAAGGAACAACTACTTGGAGGTTAGCTATAGAGTTTCTTTATTTTTAATAAATTTTAAAAAACTAAGAGTTGTTGCTGACACAAGTGAAGTTCGAGCTGGTAGAAAAATATTTTCATGGCTTTTTTGCAGTGGGTTAATTTTTGTTGTTCTAAAATTTTTCTTCAATGTTTTTATTGTTTTACAACTCGTTTCAGGTGGTGATTCCAGCCTTTGAACATGAATACCGCCACGGATTTCAGCACGTACTTCCAAAGTGAGATGATTTTAAATTCAAATAGTTTTCATCACACTTGCTCGTAAACAGTGTCGTAACATGCAGGCTACCTTGGTTGCAACCCCCCAAATAAAACCCTCGACCTTAATGTGCTTGTCATGAAACCCAAGGCCGGTCGCATGAGTCATTGCCCGAACTATACTGCATGGCGCGCCCACACGCATACGCGGCTCAGGCACATGCTGAGGGAGGGGGAGGGCGGCGCTGCCAAGAGCGCAGCCTAAGGTATCGCCACTATTTGGAAAAAATATATTTTTTCTTTTACACGGGCGGTACTAGAATTACGAAAATCGACTCATCAATTAATTCTAATAGACTCTCGTTCGTAATTCCTTATTTACCGCCCTTAAGACACAATGTCCTATTCCTTGTAGTACTTTTCGAATAGGATGGGTACAGTGACACATGCCATTAAGCAATTAAAGGGTTGTGACAATGTAAATTCGAGTCGATTTATACCGATTCTCGATTAAATATGCTAAGGGTGTGTAATCGATTTTATTAGTGATAGTTTATATTTTTAACTAGTTTTGCCTGTAGCTTCTCCCGCGTAGAAAGTGTTTTTGCTTGTCTTCCTGATCTCACAAACCATGCGGTCTTCTTTGGCACTATATTTGGCAATAACAAAATTGAATAACAAAGTTCAAAACATTAAATAATACGAAACACTCGATACAAAGACGCATTTAAGGACCTTCGCTCTCGTACTAATGAGGGCTATCGTTTTTTTTCTTACTAGATGGCGCCACTGTTGCGTGAGGTTTTTAAGTGTGGCTTTCAAGGTGTTATTACGGGTGTGAAAACGAAGTTTAGTTTGGATTAGAATATTATTTAATACACCTTAAAACCGTACCATAAAAATATCGAGCAACCACAGTCTTGCGTAGTTCCGTTTTGTTCGGAAAAAACGGAGGACAAAAGTTTTCGAAAGACAAAACTGTCTCAAAAACAGACATTCATTGCCCTTATCGCATAATTGCCATAATTAATTTCAGGTAATGCAAAATATTCACAAAATTATTCTAATTATAAAATAAACCCGCTTTGCTCACCCAAAAACTATGAGATTTGACATTTCGGAGACCTTACGCTACACTAGCGCCTCTAGCGGCGAATTCATACGCGATAGCCCTCATTGACAGATGATACGAGTCAAACGATTTGACAAGATTGTGGAATCGATTCGGTCGATAAGCAAAGTCAAGCTCTATTGAAATCGAGTTCCGTTTTACGCGATGAAAGTTGACGAGATTAAAATTTATCTTTTTAGTTTAAAAACATATATATATATTTTTAAGTGATTTTGTTTATTATTACGACATCTTTTAAGCTATAGAGATTTTTTTTTGTTCTTTCGGGATTCAAGTATTTTTTTTTATAAATTATTGTCCTGAAACGTTCATGGCGTGGTGGAATGGAAAAAACGCAAGTGTCACCATACACATCCTATCCGAAAAGTACTATAATCTTATCGAGAAATAACCAAAGGTTGATTGATAGAGATCTTCTAAAGAGATAAGTTCGCTTTTGTTATGTATCTCAACGATTGTCGATTGTATTGTTTTTTATGTATTTGTGTTTACAAACATACATAAATACATAACTACCGTTATGAAGTAAAATGTGCTCGGCTCGATATTCGCGTGGTATTCGCCTACAATAGCCGCTTTCGTTCAAATTCTGAGACCTTCGAGTCCGAAACATGTGAAGCAGTCTCCTTAGAGAGAGACGAGTATAACTTGTTTTAATTATAATAAGTAAACAATATGTGACTGTGTGCGCGCAGGAACGAGGTGTACTTCCGTTGGGGCGGTGGCACAGTGGTGGTGTGGCTGCAGAACGCGGCGGGGTTCGCGCGCTGGGGGCCCACGGAGGAGCGCGTAGAGGCGCTGCTGGACGCGTGGCGGCCGCGTGCCAAGCTGCGCTCGCCGCCGCCGCCGCCGCCGCCCGCCCGCCCGCGCCCGCGCCCGCGCCCGCACCCGCGCCCGCGCCACCCGCGCCCGCCGCGCCGTCCGTCGACGCAACCGCCCACCAGCCGCCACTCGCGCCTGACAAACGCTAACGCTCCGCGTCGCCCCGACCCGATGACGGTTTCTGAGACCCGAAATATCGCTAGATGCGTCAGAATCGCTAGGTCCGTTATTTTGGCGTTACGGTTTACGATTGGCTAATTGAGTCTATTTAACCGATGTCGAAATTGTCAAACGGATCTAACGGTACTGGCGTCGATTAGCCCGTTATAGAAACCCTCGTTATCATATCCAGAAGAGAGACTAAAGATCATGACATTGAGCTCTTCACGATTTTACGATTTCATCTATCGGATCTGTCCACGGCCCCGCGCCACTAGAAGCCCGTATCGTGGATGTCCGAATGTAGCGAGTGGATTCGTGTAGGGTTGTAAAAATGTGTTCTCCTAGTTTATAAAAAGATGACTCATGCAGATGACAGGCGATAAAAATGAACGGCTATGCTATTTCGTCGGATAAAGGACGACAACATGGATGAGAAGCTATAATAATAACATTACATCTCTTCATTCACCAGTTTCCTCACATTTTTTGTTACATATTTGAAAGTGTTTTGGATACCGAAAACATAAGTTCATTTGTAATTCGTAATCGTAAGGTAACTCCGTCTACGAAATGGAAACACGATTAATTGTCAACTCCACCTTTTTCTAACTCGTGAGTGCGAAACTTGAAACTGTCGTTTGCTGTCGTCTTTTCTCTGAAGCTAGTTTTGTTTTGTCCTTGTTTTCTTAGCCAGATGATCTGCCTCTTGTAACTAGTCTACTTCTAAACCCACGGCTGCCTTGAGAACATATTAAACCAAAATGCGACTAAATGTATCAAATTAAGAGATGAATTATGAGATGAACGGCTTCAACTGAAAATAATTAATCATTTTAATTCTACATTAAGTAGATCTACAGGTTACAAGTATATGTGTTTTGTACATATAATACATTTTGTATCATATACGAGTGTATAAATATATTATTTAGTTGTAAGGATAATTTTGATTATCATTTTTTTTAATTATTTTAAGAGCCACATCTCTGTTGTATAGTTCGATAAAGATATTGTTTTGATTGTTCATCATTATATTTTTAAAAGAAAATGCGTTCTTTTCTTTTAATAAACTGGCCTTAAACTACGAAGTACAAAATTCGAACTTTGTATCTTGCCGTCCCACTGACGCTTATACAGGGTGTTTGGTAGCTACGTGCAAAGCTTTAAGGGGGTTATAGCCGAGGTATTCTTGAACATTTTTAGCCATAAATGTCTTAGCCGAAATTTTATATATTTTTTAAAATTGAAAATTTAGAAATTTTAGGAAAATACCCAGTATTTGATAGTCGAATGAGCGTTAATTTGTAAACAAAATCTTTTATTTCGGATAGTTCAATGTGTATTGGACCAAATGAAATAATTTTTGAGTGTCTTTCTTGGCACAAAAACAATATGGAGGCATTCGAAATTACTAAAAATGTCTTAGGTTGGAACAGTCATTTTTGTCATGAAAAAAAAAACTAAGCCTTGAATTTCTTCTTAGCGAGTGCTCCCTGAGTTTGGTTTTTAGGGTTCCGTACCCAAAGGGTGCCAACGGGACCCTATTACTGAGACTCCGCTGTCTGTCTGTTTGTCGGTCCGTCCGTCTGTCAGGGGGGGTGTCTCTTAAGCCGTAAAAGTTAGACATTTGAAATTTTCACAGGTTACTGTGGCCGCTATAACAACAAATACTAAAAATAAAATAAAGTTACAAATTAAAGGGGGTCGGCATACAAGAAACGTGTTTTTTTAGCTTTTTTTGGTTGCTAGGCGTTATTAGCCGTTGCTAAGGCGACCGATTAATGATGTTTTATAAAAGCTTCGATAATATAATACAGTGATTGTGTGAATGTGTGGTTTATTCGTTTTCTCAAACATGACATGAAATATTGACGTGTTACAAATAATAGGCTGAGAAGTATCGCGCTGCAGGCGCTGTGGCTCAGCTGCGTGCGCGCGGTCACTCTAGCGGCCTGCAAAGAGATTTCATACAACCTTGCAGGCCGCTGGCCGGCAATGCGACCGTCTTTTGTTTCGACGCGCGCTCTGCGACACGCACGCGGCCCACGCACAGCACCACCGCGGCACGCACAGCAGCACCGCCAGCAGCCAGCGCGACACGCGCGTACACAACAGGGCGACCAGACTAGCGTCCCGCCAGCTTCATTTCTTGTTTTTTTTTTTCATTTTATTTCATGTAATGTTTGAGAAAAGCACTATACAAGCCTCGACCGCAACCTGGGGTTGCCGGCCTCGCATCCCTATCCTCTATATCTGCTTGGCCGGCAACCCCCTACTTCCCGGCCTCTACAGTAATGTACTATTTTGTGCAAAATTAATAATGTATATACTTTTTTTTGAGCCACGCGGGCAAGGTTTCAGAAGCAAGCAGCCAGAACCAAAGAGGATGAGAATTCAAATTGTTTTTTATTCGAAATACTTGCACAAGTGTTTACATTTCGGCGATATTTTTAGAAGCTTTTCTTTAGCTTGCCCTGTTTGTTTATTTATTTATTGTTTCTTTGGGTCAAATCTTGGAAGCTAAATTTGACCCACTTCCAGTGGTCCGATCGACTTGAAATTTGGCATACTTATGTAAATTTGGTGACAATACAATAATCTGGTAGTTACATCTTGGTGGTCCTGCCAGGATCGTCTCTGCAGGAGGGAACTTCTCAATAGTTAATAGTGCCGACTTGAAATTTGGTACAGATATGTAGTTTAGATGACAATGCAAGTACAGTCAACATAAAGTACATTCGGCAAAAAAAGCTTGAATTAAAAATGAAATTTTGAACAAAAACTTATTACAATCATTATATTTATTTGCAGTGTAATGTAACTACGTTTGCTCGGGTGGAATCTTTCAACTCAAATTTGAAGTGGATATCTTTAACCGATTGAGCTGAAATTTTCACGCATTTTTATAAATCCGATGACAATGCCATATTATTATAACATGGAGTTGATCTGATGATAAAGCTAGCAGGTGACCATAGGAACTCTGTGATAAACGACACGACCGCAGCATGTTTGGACTCGTTTGATTCGTCTTGACGAGTACTTTGGTAACCAGGGGCATAAAGTACAGTCAGCAAAAAAATATATATTAGAAGAATTTTAAGAAAAACTTACTGAACTGTTTACGGAACCCTTCATGTAGGAGTCCGACTCGCACTTGACCTTTTTTTTTTTTCTTTTTATCTCAGATTTAGCAAGCTATGTGAATGAGTAAAAAGAAAAGAAAGAACAATAAACAGGCATGTTTTGAAAAATGTTTGATAATTCAAGGATTTTTTTAAAAAAATTTTTAATGGCACAGAAAAATTACTGTTCCAACCTAAGACATTTTTTAGTAATTCGAATGCCTTCATTTTGTTTTTGTGGCAAGACAAACACTTAAAAATTATTTCATTTGGTCTAATAATAGGTACACATCAAACTATCCGAAATAAAAAGTTTTGTTAACAAATTAACGATCTTTGGGGCAATATTGACTCGTGACTATCAAATTCTGGGTATTTTCCTTAAAATTTCTAAATTTACAATTAAAAAAAAAACGGCTAAGACATAAATGGCTAAAATGTTCAAAAATACCTCGGCTCTCACCCCCTTAAAGCTTATTGCATCTACTTAGCTACCAA
>NC_133474.1:15944003-15983189 GCF_025370935.1 Choristoneura fumiferana | reverse complement strand
TTTCCACTACGCTACTTAAGCGCAGCCAATCCATTTCTTAGTTTGTATTTTCGATACGGTTTCACGGATACCCGTAAAGTAACGAATTTGGAGTTTGAAATAAAAAATACATAAGAACTCCATAAAACCAATCGTAATCAATAAATAATAAAAAATATAATAAGACTCCATAAAACCAATCGTAATCAATACTCTATAAGTACTAATAATATAAAGAGGAAAGATTTGGATTTTTGGATGTTTGTTACGAATTAACTCAAAAACTACTGGACCGATTTTAACAACTCTTTCACTATTAGAATGCTAAATTATTCAAAGTGCCAGCAATATTTATTACCAGAAAAAATGAGTGAGCGGTTGTTATTTCGAGATTATATCCCTATCCCGTGGGAATATCAGGATAAAAAGTAGCCTATGTGTTATTCGAGATGTTCAGCTATCTACACACCAAACTTCATTTTAATCCGTCAGCCGTTGTAACGTGATGGAGTAACATACACACACAAACTTTCGAATTGATAATACACTAGAGTTTACCCGCAGCTTCGCACGCGTAAACTATTCCTGGTAGTTACAATTGAAATTCCGAGATTTTACAAAATTCCCCTGGGGATGCCCAAAATTTAAAATTTTAATTTCACGATTCTAAACCCAGCGGTTAAAATTTCAAGATTTTATCCCTATCCCGTGGGAATATCGGGATAAAAAGTAGCCTATGTATTATTCCAGACGTCCAGCTATGTACGTACCAAATTTCATCCAAATGCGTCCAGCCATTTTAGCGTGAAAGAGTAACAAACATACACTCACACTTTCGCATTTATAATATAAGTAGGATAACTGTTACTTTGTCATCTTATGTGCAGGCCCAAATCCACCTGATCGGGAACATAGTGACGTGGTACGCGGGCTCGTGCGCGGTGGCGGCGTTCGGCGCGCTGCTGGCGTTGCGGGCGCTGCGCGCGCGGCGGCGCGCCTCCCCGCTGGCGGGCCGCGCCGACGCGCGCTTCTCCGCCGCTGCACACGTGCTCTTCTCGGCTACTGGCTGCATTACCCCCCTACTTCTTCCTCGACCGAACCTTTTCCTCCACCATTACCTACCCGCCTACGTCTTCAAAATACTCCTTCTCGCCTTCGTCATCGAGCACGTTTACTATTCCCTGCAGCTCTGGAGCGGACCCGCCCGTTCACCAACCTGTTTGTCATCTGCGTAATCGTCTGGCTCGCGTACGTCGTGGTGACGTTTAAGAAGTTCAGCGTTCTTAATTATGGCAACAGCGATCTGACCGAAACCGAACTCATGAGCCTCCGTTGGAAGGACACTTGGGATTTCATTCTACATAAGAAATAAATTCACATTATTTACTGTGTCATAAAATTAATCCGGAATATTTAAATAGGTGGTTGGGCAAGTCTAAACATCTATGTAAGGGTTCTAAATTAAAAGAAAAAAAAATCCGGAATCAGCAAACTTTAATTGGATTTTTAACATTTTGAACATTGAACGTTTTTGTCGACTATCTTGCAGGTTTTGCCCAATCATTTGATGAAATATTATGACACCTAATGACGTCCCTGACGTCCGACTGTAAATCCAGTACACGCCATTGCGAGTCTCGTCACAAATGTTTACGTTTAAGTATATTTATTTTTTTAAGCATATAGTTGAAATAAGAACCTACCCACAGAGCGTTGCTCGTGAATGGAATTCAGTATTAACATAAAGACGAGTTTAGACTTGAAGAAAAATCGTGCAAGTTGCATAACATTGCGGCGCTCGATTGACCACTACGAGTACATACTCGTTGGCTTTACGGCCTCGCAATGTAATGCAACTTGCACGATTTTTCTTGAAAGTCTAAACTCGGCTTAAAGTACTTTCTCGACTTTAATACTCATTAAGTTTCATCAAATAATGTAAATTAATAGGTTTAAGTAGATAAAAAATTCAATCGAAATGGATCTGGTGGCTATAAGCTTGTTGTAATTTTGTTGCAGTATTTGTACATCATTTTTAAACTATTGTAAGTGTACCTATTCCGTCCAGTGTTCTTTTATAATTTTATAATAAATCTATACAAAAAAACGTTTTTTTTTTCAATTATAATCGTCCCGGGCTACATTAATAGCCACTTAATGAATTGTTTATTTTTAAAGCTCTGCTCATAATATCGACAAGTTCTGAACGAGATATGCAATTCATTTGATATTCCGTAGGTATTCGACTTGTGCTGTTGGCATGTAAGTCGCTATACATACGATATAGTGTTATTTTTTACTTAATTTCGGTGAATACGTATGTAGTGTGCTAGCAATAGGAACAAAACCGCGTGAGTGATTAGTAATCTTTGGTGATAGACTTGCTTGCTACCCACTATAAAAAAGGCTACTATGGCTACTAGTGTCGACCAGTCATCGTCATCGAAACTGCCTTCAACTTCAACAAAGTTAGCTGATGACATGGTTAAAAAGAAAAATTTGTTTTGTTGTAAAATTTATTTCAATAAAGCAATATTAGATAGAAAGCTAGGGTTGCTACATTCCATGGGCTGCACGCGTGAACTGCTACAGACTCCACGGTCAGTGGAATCACTCGCTGTTTCAACACGGCAGTGGTCCCGGCTGCATATCTGTATGAACCTTGCTTCTTGCCCTGCAAATAAAGATAAAATGAAGTTAGATTTCCAGGTTACCAAAGTGGACCAGAATCGCCTGCTCAGAACATGTGATCTCTTCAATCAATGCTCAAATCTAATATTAAAATGACCTTTTTTATACTTCTTTATGTACTCAATGCAGCCAATGTATTTAAAAATGTTTATTTTTGATTTTTAGTCACCTTAACATTAGCTTCTTCAAATGTTCTTAGATATTGTGCTGGTCCTGAGTTGCGAATGACACACAGATCAACATTGGATCCAGAACCAAGTCATTGAAGATACCAGCTGCAATAGCATCTCTGACCAACTTTTGCCCTCTTCCTCGCTCATTTTTGGTTTCCAGCCGATTCAAACACAGACATAGCTGCCAAGGACTGAGCCTGAAACAAGAAAATATAGTTTTTTATTAATTTATTATAGACACATAAATGATTACCAATTAGACATGAAATTCCCTATGATAGTGCTTTCAATTTGAGTTCAAATTTCAATTTGTCTGTATGTTTTTCTTTTTTTTTCGTGTGTTGTTACGCGATAACTCCGCAATTGTGGGCCGAAATTCAAAATATTTTTTTTCTAAAGGACATACTTCTGAGGTGGTCCCATTGTCACCAAGTCAGGATCTGATGATAGGATCTTATCTTAGAAAAATCGTATGCAACCCTCAAATTTTAAAAGCACACCTATACAGCCTTATTCATAAAAAGTTAGAGCCTCCTTGAAGGCTCCTTGAAGGCCCGATGCTAAAAAACATGATTCATAAACGTCTGTTAGCGCTAATCAGTCGATCAAGGCTCTGCTAAAGTTAGAGGACCGTAGACCCTCCTTTATCTCCCTGCTAAGTCACAAAATGGCCGCCACAAGTTTGAACAGCTGACTTTGACAAGAGCAAAAAACCATACCGAAGATATTTATAGTGAAGGCAGGGCTACGCAAAGATTAAAAAAAAAAACTGGAAAATTTATTTTCAGGAATTTGTATTTAAAAATCCTCTAAATTAGCAACAATAATATTAACAATAAATATGAAAAAAAAATAGGATGATTAACATAATTATGGCTTTTTGCACAACATAAACATGCGGATCGGAAATGGCGGGAAAACAAACATCTCGCTTTTTATTTTTTTTCCTGCTAATTTGCTGTCACTGCTGTATTTTTTTTTTTAAATTATCGATTAGGCCATTTTTTGTCTTTGATTTGTCAAGGTGGGCAACATAACGCGTCTAATCCGTCTATCAGCACTAATCAGCAGCTCAACACTAGCAGACTGCTAGCAAGCGTTTATGAATCATACTTCTTGACAACCGTCTATTAAGCTTAATCAGTCTGCTAAGTAACAGACCGATCAAACCTCAATTAAGGTTTTTTTATGAATAAGGCTGATAGTGTTTGGCATTTTTAACACCAAGTCAAGTATTACAATATTTTAGTCTATCGCGGTCATTACTAATTTAATGAATTAAATTCGGGTTTTGGTTCCCCGCCGCCAAGTGTGCAACTTGTCAGGAAGAGGGTAGATTGGTTGCATCCAATTTATTTTTCTGACTGACAGTTATACCAGCATATCCACAATTCTCCAGTTGTCTCATGATCATGGCATATGCAACTGTGCAGAAATATCAAGCTTCAGTAAAATCAAGGTACAGGGAACAAAACCCAAATTTAATTCATAAAATAAGTCAAGTATATACATTCAGAAAGTATCATTTGGTGAACTGGACCTGATGAAGAAGACTGTAGGTACCAGTACTCTGTTATAAAATAATTTAACTATGCATGTTTGGGCTTAATGGAATCTTTGTGAGATGCACTTTGGCTACAAATCACTAAAAACCATATAAAAAAATGGAACCAACTACAAAAACCTTGAAAATTATTTTCTGCTTATATGAAGTTGGTGCCTCAGCATGAGCCAGCAGGAGTGATTGAAGCACAATATAAAGTATATAGGTGAGGTAGACGACTATAGGCCCACTCCAGCTGGCTCAAGCTGAGGCACCGACTTCATACTGGTAGAAAATTATTTTCATGATTTATAGTAGTCAGTTTAATTTTTTTTGGTTTGTGGTTTTCATACAAATTTGTAGGTATCTCATATCCAGTGTTAGCAGAGTATCTTCTAAATAAAATGTTTGCAGTGTGGAGTAATTTTAAATCTTTTTTGATTATCTGTACAGACTGTTCTGACTTTTCTTATTGGTTGTAAGCACCACCCACCAAATATACCTTCATGCCAAATTTACAGTTTCTAAGACAATACTTTATATTTTATATTTCCCCTGTAATTTGTAAGGAAACACTTTTTTTAATGACTGCATTTACTTCAAAAAACTTGGACATAATCTAAAATCTACCAAATAGTCAAAAACGTCACTTGGCCAATTTTTGACTTATGCAGTATTGTCATATAAGCAACACTATGTTGGTGCCAGACTCTGGTGATCAATATCACTTCATGATTAAGATTGAGTTTTCCTATACTCCTGTACATACCCATGGTTGCATAGGGCAGCTTGTCAACAGATCCATGAGGGTAAATGCAGTAGATGTGAGGTCCAGTGCGGTCGACTCCACCGAGTACGAGCGCGGCGCCGATGTGGCCCTGGTAGCGGAACAGCATACGCTTGAGCAGCGTGGCGGCCGTGCTGACTGGCACCGTGCGCCCCGTGTGCAGCCGCTGCAGCTCCAGCTGAGACGCCACCGTCGCCGTCGTCATCTCTGTGTCCGCCGCCGTCCCCGCCCCACAACAGTACATGTTCCCCGCCAAGTAATGAATCTTTTCGCAGTTCTTGTCCGAAACTATTGTGTTCTCAGTGGCGCGAGTATCGGCACCCAGAATAACACCGTCAGCGTAAATTATACCCACGATGGTTGTACCAGTCTTTGTCGCCTTCGGAGCCGGGAAACCTTTTTGTTCGAGGAATGCATTCCTGAAAGTGATACGAACAATAAACAAACGACATTTCGTTTATGAAGATGAACAGGAAAAATGTCGCTCTTCAGATATAACTTACCGCTGAAAGTTTTCAAATGAAAATCCTGGAGCTGGAATTTCCGGTGCCAAAACTGAAGCCATGTTTAGTTCTTTATATTATCTATAATTTCAGAATGTCTTTTTCAGTAATTCGTAATGTAATGCAAAATTTGTGAAAAATGTGATGACTTGCACCGCTTGTCAAAACCTTGGTTTGGTGTTTGTCCACAGATAAAGTAGTAAATATATTCATGACTCCGTGACATTCAATAAATTTTAAATTTTAGGCAGTGCTTAAAACCGTGTGTCAAATAGATCAAAACATAGCATCGTCTTTTTTCAACTGGCAATTTAGTTGCGACGAGGCTACACGTCATTGGCTGATAGTAGTAATGTATTTTTTTGGAACATTTTAAGTCTTATTGCAATGAAAAAAAAGCTATATTTCATCACTGAGCTAAGTAGATATGCTTTTTTCAAACTACGTAAAACTAGACGACCAATAGGGAGTGGACGAATTGTCTTCACACGCCTCTATTATTTTCTGTCAAATTTACGTCAAAATTCCGGACTAAACGCGATGTTTAGCGGATTTCGTACAGAATTTTCGTAGAATTTAATAAAATTAGTTCCTAAGTAGCAAAATGTTAACGAATTCCGTATATGTGATTTTAGTTTATTTAGTTTCGACTGCGGTCATAGTGCTAGCAGGCCGTGACTTTTATCAAATACTCGGCGTGTCTCGTTCGGCCAGCACGAATGAAATCAAAAAAGCTTACAGAAAATTAGCAAAGGCGCTGCACCCGGACAAGAATCAGGATGATCCAAATGCGTCGAATAAGTTCCAAGACTTAGGGGCAGCGTACGAAGCGCTGTCGGACCCTGAGAAGCGCGAGTTGTACGACCGCTGCGGGGAGGATTGTCTGAAGAAAGAGGGAATGATGAACAATAACGACCCCTTCGCGAGTTTCTTCGGAGACTTCGGGTTCCACTTCGGTGGCGAGCCACAGCAGCACGAGACGCCGCGGGGCGCCGACATCACCATGCAGCTTTCAGTCTCGCTAGAAGAACTTTACAACGGCAATTTCATTGAGGTCTGTTATTACGAGACACAGATTCTTGGTTGACCTTAAGTGTTTATTACCTTATTATGGGAATAACATACTTCACTAATATGGCAGACATGAATATGTTTCACTTACATTTTCGTTTTTTTTCAATAAATTTTGTAATCTACAGATAACCAGAAATAAACCAGTGATCAAGCCAGCGTCAGGCACACGCAAGTGTAATTGCCGACAAGAGATGGTGACCCGTAACCTTGGGCCAGGCCGCTTCCAAATGATGCAGCAGACAGTTTGTGATGAATGCCCTAATGTCAAGTTTGTCAATGAAGAAAGGCTGCTGGAAATTGAGGTATGTTTTTGATTTCATATTTATAGTCAACACTGGGTTTTGTAGAAAACATAAAAACTTCTCACTGTGCTTGGTCATGGTTGCTTACAAAAATTCCTCATTGAATGGGATCTCGGAATTTCCCTGTTTTAAATTGTAATTCTTACAATTAACTAAGTAGAGGTTCAGGGCCGGATTTAGAGGTCTGGATCGGAGGCCAAGATGAATAGTATTTTTAATATTTAAGTCCTCAACAACATAAATATTCTTCATTATAAGTACTCACAAAAAAAAAACAAGTCCATTTGATGTAAGGGCTGACTTATTATGGAAACCTGACTTTGGTCTTTGGCATGAATATACTTCAATATATCATTCACGCGGACAGTGGTAAATAAAAAATCAACTCCATGTCTTAATAATATTGCATTGTCATCGGATTTACACATGCGTGTAAAATTTCAGCTCAATCGGTTGTTCTAACTATCATTACACTGCAAATAAATATAATGCTTATAATAAGTTTTTGTTAAAAAAAACATTTTTTATACAAGCTTTATTTGCCGAATGTACTTTATGTTGACTGTACTTGCATTGTCATCTAAACTACATATCTGTACCAAATTTCAAGTCGGTACTATTAACTATTGAGGAGTTCCCTCCTGCAGAGACGATCCTGGGAGGACCACCAAGATGTCACTACCAGATTATTGTATTGTCACCAAATTTACATAAGTATGCCAAATTTCAAGTCGATCGGACCACTGGAAGTGGGTCAAAATTTGCTTCCAAGATTTGACCCAAACAAACAGGGCAAGCTAAAGAAAAGCTTCTAAAATATCGCCGAAATGTAAGCCCTTGTGCAAATATTTCGAATAAAAACAATTTGAATTCTCATCCTCTTTGGTTCTGGCTGTTTACTTCTGAAACCACTGCCCGAGCCGCGCCGCGCGCGGCTTAAAAAGCGGCTTGCCCCGGAACGCATATTTGTCATAATTAATTTCAGATATTGCAAAATATTCACAAAATTATTCTAATTATAAATAAACCCGCGTAGCTCACCCAAAAACTATGAGATTTGACATTTCGGAGACCTCACGCTACACTAGCGCCTCTAGTGGCGAATTCATACGCGATAGCCCTCATTCGGTGGACTTCGTATGTTGTGTAATTAAATAATAAGAAGCTCGACAGTGTGAATAAATTTTAAACTGTAGTATATAAGTGGGTACGTTACTTTGTTATTGCTTAGATATAAGGTAGTTTAAGAACGATCATGTGACGTCAGTCCGGAATAAATCGTCTTGCCGTACACACGTCTCTTCATTGCGCTCCTGGTTTGCTACCTACACTTCAGTAGCGACAGGCTAATAAAACATTCGTGCTAATTCGCGTGCATAAGAACTTGTAAATAGTGTAAAATACTTAGTATGATTTTCTTAGTGTAAAAAACAATAGGTAAATATAGTGATTAGTACAGTGTGGGTTTGGCAAGCGCTTTATCAAAGTTGGCTTCATTGAGGCTTGTGGTTAATTTATGAACTTTATTAATTTTGCACAAAAACGAATAAACCACACAATCAGACAGTCACTATATTATATTATCGAAGCTTTTATAAAACATCATTAAAATCGCATTAGTACATCGCAATAGACGTTGCTAGGCGACTCGGACGTCAAGCAACCAAAAAACGCCGAAAAAAACACGTTTCTTGTATGACGACCCCCTATTATTTGTAACTTTATTTTATTTTTAGTATTTGTTGTTATAGCGGCCACAGTAATACATAATCTGTGAAAATTTCAAGTTTCCAACTTTTACGGCTTAAGAGATAGAGCCTTGTGACAGACGAACAGACAGACAGACAGGCAGGCAGACAGACAGCGGAGTCTCAGTAATAGGGTCCCGTTGGCACCCTTTGGGTACGGAACCCTAAAAACTACGCGGAGCGCGGAGCGATGGAAAATGACGTCACACGCTGTCACGTACGTAGCTGTTGGCGGGACGCGATATTTATGCGAACTTTGAGTGCGTATAAAATCATAACTACTTGGTATTTTTGAATGAAAAAAAAAACAAATGTATTTGTGTATATAAAAGCTTTACTGTAACAAAGCTTTCAAGTGATTTTGCACACCTATTATAACATTCTTCATTATGTTTGTACAAATTACTATATGCACAAAGTAGATAATATAACAGAGACACCACCTAGTAGGTACAAGCAAATGATATCACCCTATAGTATTCAACTGGCTATTTTTCTTTCCTTCGATTTTCCAATAGATGGCACCAGTGAGCACAAGTAACACGACACGTATTGCCATCTAGTGAGACACTAAGATACGGTACACTGACAACAATCAACAAGCTCACCAACTGAGCCTAGACGAGTAGAGATACGCATGATGTCTCTGTCTTATTTACTTCGTTAGAAGAGATGGCATGTTTCTCTTAAATAGTTTCGACGAATGTGTGCAAGCGCGGGGCACCCAGCAAGCGCATTCCGGTTATTCGCCATCTAGCGTCACAATTGCAAAACACTACGAAAGCCTCATAGCTGAAATGTAGCCACATGTAGCCTATATTTACGTATTCTGAATTTATTATTTTTATGGTGTTTCTTATCTTCAAATTAAGGAGTTGAATTAAGGTTGATGTGAAGTTGTGTTTATAAAATATGCTAGTCTTTATTTTAATCTCAATATTTCTACTTAATTCGGCTTGTTCACATTTTATAATTTACAAACGTTAATGGTAGTGCTATCTATTGCTTTATGTAAAGGTAAAACGGCGGAAAAAAATATAAAAGGAAAAGTTGTTACACTAGTAGTGTTCCTTTGATATTTTTTCGCTGTTTTACCTATGCCAGTACTTACTACCTACCTACTTTTACCTGTAGCCCCGGATGCCCTCCCCTAAATCTGGCCCTGTTGAGGTTATCACTTGCCACTATTAAAATATATGGAAAAAGTTTAGTTTAGGTTTTGACAAAAACCTCTTTTTTGCCATATCGAAAATACACCTCTAACCTCTAACCTCTTTTTTGCCATTTTAGGTGGAAGTTGGTGCTCCAGATGGCCACAAGTCGCGGCTTCGTGGTGAAGGGGAACCACACGTGGATGGAGAGCCGGGAGACCTCATCATCGAGCTCCACACAGAAAAGCATGCCCGATTCACTCGCAAGGGGGATGATCTCTACACCAACATTACCATATCTTTACAGGTACGTTTTGAAATAAATGATTGCTTTATTTTTATCTGACTGCCCCAAGGAGGGTTATGTTTTTAACAACAATAATATTTTACTAGATGAAAACCCGGCTTCGCTCGGGTAAAATGTAGACTCATAATAATATGTTTGAAAAAAATTTTTGCCAGTAAAGACTGTCGTACTTATCGAAAAATCTGACGTATATTCCCAGCCTTAATTATTATCACAAACACTTTAACGGCTAACCTACGTATCGGTATTTCACCAGTAGATATTTCTCCTAAATCTTATTTGCCCAAATAACTACGTAGTCAGTCCCAAAGTTCTGTCACAAATGAAAATAATGATAAAAACAAAAGTACCAATCAGTTTTTAATAAATTATATACCAATTTAAAGTATATTTAATAAAAAAATAAATTTAAGTACTTAAAATTATTCAAAATGACTTCCTTTGTTTTTAATACAGGCCCTTAATCGGCGCAGCCAGTCGTCTATCGCAGCACGCACCATTTTCATGTCTATTTCAGCGACTGCTTTTCTTAAAGATGACTTCAGGCTCTCCAAATTTTTATGGGGTTTAGCACAGACCTTCCCCTCTAAGACCTGCCAAATTTTAAAGTCCAGAGGATTAAGGTTCGGACTGGAGGAAGGCCAATCTTCGTGTCTTATAAAGTCGATTTTTTGACGGCCAAACCAGGCTTGAGTGGTCTTGGCTTTGTGTGCTGGCGCAGAATCCTGCTGGAACACAAAATTATGACCTGAAAATAGCGTGTTGGGCAGATCTTTGACATGCTTATCCAAAACCGTCTCTTGGTACACTTTCGCACTGATTTTGACCCCTTTTTCGCAAAAATAAACCTCAGTTGGCCCGTAATAAGATCAGAGAATACTCTTCAGAGCTCCTAGCGTACACTCTATCATTATGTTTATTGTACTTCTCTTCAATATCGAAAATCTTTTCGTCTGTAAAGAGGATATCACGGTGTCGATTTTTCGCGTACCGCTTTAACAACTTCCGGGATCTTTTAAACCTTATTGTTTTTAGACGGGCATTAAGTAAGTGCCCACTCTATTTTTTGTATGCTCGCAGACTAAGATCTTCGTTTAAAACCTTTTTGACGGTTTTTCTACTGACACCATCTGCAAAGCCATCAACTTCTGTTTTCGGACAGGATTTCTTGCTATGAGTGCCTTGATTGCTTTGATCACTGCTGGTGTTCGTACGGAGCGAGGCCGGCCAATTCTTTTCTTATCCTCAACACTGGAGACTTCATTGTACCTGTCAATCGTACGGTACACAAACCTAAGCGTTATATTTACATTTTTGAGCAACTTGAAAATGGTACTTGGCGAGTGCCCACAGCGGTGCAATGCTAAAACAGCTATTCGGTTTTCTTTCAACGTCCACTCCATCGTGAGAAATTGCAGCGAATGACTGTTTATTGTTTTAAAATAATTGACAAACATTCAAAAATGGAATTCAATCAAATTTTCTTAAAATCATGTTTTAAATTTAAAAATAATGTGCCAGTGACAGAACTTTGGGACCGACTACGTATGTCTGTCTCATAATCAAAGAAATTAGACCTAAAGGGCCCCATATAAGGTACGATCCGTCTGTACGATCGATCTGATGAAAATCGACGAATCGTACCGTGTGTGGGACCCTTAAGAGGTCACAATGGAGAACGAAATGCAAACCTGTGACACGTGATGACGTGACACTAACGCCACTTTGATGTAGTCACCAACAGTATAATATTGCACAATTTCAAATTTATTGGACCCATTTATCACTCATATTTCACTTACTTCAAAATATTAGAACAATCCCCACAAAAACATAATTTTCTATTGTTTGGACAAAAGTATAAAACACAAGTATAGCTAATTCCTTATCTCACTGTAATCAAGTTTACTGCTAACCACAGTTGATTAAATGTGAAATATTAATTGGGTGAATATTCTCACCTTGAGCAATTTGCTTGATAAGAGTATTGCTTTTAGTACTTACACTATTATTTTCAATTTATTTAGTTCCATTTATGTAGATACCAGGTGGTATCAATATGGTATGTAGAAATATAACACTGCATAGCCAATCCATTGCCACACCAACACAATAGTTTGCTGCCAATATTGTATTGGCAAGTTTATATCCCATGTTACTCCATCTGAGAGCAGGTGTTTGAGGTATTTAATTGTGCAAAATTCAAGGACTGAATCCTATCAATTCATTTCATTTTTTTATTTTTTTTTTATTAATTTTATGTATGTTATGAATGAATCAAAGATTAAGTTTTTAGTCCATGTTTTTTTAATCCCAGTTTCCTTTTTTTAAGGGGAATGAGTACAAGCTAGTTTTTTTTTAATTATTATTTCAGTACCTAATGAAAACTAACCAAAACTATATGGTTTTATAGTCCTCGAATTTCGCACACTACCGTCCGTCCGTACTGTCGTGTTGACAGGTGTCCATGGGCGGCGGTGATTGCTTCCCATCAGGTGACCCGCATGCTCATTTTCCTCCTCTTATATAAAAAACCTACTTCCATTAGCTGCTCCACCATGACCCTGATAATGACTGAATAGTGATTTTATCTTTATCGTCATGCAGAATATATATACATAATGTATAGAACACCAAACTACTTTTAAAGCACTAATTATTTTCGAACAAATAGTTTTGCAGTGGCAGGTTATTATGGTAAAACATTTTATTTGGATGCAAATACTTATACATATAAATAAGATGAATTCGCGCATCACTTCAGCACTGCTGTACCTATTTGGTTAATTCTTTTTTTGCTGTTTTTGTGATGGTCAGGTGAAGGTTTATATGAAATAAATTGGTTGACAAATCGTATGCAATCTTACTAAATTAGTTTCTCATGACCAGTTCAGTGTATAATACCTAATTGTACGTACAGTAAGCATCAAAATGAAGGACAACTTTTTTCACTTCCAACCTTGTATGACGAGTACAACATTGGAAGGAATTACTGTTTTTAATTGCATTAACAACAATTTTGGTTATCCCAGTCCCAGCCTGTTACATGTATTGAGTATGGTTATTATAATTATGACCTGTAACTTTTAAAATTAATATAGGTACTTTAATAGATACAATATAATAGATATGCTACTCTTGGTCGTCAATGTTGAGTTTTGCATTAAGCATCCGTTACTTAGCTTACCTATGTTATTCCAGGATGCCCTGACCGGGTTCACACTGGAGCTGAAACACCTGGACGGGCACACGGTTTCCGTGACGCGCGACAAGGTGACGTGGGCGGGCGCGCGCGTGCGCAAGAAGGGCGAGGGAATGCCTAACTTCGAAAACAACAACCTACATGGGAACCTGTACATCACCTTCGACATTGACTTCCCCAAACAAGACTTCAGTGATCAGGAAAAAGAAGGTATGTAGCTACCATGCATAGAACAAGTGACTTATCATATCCATATCACACAAGAAGGACCTCTTATTAACTAGACCAGTGGGGAAGCTTAATAATATCAGATTAGTGACGATTTTCATACGATTTAGCACAAATTTAACAAGTTTATTAATTACAGTTAATTTACTTCTTTCTGCGGCAGTAAATCGCGCTGCACAGAGTTAAAATTTTAAATATCAGCAAGCATTTTAAAATTTTTGCTATAAACATTAAAGACGAAATTTTTAAATGGCTATTTTGTTTCAGCTCTTCGGAAGATACTCCAGCAGTCACCAAATAACAAAGTGTATAATGGACTTTAGTAGTCATAATTGCAGATTTAATTTATTGAAATAGTAGAATTGAATGCAATGGTGTGAACAAAGTCTTGTTTGAGTAAAGTCAGTGATATGTGGATGGCAAGAATATTGTGATTGTTTTTGTAAAATTAAACTTGATAACAATAAAAGAAGATTTTTCATTTCATTATTATAATGTATATTGTGAAGGGTATGAAAAAAGAACAAATAACAAAAAATACATAACATTTATTGATCTTGGCAATAGGCATGGCGTATTACTAGGGTGTCCACTAGAAATCTAAAAATAAATCCCTGACTTTTCCTTGACCACATTTCTAATCTAAATTTCCCTGAACAATCATGAACATTTCAAAGCAGGTTATATGTTTTTTTTTACTGCCCGAGATACTAAGCTAGACCCAATGATGGGAATTCACTGCACACCGAATGTGCTCACTTTTTCGTTGTTTGTTTTTTTTAAATACCACTATTTAATACGTCGCCCAGAACTGAAACGACTGGTGACAAAATATCGAGCTAAGTTTTGGGAAATCACGAGTATTTTCCCTGACTTTTTGGATTTCTAGCAATTGTCCCCGACTTTCCCTGACCACCTTGGGCTTCCCTAACTTTTCCCTGACTTTTCAGAAAGCGGCCACCCTGATTACTTAACACAAAATGCATACTCAATCAATTAATAAATAATGTTAACCATAATACAAATAGTATTCAGAAAACGGCTGGATTGACGCACAGCGCAAAAATAAACCAGTGATCAAAATAAATATTACGTAACTGGGTGGGGCTTTGAAGCGTTTTGACCGTAGTATCCCGTGTATTACGAAATCTAAGGATTACGTCCATGAACTAAAATCAATTACAGTTATGCGACCCGCGGTGGTGGTGATATTTTGTTGACGAATATAATTACTAGTCTTATTTTAGTAAAACACAGGATACGGCGGTTGAAACGCTTCAGAGCCTTACCAAACATGAGAATTAAGGATTTATTTATTTATTGAGGTGTTCTAGGTACAGCGTTACCATAGTTTACAGAGTGAATCTTAAGGCCAATAACAGAACTCCAATAATACAACTATAAAAACTGAGTAGGAGAAAACGTACCTACAACAATAAGAAAAAAAAGGAACTTAATAGGAAATAACGAACAATAATAAAATGTGTGTGTGCGTGTTTGTATGTTACCAGGGAATACTTTTCACAATTGAAAATTTGAATTTATTCTTGATGTGGCAAAGGGGTCCACATCTTGAAAGGACTTAGCGTACAACCCTAGTTAGTAATTGAGTTCTGGGCGTAGTTGGTTCGTTAAAAGCTTAGAGCAACGCGGGCTTCCTACGGAAGGGAGAAGCCATTCGCCGCATTCCCCTCTGTCAAAGTACAGGCCCAACTGGGCATACGAATTTTATAAAACAAGGCGCGCTCGGATTTCAAACTAGACCGAATCGAGTCCCGCGAGTGAACGCTGCAGTGCTAAAAATGCCGACTTGTTCAGTTTTCTGCTGTAAAAAGAGATCTGGGACATCAAGCTTGCAAAAAGATGGTGTTACATTTCACATGGGGGACCAAACGCAACTGGCATATTTAAGTGCGCTGCGGACATATGCACAAAAAACATTCTTTATGCATGCAAGATGCATGGGCTGACAAACTCTCATGACGAAACCGAAACTCTTATATGCCTTATTACTTATAATGTCTATGTGCTCGCCCAGAGTAAGTCTTTGATCCAACTGTACCCCAAGGTCTCGGACCGAGTTTACTTTTGTATAGAAGATCCCTGTATAGTATAAGGAAAGTCAACAGTACAACACTTACAAAGGATAAGAATACAAAGAATAAAACATTTTCATGGATATCTTTATTTTTATGATGTTTCCTAATGTCCATATCTTTTAAATTCAATATCAATATCTTTATCTACCTGCTTAACAAAGTTCTACTAGAATGGCACTTAAAATCTGTAAATAAATCAAAAATAAAACTATGACTAAACAAGTGAATTAATTCATAATAGTCTACACAACTCGGACGCATATTTGAAGCAAATTATGCATCCGTCTTAAGGTGGAACGATTTCCATACTAATTTATTTTTCCAACCATGTGCACTTGAAAGATTATTTGAAACTAAAATCACATCTCTTAACGTTTATTTCGTTCTTTAATTGCGGCATTCTTTAATTATGTAAAGAAAGCTTTTGATTAATAGCTTAATCTAGATGATAATTTTAGTTCATATTTGTCAATATGTGAGTGGACGGCGACAGTATCGTACGCCAAAGGCTCGGTAGTAGTGTGCGTTGCGGCTAATTCGCCAAGTCGCCGTCAATTCGAAGCTAGGCGCCACTGTCAGTTTACGTTTGATTTGTCTGATCAAAATCAAATAATAATTAATAACCATTTTGAAGCACGTGCCCTTTTTTAAATATTTTTGCTGGCCATCGGTACAAATCCCTTCGATCAAAAGACTGAAGCGAAAAGAACAAATGCGTTGCCAATTTTTTTAATTTCCGTAAGAATTATTTCTTTCGAAAAGAAAAAATTGCGTTGCACGTACGGTCAAGGACTTAAATTTATGAATGAACTAAAATAATTTCCTTGCTCACCCGCGACCTTACGATAGCTAAGCTTATGCAAAATATGCGTGTTCATGCAGTTCCTCCACCTCCACACTGTAAGAACACACACAAATCACACAAACCCATCTATCAACCGTACACCATGCTACCAGTTGTTGTTAGACTCACAACAACACAACCAACAACAACTCTAGCAACTGGTAGCATGGTGTACGGTTGTGTCACTCTGAAAATGAGTCTTGGTTGAGTTCGAAACGCGTCAGTGTAGTGTGGTGGTGGTGATAGATGGGTTTGTGTGATTTGTGTGTGTTCTTACAGTGTGGAGGTGGAGGAACTGCATGAACACGCATATTTTGCATAAGCTTAGCTATCGTAAGGTCGCGGGTGAGCAAGGAAATTATTTTAGTTCATTGATATGGACCTCCGCAAAGTAACGCCTGATTCAATAAATTATTTAAATTTATGAGCCACCATGGAACCATTTCACAGTAAACGTCATAGTGACATCGTATTAATTAACAAGGAAATTGACTTTTCATATGACAAGGTTCCACGGTGGCTCATGAATTAAAGTCCTCGACCGTACTTCATCATCATCATCATCAGCCTCTAGCAGTCCACTGCGGGACATAGGCCTCCCCCAAAGAGCGCCATTGCGCCTTGTCCTCGGCTAGACGCACCCAGCTTCTACCAGCAGCCATTCGTGGATCGTCACCGACCGTGCGTACCTACTAACAAATAAGTATGGAAAATTGCATATACAGTCAAACCATTTGCTTCCTGACCCACCGTAGAACGCTCTCACAGTAAATGTCATAATAAATTCCCTTGTCAAGCAATGCGATGTCACTATGACTTTTTCTATGAAAAGGTTCCACAGTGGGTCACGATTCCGTGGGTTCGATAGTACGTCTTATAAATAAGGAATATCACTGCAATTTTCTGCCGTCAGAGTGCAGCACTAGCACTAAGTGTTAATGGTTTTTTGAGTATCTTAAAATGTCCGTAGGAAGCCATAATAGCATATTATTTCAATTCAATTTTTGGAAATATAGCTCTATCGTTATTATCGATGTAAATATCATGTTATTTTGTTACTCATAAAAAAAATATCATGATTTCTGTAGGTACTAATACTCTTTGGATAAAATATAAAGAGAACTGACGTTGTCATTTGGAATATGTACAGTAAAAGTAAAAAAAGAAAAACAAAAACATCTCAACTGTCAAGTCAAACTGCGATTTTCTAATTCGCTATCGATGAAGCTATAGTTTCAAGAGAATTAAATTGTAATTCGCATTGCACTATGGAGCCACGAACTTCGCGAAAAGACTATAAAAATCATCATTACTCTGGTCCCAGGAAAAATCGAAAACGAGTTCAGGGACAAATGAAACGTTATCACGGAGAAATCAAAAGGTAAGTACCGTGGAAACCATATTGCAGATTGTGGCGTTATTTCGAAAACATAACCTGGCTAATCTGCTTGTTGTTGCAGTCGTAATGAAGTATGGTGCAAAAAAAGGAAAATGGATGACGATCCCAACATTAATTCGAGTTCTGCGTAAGTGAAACATAAATATCCTTCACACATATAGTATATAGGTAATATTATAAATTTGAAAGCTTCTTCCATTGGTTGGCAATCAAGTACTGTCCGCTTCAAGCGGAACATTTTCCCACGCATGACTAAACTATGGAACCAGCTTCCCGGGACGGCATTCCCAGAGCGGTACAGCTTAGGGATCTTAGCCTATCAATCTCGCAACGGGCCGGCAACGCACCTGTGATACCCCTCGTTTTACCGGTGCCCATGAGCGGCGATGATTGCTTCCCACCAGGTGACCCGAATACATTTCAAATTTACCACGAGCTTTGCGGTGAAGGAAAACATCGTGAGGAAACCTGCACAAACCTGCGAAGCAATTCAATGGTGTGTGTGAAGTTCCCAATCCGCACTGGGCCCGCGTGGGAACTATGGCCCAAGCCCTCTTGTTCTGAGAGGAGGCCTGTGCCCAGCAGTGGGACGTATATAGGCTGGGATGATGATGATGAGGTGACCCGAATACTTGTTTCCCCTCTTATATGAAAAAAATAAAAGGTCACGACTGATTGGGATGAAATTTGGTATGTAGATAGCTGGGCGTGTAAAGTGAAAGCTCCTTCTTATCACGATATATACCCACGAGATCGGGATAAAATACCAAAATTTCAGCCGATACGAATTTTTATTGAATTTATTGAATCAGTGTTACTTTGCATAGGCCCATATATCAATAATTTTTTACAGTGAGGAGGTGGAAGAACGCATGAACATGCACATCCATACTAATATTATAAATACGAAAAGTGTGTATTTGTATGTTTCTCCGTCTTTCACGTCGAAAGAGAGCTATGGATCAACGTGATTTTTGGCATAGAGATAGTTTATGGGCCAAAGAGTGACATAGGCTACTTTTTATCCCGGAGAAATGCTCAGTTCCCGAGGGAACGGCGCACGATCACCGAATTCCACGCGTGCGAAGCCGCGGGCAAAAGCTAGTCTTGCATAAATGTAGCTATCATATAAGGTCGCGGGTGAGCAAAGTAATTGTTTCAGTTCATTCATATTACAAATTGACCGTGGGTATTTTATGTGCAATGTTATTTTATGAATTAGTCAAAATCCTGGAATTCAGTTCAACTATCGGTTCTGATGGCTTACGCGTGCGAAGCAAATGCCAAAGTTTGTGAGTACGGACCATCCATAAAGTACATCACACCAATTTTGACCATTTTGCAATTGTTTTGTTGGTTATGTTATTCGAGCGTATGTATTTGAATAATACCGTATGTGTGTATGTTTCATGCTAAAACGGCTTTAGGGATTAGTTACGAGTAGTACCTCAAACCATAGAAATCTATGATCTGATGTTAGAACCTAATTTAATTAGTATGTGGATAGTTGGATACCTGGAATAATACATATAGCGTCACTGCTTTGAAAAAATCTGGTTTCTAAAATCAATACGTGTCAACAAAATTAAACCTTGACATAACTAATTTTCATAAAGTTCACTCAGAAAAATTACTTATTTTGTGGTACGAGTTTTTTTTTAAGCATATACTTACTTTTAATTTTATATTCGAACGGAATGGGGATAAAGCATACTACTTGTAATAATATTATCAATATGAAAGTTTGTGAGTATGTTGTGTGTGTGTGTGTTTGTTTGTTGCTTCTTCACGCTAAAACGGCTTGAAGGATTTTTTTGAAATTTGGTATGTTGATAGTTAGACATCTGAAACAACATAGAGGCTACTTTATATCTCAATAATCCCATAGGATCGGAATATAATCTTGAAATTTCAATCAATGGCTGGTTTAAGAGTTAAGAAATTTTCCGCGGGTAGTAATTATTATAAAATACAAAACCTGCGCACAAACCTGACAATGGGCAACATGACAATGACGTCTATACTACCCATAGATGTGACAGGCTCACTGCCAGTCAATTTGGAATGGTTAGTTAGCTACTAATATTATAAGTGCGAAAGATGTATATATGATATGATGTGTGTGATATATATATATATAAACATATATATGTGTGAGTGTGTGTGTATGTTTGTTACTCTTTCACGCTGAACGGCTGATGGATTGGAATAACATATAGATTAGTGCTTATCCGGATATTCCCACGGAATCGGAACAAAATCCCAAAACTTTAACAGCTAGAAGTAGAGACATGAAATTTATGATAATGAAATCCACTGTGTCCATCTGTCTGTCTGTCTGTCTGTCCGTCCGTCCGTCCGTCCGTTTCTTTGTTCGGGTGAAATATTTCAACTCAAATTCGAAGTGGATATCTTCAACCGATTGAGCTGAAATTTTGTATAAATGTGATGACAATGCAATATTATAATGACATGCAGCTGATCTGATGAAGAAACTAAAAGGTGACCATAGGAACTCTCTAATAAAACGACATAATTTCTTTGAGTTTGGACTCGTTTGATTCGTCTTGATGAGTACTTTGGTAACCACGGGAAAAAGTACAATCAGCAAAAAAACTTGTCATATTAGAATTTTTAACAAAAACTTATTACTGAACTGTTTTTAAAATATTGTACTTAGGTACGGAACCCTTCATGTTCGAGTCCGACTCGCACTCGCGATTTCTTCATTATAATAATTAAAAATGATAGGTATCACTATATAAACATAGTAACATGTGGACTTGAATCACCCTCAGTTGTTAACTTTTACAGAATATGAATATGCTTAATTTTATTTTTGCTACAGATATGTAAACGAAAAGCGACTACTCCCTGTCATAACCATGTAAAGAGTATTTTATATAAAAATAATATTTTGACCAATGACATGGCTTATGGCCAGTACAACGAATCAGTGGCCAGGACACTGTTCATAGAAAAACTGCAAAAAGCTGTTCGGCCAGCAGGGCTTTTTATTGACGAAGAGTTTGGTTTTCTAGGTGCTAGCCCAGATGGTGTGTGAGCCTATTTCATAACAAAATAATTACATATTTCTATTATATGTACATATCATCAATAAAACACTTTTGTTTACTTCAATGATCAAATTGCAGGGGTTATAGAAAAAGAAAAATCACTTCTGGAAATTAAATGTTTTCACTCATTAGCTCGTAGCAACCAAGACATTTTTTCCGCTGCCAAAAGCCGAAAAAATTTTCCGCTCTATGTTGATGACGGTGGTAGTTTACAAATAAACAAAAAGCACAACTTCTATTATCAGGTATCAATCACTTTTTACTTTTTTTATTGCTATTCATAAGACACATTTTTAGGGTTCCATAGGCAAAATGGCAAAAAACGGAACCATTATAGTTTTGCCATGTCTGTCTGTCTGTCCGTCCGTCTGCGGCTTTACTCCGAGCAGTGTTAAAAAGCCGTAATTTTGCACGGATGTATGAGCAACTATGCCAACGAAATGGTTACAAAAAAAATCATGACTAACCTTATAGTGTGGGGTATCGTTGGATAAGTTCTTTTAAAACTACTGGGGAGTTGCCAAGACGATTTTTCTATTCAGTGATCTTCTTGCGAAATATTCACCTGCACCCTACCCCCCTACCCCGCACCCTAAGAGTTAAAGTGTTGGTTAGCACAGTAATTATGTCAAATATACAAGGAAAAGCCTTTATAGGGCTATGTTCCACATACGATTCTCCACTCCACGTAAGATTTCACATACAATTCGAAATACAAAATCCTTAAAAAATATTACTTAATTTTTTCGTAACGGCTACGGAACCCTATCTTTGGCATGCCCGACACGCTTTTGGCTGGTTGTTTATATTATAAATGGTTTTTCTGTTTCCAGATCCAGGGCCAACTGCGGGTTTGTAAAATGCAAAAATGTTACTTCGTCGGATATATTTCTCCAACATATGATATAACCGTATTAGAAATAGAGCGCGACGAAAATTTTATTCGTAATATGTTACCAAAATTGGTGACATTCTATAAAAATTGTATATTACCCGAAATAGTACTTCGAAAAGTTGGCAAAAACCAAAAATGTTTAGATATTTCACTGTGTTAGGTGCTGCCCTTTTTCTTGTTTTTTTTCCTTTGGCTTTTATTTATTTGGATCTTTAGTTTTACGGGTGCACGAACGTGCAGCTTTTGCAATCTATTGTGATTCAGAACTGGCCTCTGGCCGTATAGTAATATTATTTTATACGATAGTCAGTTCTACGAGCGCATATGTGAGCAGCTTTTGCGAAGGTAACGTACATCCTAGCGGTAACGTGGTGTCGTATGGAATTCAAATTCACATAAAAAAAATACGAAAAATGTACTAAATTATTAGCTTATTAAAAAAATTGTACTACACGTAGTTACAAGAAAACAATGATCAATCTGTTACCACCAGGAAAGATACTTCTTGGGCAAGCGCTATCAATTTCCCTATGAAGCAGGCGACTTTTCAAATTTCTCGTGAATCAAAAAAAATGTGCGAAAAATGTACGAAATTGTACACTAGTTAAAAAAATTGTACCACCCGTGTATAGTAACGAGAAAACAGTGATCAATCCAGAAGTATCCTTCCTGGCAGGCGCTATTTCATTATGTAGCAATCGTCATAAAAAAGAGTAGGTAGTACTGAACGTACACTTTTCTCGTAACTACGGGTAGTACTCTTTTTTTTAATTTGCGTACAATTTCGTACATTTCTCGTATTTTTTCCAGGAAGTATCATTCCTCGTGGTGACAGATTGATCATTGTTTTCTTGTAACTACGGGTCAATTTTTTTTTATTAGTTTGAATTCCATGCGACACCATGTCACCGCCAGGAAGTATGACACTTGCGAAGTAAAGAAAGAAAGAAGAAAGAAAATAATTTATTTATAACAGCAATGACACATAAGTACATTTTGTCAAACTACATATTATGTAAATAAACAGTGGAATGATGGCCAAAATTGGGTCAAGGTACCATGGATAAACCTTCGGACCGTTAGTTGTATGACATAGGTATTGTTATTTGGCAGTCGGCTGGTAAGCTGTGTAGAGGTATGAGGCTGGCGTGAAATTGCAAGGGCCTGCAGTGGGTGGGAGTAGGCTGATTTTATTCATATACTTATAGATGTAAATAAATAAATAAAAACCTGACGTAATAATAAACTGTTTTTAATTTGTAGTTCAATAAAACCTTCAATTAAAAACATCGTGAGGAAATGTTCATACGCCTGCTGCGAAGTTTCCTAATCCGCACTAGGTCAGTGTGGAAAATAATACTCAAGTCCTCATTGTGCGAGGAAACCTGTGTGTGTCCAGCAGTGAGACGTGTGCGGATCTGGAAGATGATAATGACAAAATTTTCCGCTCGTGCTGAAAATATCACTTTCCCGAAACGCCTATTTTTCAAAATACTTCATTAGATTTTTATTACATTCCCATTTTACCTGATGTCCAAAATAAGAAATTCCACAAAAAATTACTTCCTCGAGTAATCTTCGATTTTGTAATTATTAGTATTTTGAAAAGTGTGTTATTCTGGTAACGTGGTATTTTAGGCACCAGCTAAATTTTCCATACACATAGTAGTTTTTGATATTATGACAGGGGATAAAATTAGCTGAAAAAAAATTTGTTTACAAATTAGGTCAAACATTTTTAGCTACATGTTTAAAAAAATAATTAGGTAGTAGTTACCTCATACATTCACATCATTAATTGAGATCCAAAAAAAAAAACAAAAAGATATAAACCACACACCGGGTTTGATCCCGAAGATTCTAACCCGTACCTAGCATGAATAGACGCCAATGCAACTAGTCCAATCTGCAGTTTGAACAAGACGTCGAAATTAGCAATCACTTTTGTTGACGACAAGTTATAAGCATGTGTGCGTAAATATTTCAGTCACCGCTGCCGCGTTGTTATAAGTAAAAGTGAAACTATTTTTTAAATTAAAATATATCTGAAATTTAGTAGGATACATTACAAATTTCACGCTATTGGCGGCATGTACATTATTTTTTAAAAATATCCATATTTTCATTGCTAAAAAAAATAAAATACGTGGAATTTGCACACTAACGTCATCTACTGGCGCTGTAGTGCCTAGCTGACCGTGACAAACGACCTTAATAAAATAAAATATCACATTCAAATAGGAGAGCCGTAATTATTGCCATCAAAAGAACCTAGTATTTAGGATGACTGGAAGAGAACTCTTATGAACTGGTGAACGGGTTCATGTTTTTACACAACCTCAATCCGCACGCCACTCGATGCCGCGGCATACTTCAGAAAGCAGGTAACTTGTACGAAATCTCCCACTAGGACACATTTATTGGACGCGCTAGTGTTAGGTGACGAGGCAGGAGTCGTGCGCGGCGGGCGCGAGGTCGGACGCGGCGGCGGCTTGCAGCACGCTGTTGACGACGGCGCGCGCCAGGTAGCCCACGCTCACGGCTGGCGGCGCCGACGCCAGCGGCTCGTTCACCTCGCTCACGCCGCTGTCCTGCACCACCAAACATACTATTTGTTAGTCGTACGGTCAAGGACTAATTGATGACCCACCCTGGAACAGCTTCATTTTTGCGATTGACTACCCTTCTGATATAATGATACAGTCCATTCAGCAACCAAATACGCCCACGCAACGCAAATAGTGTTCGGAAAGCGATGTAAAATCCCTAGTAGAATAAGTTCAATAGTTGAACCTTTAAATGACGTAGATAATTATAGTTTAGAATCTTAATTCTATGTCTATGTCTTAACATAGATTACAAGTGGCGCAAAAAGACGCAAGAGATAATTTAGTGAAAGTAAAATGTGACAGAAGAAGTGAATATGATAAAAAGACAAATTTGGTAACATACAAAAAATGAGACAATCCTAGTGCGAAACGAAACTGGTAATAAACTAGACTGTTTATACGATGGACCATATCTCGTTGTAGAAAATAACGAACCGAATGTTGTAGTGTTAAGAAATAATAAACATGAAGTAGTTCATAAGAATAGAACTAAGCGTTTCATACACAGCAATTTAAAAAAAATGAGTAAAAAAAGCAAAATATTATTATGTATTGTTTAATCCTAGTAATATTATATAAATTATAATAATAATAATAATAAAAACCTTTTCTCATTACTGTCATAATTGATTGATTTTTTACTTGAACTTACATTTATTTAGATAAAGTAGGTAAGAAAAACTATTGTGTTTAACGAAAAATATTATTATTATAACATTTTTCTTCTAAGCTTCCCCCGAAATGAGGTGTGATAAAATAGATATAGATACCTACTTAGTTAAGTGATGAGTAAGACTAAGTCATGTGAAGCAGTATTACACAGACGCTCTAATGAGGGCTATCGCGTATGAATTCGCCACTAGAGGCGCTAGTGTAGCGTGAGGTCTCCGAAATGTCAAATCTCATAGTTTTTGGGTGAGCTACGCGGGTTTATTTATAGCATAGGTCCGTCTAGCACTGCGCGTCGACGCACACTGTCTGTTTGTATCGGAGTAAACGAGAGCCCACTGTCGCTGTAACTAAGCAGCCGGGTTTCAGATGATAATAATAAATAAATATTGAAATAAAAAAAAGTATGGATTGTTTGTGAAATATGACTCGTTAGTTATTTAGATATGAATATGTTCACTTCATGTTTTTAATTGCAGAGTCATACGTCTAAAAAATAAAGACATAGAACCGTTTAAAGATGATTTTAGACCAATCTTTGCAATTTTTTTTTATCGAGCCGATTTTGACCAATTATGTATCGAGTCCGTCCATTATCTTTGAAATATGATGAATATTAACATATATTTTTTTTGATGAGCTAGAACAAATAGTTTTTCTTAAAAAACTGCTTAAATAACATCAATTTCAACAAAATTAGGTCTTGTCAGCCTCTTAATAGTGAAATTCACGTATTCGTGCATTATTAAGCAAAAATAAATAAATATACAGTATTCTGTTTCGCTATACATACATCGGTACATTTATCAAGACAGACTGTAATGTATCTTGCTTGGCGTGTGTGCAATGAGACAGAGTGTACCATAGTGTATGTGTAGTGAGTGAGACAGAGTGTACCTTAGTGTATGTTTAGTGAGACAGAGCGTACATTAGCGATTGTGTAGTGAGACAGCTTAGCTTAAGTGTGGTGAGACCGAGTGTACTTGGCGGACGTGTAGTGAGACAGAGTATACCTTAGCGGAAGTGTGGTGAGATTGGGTGTACCTTGGCGGATATGTATTGAGACAGAGGGTACTTTGGTGGATGTGTAGTGAGACAGTGTACCTTAGCGAATGTATAGTGAGACAGAATGTACCTTAGCGTAAGGGCCTGTTTCACCACTTGTCGACTAACTTTAAGTAACGGATATCAGTGATGCCGTCTCTGTTTGTTTTGTCCGAATAAACAAAGACTGCATTACTTTTATCTGACACTTAAAGTTAGTCGACAAGTGGTGAAACAGACCCTAAGTGTAGTGAGATTGGGTGTACCTTGGCGGATGTGAAGTGAGACAGAGTGTACCTTAGCAAATGTGCAGTGGGACAGAGTGTACTTTGGTGGATGAGTAGTGAGACAGCGCGTACCTTAGCGTAAGTGTAGTGCGCGTCGTGCAGCAGGCGGTCCAGGTCGAGCGGCTGCTGCAGACAGAGCTCGGGGTTGCGGCGCAGGATGGTGGCCACCACGCACAGCAGCTCCACGCACAGCTGGCGGCGCGCGGCCGACTGCGCGCGCACCAGCGCCCCCTCCACCAACAGCGCGAACGACAGCTCCGACCGCGACATGTTCACCAGCGTCGGCATCGCCGGGATCGACTCCCCCTGAATGTAACATTCCTCCTCTTATAGGCCACTGAACCAGAGCATATGCAGGATGTTCGGAACATGGACCGTCAAAATTTTTTCGGATATTTTTAGGATTATTTGCTATCTTTTCACCCTTGGACCTTGGGTTCTAAGGGTCACGGTTTTGGAGATATGATTTTTTAAAAGTGTTTTCTCAAATTACCCGAAATCCCACCTTTAAACGTTCTTAAGTTTTTTATTAATGTATGTATTTTTTTTTGGATTTAATACTCGGTAATACATGCTTAAACAAATAATAATAGTGTTTATTATAATTGATAGTCTCAAACGGACTTACAAGGATTTTTATTACAAAATTATATTATTGATGTTGAGAAAATAATCCTTCTTCGAAATTAAATTAATAAAAAACCAAAGGCAAAAATGCCGCTCATTTTTTTAAATTACTTCTCTAGCTTATGACCTTTCTAACAATAGCTACACATTGATAAAAAAATAAATCTGAGTCAAATTTCGGGGATATTCCGTCAAAAGGGCGGAAATTGTTCGGAGTCAGCAAGTAAGGCAACTTTATTTTTATGATCGTATTTATTAATGGTTAGACAAATTGAACTTAATTTCATATTTAACTGTATTCTAGTTTACAATTATTATTATTTTCGAAATGCTCTCCCCTGTTCCTAATGCACGCCCGACATCTCTTTCTTACTTTACCACCTCCGTAACATAAACTAACTCTTTCGCACGTCCAAAGACATAAAAATCTAAGGGCGTTAGGTCTGGAGACCGTGCGGGCCAAGGCATCGGACCGCTTCTCCAGTTATCCAGGTGCTTTTGAACTTCTCTTTCTTCCTTCAATGGTGACGGAATGTCCCCGTAATTTGAATCAGATTTATTTTTTCATCAATGTGTAGGTAGCATATCGTTAGAAAAGGTCATAAGCTTGAGAAGTAATTTAAGAAAAATGAACTGTCTTTAGATTTTTAATAATTCAATTTCGAAGTAGGATTTTTCACACAAAATCAGTAATTTTTTGGAATAAAAATCCTCACACGTCCCTTTAAAACTATAAATTATAATAAAAACTATTATTTTTTGAATAAGCATGTATTACCAAGCATTAAATACATTTTTTTTACATGCATTAATAAAAAAGTTACGAACGTTTAAAGGCTAAATTTCGGGAAATTTGAGAAAATAATTAAAAAAATAATATCATATACTAAAAATATTTGTACGGAACCCTCGATGCGCGAGTCCGACTCGCACTTGGCCGGTTTTTTTTTGTTGATCCCCATTGGTTTCTTCCTTGATCGACCCTTGCTCTTCGACCGATAAGACCAGTCGCGCTACTGCTAGACCGAGACATTTTATGGGTCCTATTTGCAATGAGGGCTATCGTTTTTTGTCTCACTAGATGGCGCACTGTTGCGTGAGGTTTTTAAGTATGGCTTTCAAAGTCTGTTATTACGGTCGTGAAAACAAAGTTTAGATTAAAATCATATTTAATACACCTTAAAACCGTACCATAAAAATATCGAGCATGCCACAGTGTTGCATAGTCCCCGTTTTGTTCGGAAAAAAGGGAGGACGAAGGTTTCCGAAAGACAAAACTGTCTCAAAACACAGACATTCATTGCCCCGGAACGCATATTTGCCATAATTAATTTCAGATATTGCAAAATATTCACAACATTATCCTACTAATATTATAAATGCGAAAGTTTGTGAGTGAGTGAGTGAGTGAGTGAGTGAGTGAGTGAGTGAGTATGTTTGTTACTCTTTCACGCTGAAACGGCTGGACGGATTTGGATGAAATTTGGTATGTAGATAGCTGAACATCTGGAATAAAACATAGGCTACTTTTTATCCCGATATTCCCACGGGATAGGGATAAAATCTCGAAATATCAACCGCTGGGCTTAGAGTCATGAAATTTGATAAGTAGGTAGCTGGACGTTTGAAATAACACATAGGCTACTTTTTATCCCACGGGATAGGGATAAAATCTTGAACTAATAACCGCTGGGCTTAGAGCCCTGAAATTTGGTATGTAGGTAGTTGGATGTCTGGAATAAAACATAGGCGACTTTTTGACCCGATATTCCCACGGGATACCTAGGGATAAAATCTTGAAATAACAACCGCTGGGCTTAGAGCCATGAAATTAAGTATGTAGGTGGCTGGACCTCTGGAATAACACATAGGCTACTTTTTATCCCGATATTCCCACGGGATAGGGATAAAATCTCGAAATAATAACCGCTGGGCTTAGAGTCATGAATTTTGATCTGTAGGCAGCTGGACGTCTGATATAACACATAAGTGACTTTTGACCCGATATTCCCACGGGATACCTAGGGATAAAATCTCGAAATAACAACCACTAGGTTAGAGCCATGAAATTTGGTATGTAGGTAACTGGACCTCTGGAATAACACATAGGCTATTTTTTACCCCGATATTCCCACGGGATAGGGATAAAATCTCGAAATAACAACCGCTGGGCTTAAAACCATGAAATTTGGTATGTAGGTAGTTGGACGTCTGGAATAAAACATAGGCGACTTTTTGACCTGATATTCCCACGGGATACCTAGGGATAAAATCTTGAAATAACAACCTCTGGGCTTAATGCCATGAAATTAAGTATGTAGGTAGCTGGACCTCCAGAATAATACATAGGGTACTTTTTATCCCGATATTCCCACGATATAGGGATAAAATCTCGAATTAATAGCCGCTCGGCTTAGAGTCATGAAATTTGGTATGTAGGTAGCTGGACGTCTAGAATCCTACTAATATTATAAATGCGAAAGTTTGTGAGTGAGTGAGTGAGTGAGTGAGTGAGTGAGTGAGTGAGTGAGTATGTTTGTTACTCTTTCACGCTGAAACGGCTGGACGGATTTGGATGAAATTTGGTATGTAGATAGCTGAACATCTGGAATAAAACATAGGCTACTTTTTATCCCGATATTCCCACGGGATAGGGATAAAATCTCGAAATATCAACCGCTGGGCTTAGAGTCATGAAATTGATAAGTAGGTAGCTGGACGTTTGAAATAACACATAGGCTACTTTTATCCCACGGATAGGGATAAAATCTTGAACGAATAACCGCTGGGCTTAGAGCCCTGAAATTTGGTATGTAGTAGTTGGATGTCTGGAATAAAACATAGGCGACTTTTTGACCCGATATCCCACGGATACCTCGGGATAAAATCTTGAAATAACAACCGCTGGGCTTAGAGCCATGAAATTAAGTATGTAGGTGGCTGGACTTCTGGAATAATACATAGGCTACTTTTTATCCCGATATTCCCACGGGATAGGGATAAAATCTCGAAATAATAACCGCTGGGCTTAGAGTCATGAAATTTGATCTGTAGGCAGCTGGAAGTCTGAAATAACACATAAGTGACTTTTGACCCGATATTCCCACGGGATACCTAGGGATAAAATCTCGAAATAACAACCACTAGGTTAGAGCCATGAAATTTGGTATGTAGGTAACTGGACCTCTGGAATAACACATAAGCTATTTTTTACCCCGATATTCCCACGGGATAGGGATAAAATCTCGAAATAACAACCGCTGGGCTTAAAATCATGAAATTTGGTATGTAGGTAGTTGGACGTCTGGAATAAAACATAGGTGACTTTTTGACCTGATGTTCCCACGGGATACCTAGGGATAAAATATTGAAATAATAACCTCTGGTTTAAAGCCATGAAATTAAGTATGTAGGTAGCTGGACCTCCAGAATAATACATAGGGTACTTTTTATCCCGATATTCCCACGAGATAGGGATAAAATCTCGAAGTCATAGCCGCTCGGCTTAGAGTCATGAAATTTGGTATGTAGGTAGCTGGACGTCTGGAATAACATAATATAGGCGATTTCTTGACCCGATATTCCCACGGGATACCTAGGGATAAAATCTCGAAATAACAACCACTGGGCTTAGAGCCATGACATGTGGTATGTAGGTAGCTGGACCTCTGGAATAACACATGGGCTATTTTTGACCTCGATATTCCCACGGGATAGGGATAAAATCTTGAAATAATAACCGCTGAGCTTAGAGTCATGAAATTTGGTATGTAGTTAGCTGGATGTCTAAAAAAACACACAGACGACTTTTTGACCCGATATTCCCACGGGATACCTAGGGATAAAATCTCGAAATAACAACCACTGGGCTTAGAGCCATGACATGTGGTATGTAGGTAGCTGGACCTCTGGAATAACACATGGGCTATTTTTGACCTCGATATTCCCACGGGATAGGGATAAAATCTTGAAATAATAACCGCTGAGCTTAGAGTCATGAAATTTGGTATGTAGTTAGCTGGATGTCTAAAAAAAACACACAGACGACTTTTTGACCCGATATTCCCACGGGATACCTAGGTATAAAATGTCGAAATAACAACCGCTGTGCTTAGAGGCATGAAGTTTGGTATGTAGGTAGCCGGACGTCTGGAATAACACATACGCTACTTTTTATCCCGATATTCCCACGGGATAGTTTTGTAACTAAGGGCCCCATACATCCCCGTAATATTACTATTATTATTTTGTAATATTTCCTTTAATTGTATACTGTAGTTTTTAAGTATTTTATTTGTAATTATTTTATTTTGAAAAATGACCTTCTGCCAAGTTTCTTGCGGCGCATTCTTCTTGGCAATGGGCTTTCCGAAAGCGCTGGCAGTTTAAAAAATGACGTGTAAAAGTGCCTATTGCGGCCTATTTATTGAATAAATGATTTGAATTTGAATTTTAAGTTTGAATTTGGATAGGTTTTTTTTTTAAATTTCAGCACTGGGTTTAGAGTCTTGAATTTTGTACAGTTATTCACAACACAACTTTAATGAAGACCACGGTATAAATTTTGGAAATTTCCAGGGGCATTTTGTAAAATCCCGAAAATTTCAATTGCAACTACCAGACCGAATAGTTTACGCGTGCGAAGCCGCGGGTAAAAGCTAGTTCTAATTATAAATAAACCCGCGTAGCTCACCCAAAAACTATGAGATTTGACATTTCGAAGACTACACGCTACACTAGCGTCTCTAGTGGCGAATTCAGACGCGATAGCCCTCATTGCAACCGCTATATTGGATACAAAAACGAATACTTACATGGAATATTATCCCTTTAGGCGTGCGCAACAGTATATCCCAAACATGTATGTAAAAGTTTTTCGGGACGCGGCAGAGGCACCCCTCGAGTTGACGCCGCTGCAACGGTGTCAGCCTGTGCGATATAAGTAAATAAATATACTTAAATAAATGACACAGATTAATTAATTTAATTAGCTTTTTACTGTGCTTAGCTTGATGGAATGCGTTGACTCATTTTTTACTATATATATTTAAGTAATAGATTCGTGACTATGAGCAGTATCTTTCTCGAGCTAAACCAAGGCTAAATTGATTTTTCACGACACTGCTCGAAAATGTGGCCATAGATAGCCTAAATCCAGTACCCAAAACTGCCTATATATGTACATTTAACAGTTGACTCATTTATGGCTCGCAAAACACGACAACAATGTAACAGCCCGGTTAATATCAACATGGAAATACAGACCCGACTCTTCGTGTACACGCACGCGCATACAAACTCGTGTCAAACTGACCTGAGTTTGCATGGTCGTGTACAAGAAAAATCGGGTTAGTATTTCCATGTCGGTATTTCGGTCGGTCGGTAAAGAACGCACACACACACACAAAAACACATACACACACACGCACACGCACACGCGCGCGCGCGCGCACGCACGCACGCACGCACGCACGCACACGCACACACACACACACAGCGGGAGCAACGCAATCTTTGAATTGTTGGTTTATTTTGTGATAAAAAAAAATATTTCCTCGCAGTGGTTGTGAAAAGCACAATGTTTAGGGGCTGTTTCACCATCCATTGATTAGCGTTAACCGACGGTTAAATGTGATGCCGTCTCCGTCTATTCGAACAAAACAAATAGAGACGTCATCACACCTAACCGTCTGTTAACACTAACCAATGGATGGTGAAACAGGCACTTAGTCTCGGCAAAAAGTGCAATAGATGAACTCGTATTATCGAACTCGAATTATTCAAACTAACTCGTTCATATAGATGCAATAGCAATACTTAGTGCTTACTTTTCTGCCTCAACAACAATGTACTACGACGAGTACGACAGCCTATGGAACTGAAATTGGACTATGAAATCTGCTGAAATGATAATGTTAAATTTGTGTGAGTGAACGCTACAAATATGCCAAACACGCATATGAATATAACAATGGTTTGGGAAATTTTGAAGAGTATAAATTAAGTCTTTCAAATAGTGATAAATAATACATGAATATAAATTGTACGAATATGTAAATAAAAAATCTAATAAAAATATTTAGTTACCTAATAGCAACTAGCCTGTTGCCCACGACTTCGTCTGCGTAGAATTTGTTTGTTGCTATCCCGCGGGAACTATGCAAATTTCCGGGATAAAAGCTATCCTTCCCTGGGACTTAAACTATCTGTACCTATACCGAATTTGATTTTGAAATTGGTATGCAAATGTAGTTTGGGTGACAATGCAAATAAAGTCGACAAAAAGTACAGTCAGCTTGTATTCAAAATATGTTTTTACCAAAAACTTATTAAAACAGTAATGTTACTGACAGGTAAAGCACAACCTAAATCAATAGAGCTAGACTTTTTAAATTGCAAAATGGATTAAAACTTACTATTTGCGGTATATTTTGTAAAGTGGCATTCAATTTAAGCCTTGGTTTAGCACGAGAAAGATACTGCTCATAGTTTTCTCTATACTCTTCCTCCTGTAATAAATACACTTTAACATAGTTACAATCAATCAAGTCTTACATACATTAACATAAATATAATTTGGAGAGGTACCCAAATAATGTTTACCTATTTTTTTACAATATGGGTTTTATTAAGACGCCCTTGGTTATTTCATAGAATTAAATAAAAATAACTTATGTTTAAATGACAAGAAGTTGGCGTTTAGGACAGTTTTATATTCTTTCGACCTTTTTGGAGTTATTTTCTAATACAATTTCAGAGCAGGTTTTTTAACATTGGTATTAGTGCATGTCGCAATGAAACATGTTTTGGGTGCTCTAATAGTAAAACACACGAGATTATATCCAAAAACATACGAGAACTTATCAAACGTACGCATATGTTAACAATTTGAAATTGACGTTATGTTTTTTTCGTTCCTTTATTAGGACCAAGACAAAACCGTATTAGACATAGACATAGACAAATATATTAATTCCTGCCGATAAAAAAAATCAGCCACTTATAAAAGTTTCATCCATCGCCCATTGGATGCGGAAGACGGCACAAAATGATCTAAAACGGAAGAGACCTTTACTCAGCATATGGGTAGATCAAATTAGATGAAGAAAAAGAAAAAGTGGGTAGTCATACCCCTGGGCGTCAGCCCAGTCGGACACGGTGAGCACGCTCTGCAGCAGCGAGCGCAGCCGGTACGGCGACAGGCTCTCGAGCGGCGCGCCGGCGCGGACCTCCCCCGGGAACAGCGCCAAGTACAAGCGGATGGCCTCCAACACCCAGCCCACGCGGATCTTCAGGATGCCGCGGAACATCTCCGGGCTCGTGCCGATCAGTCGGCCGCAGTATAACACTATCTCCTGTAACAGGCGACATCGAACAGTCGAATACTATCTTATTTGGTGCTAATGACTTGTAGGAAGGAGTAAAGGAGGTGGCGGGACGATTCGACGACCTTTTGCCGAAGCCAGAGACGAGTGGAAGGAGAGAGGCGAGGCCTTTGCCCAGCAGTGGGACACAGTATAGGCTATTTAAAAAAATACTTTTAGGTAATTCAATAACAAATCAACCTATATATCTAGCATCATTCGCTGAGTACTGACTACAGGCAGCCGCCTTAGGATCAATTTTGTTTGGTCTTGAGTTCAAAGTCAATCAAACGAATAATTTCATTTCATTTCAGTCAGTTCCATGCTATTAATTTTCTTATAAGGAATTGATTTTTAAAGCTCACGAAACTAAACACATCGAATGTAATCAATGGGGAAAGATGTCAGTATCAGTCTGATATGATAGTCACTTTATGATGATTCCTATGACATATCAAATAATATATCGTTTTTTTATATCTATAAGAACTATCATTGCAAATGTCACAGGAAGCATCGTAAAATGATTCTGCCATAGCATGTAGCAGAAATCAGTAAAACGTGTATGTCAAAACCTGTTGTAATACAGCACCGATGACGTCATACGGCTGAATGGTGGAATACATCACGGACTGAATTTCACTCGGAGTCATCGGCTTGTCGAAAACAGTCTCCTTTTGTCCGATCACACCCACTGTCAGCTGGAAGCAAAAATTTAATAACTATGATATTAAATCTTGGTGTCAGTAAGTTGTGAAATTTTTGTAAAGCCTCACCAACGAAATAATTTGGTAAAAAAAATTGCTGATGGAAATAAATTGAAATTACAGTTATGCAGAGTTTATCCATACGTTACATTAGTTTTTCCTGAAAAAACGTAAAAACCTCAAAACCACTGAACGGCCAACTTTTTGTTTGCACGCTCTTAATGATGACGGAAATAAATCAGACTTTTTCTTTGAAACTTCACTTTGACACAACGTACATTATTTTATTCGCAGAAGCAAAGCTCTGCTAACACTGGATATTTGGGCATTTTCACTTTATATGGCGCTAAAAAAAATTACTTTCAGAACTAGGTAATTCTGAGTTCTTACCCAAAATGATGAGCACTATTGATTTTGACAAAGAAAAAAAGTGTCCCTAATTTTTTTGTCACTTGTAACTTTTTATTCATACAGTTTATATGGGTCGTTATGAAATGGGCACATACAATTTTAAGGGAAAATTGGGGACATTCCGGATGCAGCACGCCCGCGCTGTGGTCCACTCTTTAGAGCGTCCAAGGCAGTCGTACCGGTCACCTGTAATGTCCACCTTTAGGGCAGGGGGTTATTACCTGTTTCCCGTTGACAAGCACGGTCGTGATGAAGGGGCTGATGGAGTCGACGGTGTGGCTGAGCAGCGAGGAGCAGTAACGCACGGCGCGCCAGTGCCGTAGCACGCCCGCGCTGTGGTACAGACTCTTGAGAGCGTCCAGGGCCGTCGTACCGTTCACCTGGAAAATAAAAACGTTTTAACAAAAAAATTAAACCGCCGAAAAAACTGAAAAGCAAAAGATAATAAACCTTTTTTTATTTATCCTTAATCTAGGTACTAGTTTGAAGTCGGAGTCTCAGCACGAGCCAGCAGGAGTGGGCCTATTTCTACCTCATCTACATACACACTATATATTGGGCTTCAATCACTCCTTTTCAATCACTATTTCGAATGTTTAATTTTTTTATTAAAAAGTTTTTTCTTCTTTTTTTTTATTTATATAGTACCAACTTCCAAGGTATACCCTATCCAATAAAAAAAGAATTATCAAAATCGGACTACTCTGTAAAAAGTTATGCCTGGTCATGCATTACAATCAGTGATTGATTAATCAATCATCCCCTGTTTTCCTACCCTCAGAGGTAAGAATTTTTATTCCTAAATGGAACGACCCTCGGGGTTTTCGCTTTCCAATAAAAAAAGAACTATCAAAATCGGATTACACTGTAAAAAGTTATGCGTGGTCATACATAAAAAAAGAAATAAATAGGCGTCCATTGGGTAAATTTCAGAGTAGGTAGCGCCTTGAGCTGCTGCTGCTTGCGTGCTGAGGGGGCTAGCCGCTAGCGGCGTGCTGCTGCGGCGCGAGCTAGCGCTGCCTACCGTGCTGAGGGGGCTAGCCGCTAGCGGCGTGCTGCTGCGGCGGAGCTAGCGCTGCCTACCGTGCTGAGGGGCTAGCCGCTAGCGGCGTGCTGCTGCGGCGCGAGCTAGCGCTGCCTACCGTGCTGAGGGGGCTAGCCGCTAGCGGCGTGCTGCTGCGGCGCGAGCTAGCGCTGCCTACCGTGCTGAGGGGGCTAGCCGCTAGCGGCGTGCTGCTGCGGCGCGAGCTAGCGCTGCCTACCGTGCTGAGGGGCTAGCCGCTAGCGGCGTGCTGCTGCGGCGCGAGCTAGCGCTGCCTACCGTGCTGAGGGGGCTAGCCGCTAGCGGCGTGTTGCTGCGGCGCGAGCTAGCGCTGCCTACCGTGCTGAGGGGGCTAGCCGCTAGCGGCGTGTTGCTGCGGCGCGAGCTAGCGCTGCCTACCGTGCTGAGGGGGCTAGCCGCTAGCGGCGTGCTGCTGCGGCGGGAGCTAGCGCTGCCTACCGTGCTGAGGGGGCTAGCCGCTAGCGGCGTGCTGCTGCGGCGCGAGCTAGCGCTGCCTACCGTGCTGAGGGGGCTAGCCGCTAGCGGCGTGCTGCTGCGGCGCGAGCTAGCGCTGCCTACCGTGCTGAGGGGGCTAGCCGCTAGCGGCGTGCTGCTGCGGCGCGAGCTAGCGCTGCCTACCGTGCTGAGGGGCTAGCCGCTAGCGGCGTGCTGCTGCGGCGCGAGCTAGCGCTGCCTACCGTGCTGAGGGGGCTAGCCGCTAGCGGCGTGTTGCTGCGGCGCGAGCTAGCGCTGCCTACCGTGCTGAGGGGGCTAGCCGCTAGCGGCGTGCTGCTGCGGCGCGAGCTAGCGCTGCCTACCGTGCTGAGGGGGCTAGCCGCTAGCGGCGTGCTGCTGCGGCGCGAGCTAGCGCTAACTACCGTGCTGAGGGGCTAGCCGCTAGCGGCGTGCTGCTGCGGCGCGAGCTAGCGCTGCCTACCGTGCTGAGGGGGCTCCACCGTCAAGTCCCCACTGAGGCGGTCGCCTCACGTGGTTTTTAATCGCACAGAAAATGGCTCCCTCGCGTGGCAGCTAGCTCACTGGGACCGGCAATTTAGGCTTTTCTGACAGATAGGTATAGGTAACCTAAAAATTACCAGAAATTACCTTTAAAAAGTTGAAAAACCCCCTACATTGACATTTCAAAGGTCAATATTTATCTGAATAACGACTGAACTTACTTTTATTAAAGTAAGGTAAGTACACTTTCAATTAACCCTTTACCAGGCCCCGAAGAACCAGCGTACGTGTCTTAATACGTACTTTATATGCTGTTGCAACCGTATTGAACGCCTTGTAAAAAATGTATTTATTTTCATAAATCGGAGACATTCCTTTAAACCAGAAATAAATATGTGAGTTACGGTTATCCCATCGCCTGTCTAAGTAATGAACTGTCATACTAGATTTTGTCTTATTATATTCTTGATCAGGCCAAGGGATATATTCCACCCACATCTTATATCGGTTATAATAGTCAAGGTTTAACTCCAAATCTCCTACGAAACATTATATCAATCACTGAAAACATTATTTTATGATCTTCATTCATGACACGCTTTAAAATCCAATAATATATCTTTAGCAGCCCTTTAAATCCACTTGACCAGTGATGTCAGTGGTTTGCTTACAAATTCGAACACTACTGAATTTAAGAAAAACACAAGCAGATATATCGAACCATTTTTTGTTATTTTCATGATTTTAATGATTGTAAGGTAATATAATCATATATTTGCTAAATACTCCTGCGTCCTTGTGATAGGACTAGAATTAGGATGTGGGATGACTCTATCACATTGCCTGGCTGTGTGGGAACTATTCTTCCCATGGCCCGATTAGATTTTGGGTCTCTTTGGTACATGAATTCGTTCTAGGTTGAACACAAAACTGTTTTATTACTTACGTGAGTTTTTATGACATGACAAGACAATTTACCGGGCCATGGGAAAAATAGCTCCCACACAGTTAAACTCTAATAAGGCCATGGGATAATGTCAACCCACATCCTAATTCTGGTCATACACAATAATGCATGAATATTTAGCAATGTTTACGATAACATTAGCTTTTCAACACTCAAAATCTACAAAATATCAAAAAATTGTTCGACCTATGTACTTCTGTTTCATAGAAATTATGGAAAGTGTTCGAATTTATCCGTAGTTTACTGAAATTAGCGTGCAAGTGAATTTAAACGGCTGCCAAAGATATATTACGCAATTTAGAAGCGTGTTGTGAATGAAGATCATAAAATAATATTTTCAGGGATTGACAAATATTTTGTAGGTGGTTTGGAGTTAAAACCTGACTACGGTTACTGATATAAGATGTGGGTGGAATATATCCTTGACCTGGTAAAGGTTAAATTAGCTATCCTGGACTGGGCCTGCGGGGAAACTATGGCCCAAGCCCTCTTGTTCTGAG
>NC_133474.1:15928619-15943903 GCF_025370935.1 Choristoneura fumiferana | reverse complement strand
AAAGCATAAATTCATTTATTGCCCGTGTGGAACGAGAGAGAGTGATAAAACGATGATTGTTATTTACATAGTCAAGTCACGTCACAATGAAAAACACATCAACGTAAGCAATTTCAGTGCTTTTAGTCAAACTTGTGGTTGTTAATTTTCACTTTAGTTTATTTCAAGCAACGGGTGCCGAATTGTTAATTAAGTTTGATAATTAAATCAATTACGATTTCAATTCATTGCAAGCCAAATGGCTCTTAAAGGAATTAAAGTTGTAGAAATGTTAGGGCTTGCTCCTGGCCCCCTGTGTGGTACAATACTAGCAGACTTTGGAGCTTCAGTAACAGTGGTTCAAAAGGTAAGAGCAAAAATACCGTTTTCTAAATATAGTTAAAGTCCTCACTTAATTATTGAACCAAATTAAATTTATTAAATACTTTTTTGGTTTCCAATTCTTATAATTTAATTTGCACTTATAATTATCATTTTATAACTACATTTTTCCAAATTGTTTATTCTCCCATTCATAACCATTCATTTAGACTAATAACATTGATATTATCACCTTTTTGACTGGGCCATTTGTAAAATTTTAATGTTTTGAGGTCTGTTTGAGGTATTTTTATTTATTTAATCTATTTTGTAAATATAAATCTGCAAATATCGTAACTAAATAAGATCAATTACTGTAATAAGGTTTTGTTGTGCTTTTTGTGGGGAGTTATTAAGTTGCACCTTCAGATTTGATTGATTTTTTATAAATTTCAGATACTACAGTCCCCGTTTGATGTCATGTCCAATGGCAAAAAAATGCTCTCAGTGGATTTAAAGTCTAAGGAAGGAGTTTATATATAAGATAAAACTATGTTCATCGTCAGACATCCTTTTGGACACATTTAGACCTGGGTGATGGAAAAATTAGGGCTAGGGCCAGAAATACTCCTAAAAGAAAATTCTGGTTTAATATATGCAAGACTTTCAGGTTATGGACAAACTGGATTCTATAAAAGTAAAGCTGGGCATGACATAAATTATGTTGCTATGTCTGGTATTCTCTCTGCATTAAGTAATCAAGGGGCACCACCATCTCCACCTGTTAATTTAATAGCTGATTTTGCAGGAGGAAGTTTTATGTGTGCTCTTGGAATCCTGCTTGCGCTCTATGAGAGAACTAAGTCTGGCAAAGGGCAAATAGTGGATGCTAGTATGACAGAAGGAGCAGCTTATTTAGCAACATGGTTATACAAAAGTAGAAAGCTGCCAGTGTGGTCAGGAGAACCAGGGACAAATGCCTTAGATGGCGGTTTACCAAGTTACGCAACTTATGAAACTAAGGATGGTAAATTCATGGCAGTTGGTGCATTAGAACCTCAATTTTATAACAATTTTCTAATTGCTCTACAATTGTCTGAAGATGACTGTCCACAAGTTGGTAATAAGGAACACAGCAAAAACATTTTGCAAAACATATTCCTTACTAAAACACAGGAAGAGTGGTGTCAGGTGTTTGACAATGCAGATGCTTGTGTGACACCTGTTGTTGAAATGGACAAAGTTGATGAGCATGAATTGCATGCATCTAGAAAGACATTTTACAGGGACTGTGAGAATGGTATAGTGCCAGAGCCAGCTCCCAGGCTGTCAGCCACCCCTGGAGTATCTACTGGGCGTCAGCCTATGCCGCAGTTTGGACAACACACAGTAGAAATTTTAAAAGAGCTGGGGTATGACAAAAATGAGATTGAACATTTAATACAGAAAGGTTATGTTTATGCATTGGAGAAATCAAGACTTTAATTAGATTTAGAACTTTATTACACTAGCTTTGTTATTAATTCTTTAATGTTAAAATAATCATATCTATAATTTATTTTAAACAATTATTTACAATCAAGGGATGGTTATCAAATAAATCAATGACTTTTTGTAACTTTTTTAAATCAAACAAAACGTGATTTTTACCTAATGTGTACTTATTAAATAAAATTGGATTTTCTCCATATAATTGACCAAGTCTCTTTTTAGCTATGTACAATATAAAATTAATGCAATGTTCAAAGTCCATACCAACATAGACTTCAGAATCAATTGACATTGGTCCACAAACTCTGGAGTGTCCTTGAATTCCTCAATCTCATGTTCAACACTTTTTAAAGATTTTTCTAAAGCTTTCCAAACTTCTTCTATATTGCAAGCATTTACCCAGTTGTGGTTTATAGAAATGGTGTCAAGCTCATTGGTTACTTGATGATGCCAGCCTGAAGGCACAAATATAGCATCACCTTTTTCTTGTATGATTTCAAAATATCTAACATTCTTATATTTATCATATTCAAATAAAAGTGGTAAATTTCCCAATGGATCCTTAAATTTTCTCTTCCTCTCCAGGAGGAAATAAAGTCCATTTTTTCTTCCTATTACATTTACTGACCAGCTGAAGGAATTGTACACATCTACATGTAATGGTGTCCTGTAAAAAAAGGAACAAATTACTTTTTTGCCTATATACTTGGTTTGGATAGGTATTTAACTAAATGTAAACAAACTTCAGCTGCCAGATTTGGTACATTCAAGGATTAAAAACATTGTACTTATCTATCATTTTGATACAACTAGATTAGTGTATTCCAATACAGAAATGTAAATGTTCTAATAAAATCAGAGTTCAATGGGGGAATTTCAATATTTAAGACACCAATTGATGTTGTTTTGTTTACCTTTAGTTAAATACCTATCCAAACCAAGTAGGTATAGTGCATGCACAATTTGGAATGTACCTACTTTCTCAGGAGAAATACATACCACGAATCTTTGGGTCCTATGTAAACAAACATAAAGTCGTCTTCGTTATGGTCTTGGGCATATTCATTCAACCAATCTGAGCCAAAGATGGATGGCACCTCATAGAAATTGTCATTCGGACGAAGTTTCTTTAAATGCCAATCCTTCAAATAAAGAAGAGTATCCCTCTCCTCAGATTCTAAATATTTCATAAAGTCAATAACAGTTAAAATTTGTTTTGTTTGTGCATTGTAGACGATCTTGTCGCAATCCGCGACAGGAGCCTCCAACTGGCTAAAATTATTTATAAAGTAGTCGCAGTCAATTGAATCACTTTTCATCCATTTAGTGGAGCATTCCCAATGTGAACTTGTGTTTCTTATAACACATGGCAAGTTCTTATACAGAAAATCTTCATAAAACTTTTCGTATTCAATGTCTTTTACAATTTGAATATCGCAATCAGCATAATCGTAAATTGAAGTACTACTGAGACAGTCATTAATTTCTATTTCTCTTAAATCGCTTGCCATTATATTCAAAACGTCCCAACCTGTGATTTAAAAATAAATTGAATGAAATCCCACGCAAAATTACAAAAATATTTCCAGATTCAATTTTTTTTACTTGGTTGACAGAGTTTGACAGTGTGTGAGCCAAGTGTGAGCTGAGCATACATAGGGCCAGCAGGGCTACTACGAAACTAGAAACTCGAAGTTCGTGTCGTGCGGTCCCTCTCGCTCTCGTATTAAATAGTATAAGTGTCAGAGGGACCGCGCGACACGATCTTCGAGTTCAAGTTTCGTAGTAGCCCTGCAGTGTACATGTACATGAATGAGGCGGGAAACTTTTTTTTTTTTAACGCCGTTAGAGTAACAGTAAAAAGCTTTACATTTTATAATCATGCTATAATCAATCATTTAATAATTTTAATGTTAACGTTCGTTGTTTGGAATCGTAATTATCTTTTGAATAAAAAAAAATATAAATTTTATATTCCATATTCATACCCACCTACTTGATTGATAATCATTCATTCGTTAGTACTCTATTCTTTTGCGCTGTCTGTGGCGTGTCATATCATATTTGTGATGGCGGTGCTAGCTTGGGGGCTTTGCTGCCTTGCTTATCGTACATTTACGATACAATACTTTCTGATACATTTCGAAGTTCTTATTACTGTTTTTTAAAGTTTTATTTTGTTTTGTCAATTTTCGTGTATAAATTATGATGTATTTCTTTGAGATTGCTGAAGTTTGCAAGATAACAATTCTTGGCGCTAACAAAACAATTAATGATTCCTGATGAAAAATGTGCTTACTAGAAACTTATTAGAGTAAGATAATTGTAAAATTTGGACAGAAAAAGACTTCATTTTCCAATAATTTATTAAATTTTGCTGTCAAACTTGAGTAAGCATCATGAATGATGTTCGTGACAAAGTTGTTGCCGGGTCTTCGGGTTGGAGAATACAACACCGCGCAATGACTCGTCGCCTGAGACGCAGTCATCTCCGGGCGGCAGTAGCGAGACTCCGCAAACGCCCGGGGCCCGCGCCGCTGGCGCCGCACCTCGCAGCCGACCTGCACCCCGATCTCATTCAACAGGCTGGCGCAAGTACTGGTCTAAGCGGGAAAATAGGCCATATTTTTGGAACAAACTTTCGGGCGAATCAATGTGGGAACTACCAGCAGTTAAACGGGATTTCGATCCTATTACAGATCCCCTTGGAATTTGTCATACTGGCCCTCCTAATGCTGGTAACATGACTCCGAGTGCTAGTAAGCGTCGTCCTTCCGAAGATAATGGCCCTCCTCCTAAAAAGTTTGTCCTGGCTGGTCCTTGGGACATAGAAGTACCAACTAATGTTGTTATATATGAACGGCCTCCAACTATCTGTCCACATCCACATCCTGAAATAGAAGGTTTCAGATTTACACTTGCAAATAAACTACGACAATGTTATCAGGAATTGTGTCATACCAGGGAGGGTATTGATGCTCCTAAAGACTCTTTTAATCGCTGGCTCATGGAACGTAAAGTAAATGACCAGGGAGGTTCTGATCCACTTTTACCCAGTCACTGCTTCCCTGAAATATCACGCTCCATGTATGAAGAAATCATGAATGATATTCCTATTAAATTAACTCATCCAAAATTCACTGGAGATGCTAGGAAACAGTTGTCTCGATATGCTGAAGCTGCTAAGAAAATGATTGAGTCCAGGAATGCATCTCCAGAAAGTCGTAAAGTTGTTAAATGGAATGCAGAGGATACATTCCAATGGCTGCGACGAACTGTTGGAGCCACCTATGATGACTTCCAAGACAGACTGGCTCATTTAAGAGTGAGTTTCTCTTCCTTTTACTTTGTTTTTTATTAGCTTATACCAGCAACTTCGTCTGCACAGAATTCACTTGCCGCTATCCTGTGGAAACTGTGCAAAACTCCAGGATAAAAATAATTCAATGTCTCAGAGTTTTAAGTTAAAGCAGATGCCAAATTACCAAATCTGTTGAGCCGTTTTTGTATGGTGGAGTAACAAATACCAAAACTTTCACATTTATAATATTAGTTGATTTCAATTAAATTTTTTAGTATTGTATTTTTTAATATAAAATATAATAAACATGTTATTTACTGCATCAAGAGAGAGATTTTTTCAGGTACATCAAAATTGGTATGTCTGAAATTTCTTTAATGATTTCTTAATTTCCCAATAGGGCAGTCCTAAGGGTCCTAAGCCGAAAGGCCCTATCTAAAAAAAAAACAGGGCTTTTCTTTTGGCTTAGGAGGGCAGAATAGTTATGTGTGTATAAAAATACACATAATACATAAGTGGCCACTTGCTGGAAAAATTGAATCTCAGTAGTTTCTAAATGTATGGAATTGTCAATCCTAAACAAGGTTTAATGACTGAATTGAGACTTAGGGCCTGTTTCAACACTCACTGAAAAAGTTTGTGACAGATATCTGTCATGCTGTCTCCGTTTCTTTTGTCCGAATAAACAGAGACAGTATAATTTATCTGTCACATATAATTAATAAAAGAGTGGTGAAACAGGCCCTTTTTTTTTATTTTTGTCTAACTTTTTCAGAGGCAATGCCAACCTCATTTGGCTGAAACAGTGAAGGCATCAGTAGAAGGTATTTGCCTTAAGATCTACCATCTCTCAGCCGAGTATGCTCGCAAGATACGGGAGAAACACAGTGCCCTGCTAAAAGAAAATGGAATACAGGTAAGCAATTATGATTATACTAGTGTTTACCCTCTGGCTTCGCACGCGTAAATCATAAGATCTAGTATTGTAATTGAAATTCCAGGATTTTACTGAATTCCTGTATGAATTTTCAAAAATTACATTGTGGTCTTTATTGACATGCAATACCAACAACCATGCCAAATTTAAGCCAGCAGATTAGATTTGGAGATGTATCCCGATCCAGTGGGAATATCAGGATAAAAAGTAGCCTATGTATTATTCCATATGTCTAGATATCCACATACCAAATTTCATCCAAATCCGTCCAGCCGTTCAAAATAACACACACACACACACACACACACAAACTTTCACATTTATAATATTGGTAGGACAGTATTTGACTATTTATTACAAGTGTTTCTTTAGCTTGCCCTGTTTGTTTGTTTGGGTCAAACTTGGAAGCTAAAGTGGGTCACTTCCAGTAGTCGGATCGACTTGATATTCGGTATACTTATGTAAATCTGGTGACAATACAATAATCTGGTAGTGACATCTTGGTGGTCCTGCCAGGATCATCTCCGCAGGAGGGAACTCCGCAATGGTTAATAATTAAAATTTGGTACAGATATGTAGTTTAGATGACAATGCAAGTACAGTCAACAAAAAGTACTGTCAGCAAATAAAAACTTGTATTAAAAATGATTTTTTTAACAGAAACTTTTTCTATTTTGTCTATGATAAAGCTTGACTAGGCTATGCGGATTGGGCTTGATGGCAATACCGGTATTATTCCGGTATTCAAAATTTGAAAACCGGTATCCCGGTATTTCGTAATTTTTCGGTATTTTCCATATTTCCCTTTATATATCTTTCTTTTTGTATAAGTCTGTTGTTTTGTTGAAATATAACCAATATACATGAAAAGCAATTAATAAACTTCCCTTTTAATGAGCAAGTATTAAAATAAAAAACTTAAGTTGTTAATTGTTAACTAATACTTATATAATATGGAATTGGATTCTCTAATTCTTCGGTGAAAATTGTTTCACCGATTATTAGTTCCCAACCAAATTTTCGCATAATTTCTTTCGCTTGTACGAGGCGATTAAATATCCAGTTCAAGCTTGAAAGGTCTCTACTGATGAAATCTTCGCTCCGCCCGGAACCAGCTCAGCTCCAAAACCCCGAGAGCTTTCAGCTCAAACTTTAAAGCCATTTCGAATGCCTAGGTAGCGACGTGGACGATTACAACGACAGGTTTGTGGAAGCTGTCCATACGATCGGATCTAACTTCTTCAAAACCCGGTCGTACTAGAACCAATAAGCTCTCGCGCTCTGGCCTTAGGCTCATTGAGGTGAGGCGTGAGATGCTGCTACAGTCTTCTGGTGACGCTTAATTGTCGCTATCAGCAGTTCAATAGGCAGATCTCAAAAGCTCTGAAGCGCGATGTAAGCCGATTTAATACTAATAAATAGCATTGAAGAGGCTATTGAGCGTATCAGAGGCTCTAAGGTGTTTACCAGGGATCTGTCTCTAAATCAAAGCCGGTTAATGAAGTTGAAGACCGACGACGGCAGAATCATTTCATCCAAACCTCAGCTGTTGGGGGAAAACGAGAGGTTTTATGGATAGCGACACGACAACCCGAACACCCATCGAAAATCTAGCTAAAGACCCGAGGGCTAGATTAACCCGACACTATCAGGAAGACATCCCAGACGTCAGCTGCCAATATCCCAATGTCAATGCCAATATGCCTGCAATAGCTTAAGAATGACAAAGCCCCGGGTGACGATGAAATTACAGCCGAACTCTTGAAGGCGGGTGGTAAACCAGTCCTTAAGGACCTTAAGACGCCGTTTAGTTCCGTCCTCCACAAGGGGGAACACCGAAAGCATGAACAGAAGACAGTGGTGGTGCTCATCTTCAAAAAAAGGTGATAACACCTTGCCGAAGAATTAAGACCCAACTCACTTCTGAGCCATGTTTACAAGCTGTTTTTCAGGGTCATCACAAATCGTCTCGCAAGCAGGTTTGACGATTTCCTGCCTCCCGAACAAGCCGGCTTCCGAAAACCTATAGTACCGTAGACCACATGTATGTACGTTGCGGCAGGTTATAGAGAAGATCGAAGGGTATAACTTCCCCCTTTGCCTTGCATTTGTGGACTACGAGAAGCCTTCGATTCGATCGAGACTTGGGCTGTAATGCACTCTCCAGCGGTGCAGTTGGCTACCGTATATCGGAGTGTTGAAGTGTCTAGTGTCTGTACAAAAACGCCACTATGTCCGTCCGATTACATGACCAGAGCACGAAGCCTATTCCTCTGCAGCGGTGAGTCAGACAAGGAGATGTGATCGCTCCGAAACTGTTCACCGTTGCATTGGAGGATGCTTTTAAGGTTCTGGACTGGAAAGGACGAGGCATCAACATTAATGGCGGGTACTTCACTCGCCTTCGATTCGCCGACGATAGTGTAGTGCAGGAAGACTTCAGTGCTATGCTCGCCGACCTCAGCAGTTTCCGACCGAGTTGGCCTAAAAATGAATATGGGCAAGACGAAAGTCATGTCTAACTAATGTCCATGTTGTCCCAACTCCCGCAATAGTCGGGGGCTCTGCGCTCGAAGTTGTTGACGACTATGTATACCTGGGACAAACGGTCCAGTTAGGTAGGTCCAACTTCGAGAAAGCTTACACTACAAATAAGCAAAGCAAACTTGTGCGCGGTAAATTTGAAATTTGAAAGTAGATTAAGAGGTAAGTAACTTTCAAAAGCCTTAAGTCTGAAGACAAGTTATTAAAAGTGCTTTCTTGTTTAATTAAAGTCGACTATTACTATTTTAAGCACAAGTCCAAATACCGAAAAAAAACCGTTTTTGTAGATATTAATACCGGTATTAAAAAGAGGGGGAAACAATGACCGGTATCCCGGTTTTTTCGTATACCGAATACTCGGTATGCATCCCTAAAGCCTTCAACAATGCATTATTATCAACTTCAACTTCAACTTTTTTGTTTAGTGGCAATCGGTCGCTTTTGGTTAGCGTCCATTACTGCCAATGACACCTGACAGCAGCAAAGTGTATATTGTGTCAGACCGGTTGGATAAGATTTCTAAACGGGGGTTGTGGAAGCGAGTTTGTTGCGTACCTGCAATAGACATACACAAAACATAGGGACAGCACAAAACATAGAAGACAGTACAAAACATTTAGACATTACAGATCGGATCAAAGGGAGCGACAAAAGCGAAAAAGCACCTATAGTTTTATTTTTCTTTAGTTATATAATTAATTAACATGTTAAGGATTTTCTTGTTGGAGGAGGCATGAAGTAGGAGGGTTTTGAGGTTGGTGGGTTTGGGAATACAGGGGGGAAGGATGTTGTAAAGGGGAACAGTTCTCATGGGGCAGTTTAACAGAATGTGGTCGGCGGTACCCTCCTCCAAGCCGCATGGACAGAGGGGGATTGAACAATACCCCATCTATACAGGCGGGATGGAGCACAAGTATGTCCGATACGTAATCTGCAGATGACAGAGGTTGTCTGTTTGTTCGCTTGACGAAACCGGAAAAACCAAGGCTTAGGGGGATGTTTGGTTGAATATCCCCGTAATGACGGCCTTTGACCAGTAAGGAGCACTCATAATGACGGAGCCAAAGAGAGGTGAGATCGGATTTGGCAGCAGAGAAGAGGTCATAGAAATAGCAGTGGGAGTGATCCAAGCTGCCGATCTCTATGGCCTCCTTAGCATATGCGTCAGCGACCTCGTTTCCCCGGATCCCAGAATGACTGGGAATCCAGGCCAACGAGATCTCAAGGTTGCGGAGATGGGCTTCGAATAGGGATTGCCTGATGAGTAGCACTAAAGGATAGTTAATTTTGGCAGAGAAAGGATTGGCCGTGATGGATTGTAAACCGCTAAGAGAGTCCGTAAAAATTATCGAGTTGCTAATACCATGAGCATTAATGTATTTAACGGCTTCCAGAATAGCGACTAGCTCACCGGTAAAGACTGACGTGTGAGGTGGGCACTTAAAGCTCAGGATAACTGAATCTTTCGGGATCCAGACTGCCGAACCCACAGCGCCGCCAACCATAAGCCTGGAGGCATCTGTGAATAACAAAGACCAGCCTTGCCAGGAGTTTTCGATGTTGTGTAGAAAAGAACTGTTAGCTCCGGGCTGGTTCTTTGTTATTCCGAAGTTAAGGATGATGTTGGGTTGAAAGATTAGAGCATCGTAACTGTGAGCAAAAAGGGGGAGAAGGGAGCATGTGAAAGAGGGGTCTGGGAGGTTATTGAATTTGCGGAAGCTATTGATAAGACATGGCGGGTTTTTGTTGAACCAGAATCCACTGTCAGTAATTAAATCCGATAGTTCTTGCAGCTTAGGTAAGAGGGGGTGGTCGTCCAGAAGGGAAAGTCTGAGGAAGAAACGATCAGCCAGGTATTGACGTCGGAGGTAAAGGGGGGGGTCAGTTGCTTCTACTTGAAGGGCATTGGTCGGGGAGGATTTCATGGCTCCCAGGATAACCCGGAGGGACTGGTACTGGATTTTGTCCAGTTTACCTAAGGCCACCTTGTTACAAGGTTCTAAGATAAAGGAGCCATAATCAAGGACGCTGCGTACTATGGCATTATAGAGGAGTTTCTGGGAATAGGGGTGGGCACCCCACCACACACCCGAAAGACAACGCAGAATGTTGATGTTTGATTGGCACTTTTTAACTGTGGAATCAATATGGGGGCAACCGGAAAGCCGAGAGTCAAGCGTAACGCCTAGAAATTTGACTTGTTTACTGACAGGGATTAGTTGATTATTGAAGGCGACTTCCACAGGGGGGAACGACCTTTTCCTAGTAAAAGGAACCACGCTACATTTGGAAACTGAAAGGGAAAGACCATGGACAGCAAGCCATTCACCCAGGTAGAATAGGGCTTGGTTCAAGTTGCAGGTGGCTACTTCGACGGAATGGGACGATGCGTACAAAGCTATGTCGTCTGCGTATTGCAGTATGTTGCAGAACGGTGAAACAGCCTCGTCAAGGTCGTGGGTGTACAAGCTGTAGAGCAAGGGACTTAATACGGATCCTTGTGGAAGACCTTGCCAGATTAGCCTCGGAGTGGAATGGGAACCATTATGTCTCACCTCGATGGATCGTTCCATTAGGAAGTTGCATATGAAATGCGTCAGCTTCTGCGGCAGACTCAGCTTAGATAGTTTATCTCTGAGTAAGGAGAGTATGACACTATCATACGCGGATGATACGTCCAAGAATACGCCAACAAGGAACTCGTTCCTTGAGAGGGAGATCCTGATGTCAGTTGTTAAAATCGAGAGACTATCCATGGTGCCCATTCCTCTCCGAAAACCAAACTGGCTTTTGGACAGTATTTTATTTGATTCTACGAACCACTCCAGGCGTTTCTTAATCATGTGCTCTAGGATTTTGAGAAGGCAGGATGATAAGGCGATTGGACGGTGGGAGGAAGGAAGGAGGGGATCTTTCCCTTGTTTATGTAGAGGGATGATAATTTGTTTTTTCCAAGCCTCTGGAACGAAACCCAGGTCGAGGAAATGGTTTAAAAGGTCTAGAAAGTATTTTTTGGTAACCTGGCCAGATTTGGCAAGAAAAGCGTACGGGATACTATCTGGACCAGGAGCCGAGTTCTTGAGGTGGTCTAACGATGCCAAAAGTTCTAACCACGAAAACGGTTGGTCGAGATTATTATGAGGGCAATTCAAAGGATAGGGGGAAGGGAGGGAGTTAACATGGGGGACAGTGGGGGGAGACAGGGTGTCTATAAATGCCGTGAGCCAAACTGAGGAGTCGTTACTAGGCGCATCTCGGGCTATGAATGAACCTCTAAAACGTTTTATGGCTTTCCATAGAACAGTTGATGGAGTGCGGGGCGAGATACTTTGGCAGAAGTTTATCCATCCAAATTTCTTTTTTTTTTTGAACAAACGTTTCGCCTGAGCCGCGGTCTTTTTGAATGCGAGAAAGTTATCCAGGGACATGTTTCCACAATACGCTTTCTCGGCCTCGTTCCTTAGGCGAATCATGTCCGTACATTCAGAGTCCCACCAAGGTGGGGAGGACCTAGCCTTATAACGTTTTTTAGGCGGAATATTTTTGTCAGCTGCAACTATGAAGGCCTCGATCAGGTTGTCATGACAAATACAGGCGTTTTCTGGTAAGACAATGGGCATCTTGCTGACTGCTGCATCCAAGTCCGCCGCGAACTGGTCCCAATCAGCCTTGGACAGGTGGTACCTATTAGAATTTGGGGGAGTACTGGGTTGGGAAAAGGATGTAGGGAAGGATATTAAGATTGGAAGGTGATCACTACCGTGGGAATCCTGGAGCACAGACCACGAGAGAAGGGTGCCAAAATGTGGAGAGCACAGGGAAAGATCGACGGCACTAGAGTTCAGGCCTGGTGCCGTTCTGCGCGTCGGAGAACCATCATTGAGTAGGCAGATGTTTTTGTCCTCCATCAGGTCAACGAGATCACAGGCTAAGGCGTCGTAATCGGCGCTTCCCCACATGAGATGATGACAGTTAAAGTCACCTAAAATGAGGAATGGGCCCGGAAGGGCGGAAAATATGTGCTCGAGGTCTGAGATATTAATGGAGAGCGGATCGTAAATATAGATCGAAAGAACGGTAAAGTCCATGATCTTGGCGGCGACTGCATTAATGCCGTAAGGGATAGGGGGAAGAGTTATACGATTATACGTGACAGAAGATTTGATGAGAAGGGCGGCTCCTGCGTAGCCATCATCTCTGTCATGTCGGAGGCACGAGAAGCCAGGCACCCGGAACCGGGCTCCCGGAACCAACCAGGTCTCCGATATGGCAAAGACAGTAGGGTCATACGAGGATACCATTTGCAAAATTTCGTGTTTTTTAGGGCGGAGACTGTGACTGTTCCACTGGATGAGATGGAACATTTACAACTTGGAGAAATTGTGAAAGTTTGTTGGCGACGTTGGGCGGTAGGGGGAAATCATCCATTTTGCTGAACATATTGATCAGCAAGGATAGAAGGACGTCCAGCAGGTTATCGTTGGGGGGGGACTGAAAGGGGGAGGAGGGCGGGGAGCCTGGGGGCCGGAGGGCGGCACCATTCCTCGGAGGAGGGGGGTTGCGGTCTCTAATTAGGGCTTCGTGAGCGGCACGGTCATATCCTTGTGATAGAGGACGATGGGGGGACCTTGGTATGTAGACCGTTTTCCTGTAACTTTGGGATGGACTTTGAGTGTGGGTGGGGAAGGCAGAGTGTTGGGTTTGAGGCATAGGATCAGTTTGGGAATAGGGGGGGCTCTGAGCCGCGTCTGCGTAGGATCTCTTAACAGGGGGGAACCTTTCGCAAGCCTGAGAGTAAGAGATGTTGTCGTCAGACATTGCTGCTTTGATAGCCTGTTGACGAGTGTGTTCTGGACAGGTCTTGTGTGTAGCAAAGTGCCTGCCTGAGCAGAACAGACAAAACGCTAAGTCTTCCTGCACAGTACATGTTTTGCCTGTATGCTCTTGGCCACATTTGAAGCATTTTGGTTTTGATCGACATTGATCCGCTACGTGTCCGAATTTACAGCAGCTGTGGCACTGTATTGTGGGCAAAAGATACTTTTCTACTACTAACGATGTGTAACAGCAGAAAATTCTGGCTGGCAAAACTTGTCCGCTAAAAGTTATCACCACAGTACCTGTAGGGATCCACTCAATGCCGTCGGGTTTGTGTACTTTTCGGTTAAGTCGCCTGGCTTTAAGGATGCCCCCACAGCCAGAAGGAAGCTCCACATCATTGACAAAAGCATCCAGCGCTAGGTCCGTGGGTACTCCCCTGACAATACCCATGCGTGTGATATTAAATGTTGGGATGGTAGCCTCGAAATTTTTAGATGCGAGTAGTGGGTCCGATAAAAAGGTATTAGCTGCCTCTGCGGAGTTAAACTCTACACTAACACGGTTTCTACCTACTTTTTTGATACCATCTCGCGCTATGTTCTGTACACGCGAGTTTACCATCACTTGTCCAAATTTGATAGGATTTAGGGTAGTACCAGCGGAGGGATCTGATTCTGACTTGGATACATGGACAAGGAAAGGACCTCCGTCGTTTGACGTGTATTTACGTCCATTTTTTAGGTCCGGATGTTCGTAAAGGTGGGCTATGGAGTCGGAAGGAGCCCTGGTCCCCAACTTAGTTGGGGGCTGGGATCCATCCAGCACCGTAGCCCTCCTTTTTGCCCCCAGTAGAGTTATTTCGGCGTCCATCGACACCTCCGATTGGCTGTCTTGCGACAAGTTCATCGGTGCGCCGATGGAAACCGGTTCCCTAACAGAGGTTATGTCTGGAGGTTTTGGGGGGATATGCGACATTGCGGGGTTAGCAGCGTACGAGTATTTGTTAAAACACTTACTGAACGACGATACTGGTGGGTCACACAACAAAACACGTAAAAAATAGCACTAGGCCACAAAATTTCGTAGGTCCGACACAAACACGTGCTGTCACCAAGGAAGCCAAGTGGTCAGTCTTTCCATTATTATCATTAACAGAAAAACAACATGGCTGCTATTTATTATTATGATAATTTTATGGTTAGAACAATTTTTGGCCAGGTTAGCTAGTATAATGGAGATGACAAAATTCAAAAGAATTTACAAATACCCTTAATTATAATGACAATAATTTTTGAATTATTCACAAAGGTTATTTTCACCATTAATCAGCTCCCTAATTTTGATGCTGTTATCTGCATCATGGTCACGGTAGGGTAAACGGGGTAGAGGTAATTACCGGTCTTGATCGTAACAAAATATATCTAAGATACAACTACTAGTATACTACCTATGTTTAGAGTTTAACTTAATTTACATTTTAACCGACTTCAAAAAAGAAGGTTATCAATTCGGTTGCATTTTTTCTTTCATTATGTAACTAGTTCTTATGATAGCTACCAAGACGTTGGATTTGATTGTGTGTTGTCAGAGATTGAAACATATTTATAGCCTCTAGTATTAAATATTAGCTATAACATATTTATCCGTGTAGGATTTTAGGCAAATATTTTTTTTATTGCTATTTGAGAAATAGAAGATTGTATTATTACAAAGGAGCAAAAACAATATTTTACTTCTCATGATCTTAAGTTCGTATTTATGAGGTATGATTGGATTATCTGTTGCCTTGCCCCGCAACTCTGCGAAAAAATTCCGTCTATCCCGATCCAGCGTAAATTCAAATTTTCCTATATTTAAACTACCCTATGTGTCTTCCTTGGGTTTCAAACT
>NC_133474.1:15664468-15928016 GCF_025370935.1 Choristoneura fumiferana | reverse complement strand
TATCTCGGCGAGACGCAAGTCATGGTACCTCCACAAACTGCTTCAAATCATTTACTCAGTTTAATAGCTAAGCATTTCAGGGCGACACCGAAGGGATCAGGGAGGAGCAACTGCCCCTAGAGGTTCTATCTGATTTTTGACCTACCTACAATTTATACTTTTCCCATCATGCACATATCGCACTCTTAGATCAAAATAATCCACCATTCTAATTAGATAGATAGATAAAACTTTATTTCCACAAACACATACACGGCTTAGTAAATAACAAACAATTGTAAAGCAACATACAAAAAATTAACATGATGATTAATGACTTAATAACTAACATGCAACAGTTCCGAAAGTTAAATAAACATTGATTAATTTATCAAATCAAGAGAGCCATGTGATGATGTGGAGAATAGGCGCTGACTCAGCATGTACTGCGGCTATGGGTGGCCACAGAGCTGATATTCTGTCAGAAACCTGAGATAGTGCCAACGTGCTTGAAGTTTAATTTTGCCACATGCCAACATTCAAATTTAAAAGAAAATTTTTCGAAAAAGAACACTAGATATTGGAGAAGAATGAATAGAGAAGAATTAATAGAAAAGAATCTATGCGGAATGTCAAACCAAAAATTAAATAGTGATAAACTCACACACATTACTTTATTATGAGCGAGGAAGGTTCAGGACGTTTGTATGACGCGTTAGCAGATGATTTTTATATTTGATGCGAAAAGTTGGTCTTGATTTAATATTTCTTAATTGAGTCTAAATCAAGCTAGGTGGGGTATTATTTTGAGTTGATAATACTCTTGACTGGTTACTGGATGACTTGATCTAGGAGTGCGGTATCGATATGCTATCTGGGCTCAATTGCATAATAAATACAAGCTGATAATATTAGTGGATTTCAGTACAAAATCGCTAATACTATTTACTCGTACTTTGTTATACAATCAGGCACTGTTAAACAGTTTCACAGGAATGCCCAGCGCTAGCTGGGATAGAGCGAGCGTTCAAGATGTTGAGATAGTGAGTGTCGCGGGGTGTTCGCAGGAATGTCTATACCGCTACAGCTGCTTCGACGACAAGAAGTTCGAGCAGTTCCTGTCGCGCGTGTGGTGCGTGCTGCGCGGTACGCGGCGTGGGTGGGGCGGGCGGCGAGGCGGCGCTGGCGCAGATGGCGCTGCCCGTGCCCGTGCTCGAGTGCCTGCAGCGCTGCTTCGGAGTCACCTTCGAGTGCTTCGCCAGCCCGCTCGACTGCTACTTCCGACAGTACTGCTCCGCCTTTGCCGATACGGACTCGTATTTTGGATCTCGGGGGTCAGTAAACATTTTATTTTTTCGTAGTTTTTTTTTCTTATTTTTGTCGAATAATCAAAGTTAAGACGTGGTGAACTAAAAGAATTTCCTTGCTCACCCGCGACCTTACGATAGCTAAGCTTATGCAAAATATGCGTGTTCATGCAGTTCCTCCACCTCCACACTGTAAGAACACACACAAATCACACAAACCCATCTATCACCACCACCACCATCCTCATCTTCAGAGTAACACAACCATGCATGTTGTATGGTTGTGTTACTCTGAAGATGAGCTCTGGTTGAGTTCGAAACGCGTCAGTGTAGTGTGGTGGTGGTGATAGATAGGTTTGTGTGATTTGTGTGTGTTCTTACAGTGTGGGTTTTAGTACATTGATATGGACCTCCGCAAAGTAACGCCTCATTCAATGAATTATTTAAGACGTGGTGTTGTTACACAAAAGACAGGTGAGAGGTGTCATCCATTTAAATGCATGTCGTATCGATGATCCCGTGCTCAACGGTGGACGTCCCTGGAGTGACAATGTCAATTCCAATTGCAGGCCGTTCCTGGAGCTGCGGCCGGTGTCGGGTCGCTGGTGGCGCACCCGCCGTACTGCGAGGAGCTGCTGGAGGCGGCGCTGCGGCACATGGAGCGGCTGCTGCAGGAGTCGGCCGAGCCGCTCAGCTTCGTGGTGGTGCTGCCCGAGTGGCCCGAGCGCCACGCCGGCGCGCTGCACAAGCTGCAGGCCAGCCACTTCAAGCGCAAGCAGGTACGTACCACAGCCCGCAGCCCGCACCCTACTACATGTTTAATTAATATCGCTTTTTTCCTTTCTTATGAGAGGGAGGGTAAACAAGCATGCACCATGTACCAACAACATTTGGTCTGTCGCCGCTCTTTAATGAAAGTATAAGCCCTTTTCTTGAAAGCCCCGATGTCAGGTTGTCTCGAAACACTGCTGACTGAAGTTGATTCCACAACTTAACACATAGTACTTTACATGGCAGGAAGTGTGGAAGGAAACCTGCAGTGGTAGATATAGCCCTTCGGATTAAGAGTGATCATTTTTGACCAACGTTCGCGCTGCCGTCTGCCTAAAACTAAGGTCTTAAATTCACGCGACTGTGACTTTGTTGCGAAGAAAAAAAGAACAACTACTTCGAGGTTAGCTATAGAGCTTCTTTATTTTTAATCAATTTCAAAAACTAAGAGTTGTTGCTGTCACAAGTGAAGTTCGAACTGGTAGAAAAATATTTTCATGGCTTTTTTGCAGTGGGTTAATTTTTTTTTGTTCTAAAATTTTTCTTCAATGTTTTTATTGTTTTACAACTCGTTTCAGGTGGTGATTCCAGCCTTTGAACATGAATACCGCCACGGATTTCAGCACGTACTTCCAAAGTGAGATGATTTTAAATTTAAATAGTTTTCATCACACTTGCTCGTAAACAGTGTCGTAACATGCAGGCTACCTTGGTTGCAACCCCCCAAATAAAACCCTCGACCTTAATGTGCTTGTCATGAAACCCAAGGTCGGTCGCATGAGTCATTGCCCGAACTATACTGCATGGCGCGCCCACACGCATACGCGGCTCAGGCACATGCTGAGGGAGGGGGAGGGCGGCGCTGCCAAGAGCGCAGCCTAAGGTATCGCCACTATTTGGAAAAAATATATTTTTTCTTTTACACGGGCGGTACTAGAATTACGAAAATCGACTCATCAATTAATTCTAATAGACTCTCGTTCGTAATTCCTTATTTACCGCCCTTAAGACACAATGTCCTATTCCTTGTAGTACTTTTCGAATAGGATGGGTACAGTGACACATGCCATTAAGCAATTAAAGGGTTGTGACAATGTAAATTCGAGTCGATTTATACCGATTCTCGATTAAATATGCTAAGGGTGTGTAATCGATTTTATTAGTGATAGTTTATATTTTTAACTAGTTTTGCCTGTAGCTTCTCCCGCGTAGAAAGTGTTTTTGCTTGTCTTCCTGATCTCACAAACCATGCGGTCTTCTTTGGCAATAACAAAGTAACAGTTCAAAACATCAAATAATACGAAACACTCGATACAAAGACGCATTTAAGGACCTTCGCTCTCGTACTAATGAGGGCTATCGTTTTTTTCTTACTAGATGGCGCCACTGTTGCGTGAGGTTTTTAAGTGTGGCTTTCAAGGTGTTATTACGGGCGTGAAAACAAAGTTTAGATTAGAATATTATTTAATACATCTTAAAACCGTACCATAAAAATATCGAGCAACCACAGTCTTGCGTAGTTCCGTTTTGTTCGGAAAAAAGGGAGGACAAAAGTTTTCGAAAGACAAAACTGTCTCAAAACACAGACATTCATTGCCCCTTATCGCATAATTGCCATAATTAATTTCAGGTAATGCAAAATATTCACAAAATTATTCTAATTATAAAATAAACCCGCTTAGCTCACCCAAAAACTATGAGATTTGACATTTCGGAGACCTTACGCTACACTAGCGCCTCTAGCGGCGAATTCATACGCGATAGCCCCCATTGACAGATAATACGAGTCAAATGATTTGGCAAGATTGTGGAATCGATTCGGTCGATAAGCAAAGTCAAGCTCTATTGAAATCGAGTTCCGTTTTACGCGATAAAAGTTGACAAGATTAAAATTTATCTTTTTAGTTTTAAAACATATATATATTTTTAAGTGATTTTGTTTATTATTACGACATCTTTTAAGCTATAGAGATTTTTTTTTGTTCTTTCGGGATTCAAGTATTTTTTTTTATAAATTATTGGCCTGAAACGTTCATGGCGTGGTGGAATGGAAAAAACGCAAGTGTCACCATACCCATCCTATCCGAAAAGTACTATAATCTTATCGAGAAATAACCAAAGGTTGATTGATAGAGATCTCCTAAAGAGATAAGTTCGCTTTTGTTATGTATCTCAACGTTTGTCGATTGTATTTTTTTATGTATTTGTGTTTACAAACATATGTACATAAATACATAACTACCATTATGAAGTAAAAGGTGCTCGGCTCGATATTCGCGTGGTATTCGCCTACAATAGCCGCTTTCGTTCAAATTCAGAGACCTTCGAGTCCGAAACATGTGAAGCAGTCTCCTTAGTGAGAGACACGAGTATAACTCGTTTTAATTATAATAAGTAAACATTATGTGACTGTGTGCGCGCAGGAACGAGGTGTACTTCCGTTGGGGCGGTGGCACAGTGGTGGTGTGGCTGCAGAACGCGGCGGGGTTCGCGCGCTGGGGGCCCACGGAGGAGCGCGTAGAGGCGCTGCTGGACGCGTGGCGGCCGCGTGCCAAGCTGCGCTCGCCGCCGCCGCCGCCGCCGCCGCCGCCGCGCCGCGCCCGCGCCCGCGCCCGCGCCCGCGCCGCACCCCGCGCCCGCGCCACCCGCGCCCGCCGCGCCGTCCGTCGACGCACCGCCACCAGCCGCCACTCGCGCCTGACAAACGCTAACGCTCCGCGTCGCCCCGACCCGATGACGGTTTCTGAGACCCGAAATATCGCTAGATGCGTCAGAATCGCTAGGTCCGTTAATTTGGCGTTACGGTTTACGATTGGCTAATTGAGTCTATTTAACCGATGTCGAAATTGTCAAACGGATCTAACGGTACTGGCGTCGATTAGCCCGTTATAGAAACCCTCGTTATCATATCCAGAAGAGAGACTAAAGATCATGACATTGAGCTCTTCACGATTTTACGATTTCATCTATCGGATCTGTCCACGGCCCCGCGCCACTAGAAGCCCGTATCGTGGATACGCGTTCGATGTTGTCCGAATGTAGCGAGTGGATTCGTGTAGGGTTGTAAAAATGTGTTCTCCTAGTTTATAAAAAGATGACTCATGCAGATGACAGGCGATAAAAATGAACGGCTATGCTATTTCGTCGGATAAAGGACGACAACATGGATGAGAAGCTATAATAATAACATTACATCTCTTCATTCACCAGTTTCCTCACATTTTTTGTTACATATTTGAAAGTGTTTTGGATACCGAAAACATAAGTTCATTTGTAATTCGTAATCGTAAGGTAACTCCGTCTACGAAATGGAAACACGATTAATTGTCAACTCCACCTTTTTCTAACTCGTGAGTGCGAAACTTGAAACTGTCGTTTGCTGTCGTCTTTTCTCTGAAGCTAGTTTTGTTTTGTCCTTGTTTTCTTAGCCAGATGATCTGCCTCTTGTAACTAGTCTACTTCTAAACCCACGGCTGCCTTGAGAACATATTAAACCAAAATGCGACTAAATGTATCAAATTAAGAGATGAATTATGAGATGAACGGCTTCAACTGAAAATAATTAATCATTTTAATTCTACATTAAGTAGATCTACAGGTTACAAGTATATGTGTTTTGTACATATAATACATTTTGTATCATATACGAGTGTATAAATATATTATTTAGTTGTAAGGATAATTTTGATTATCATTTTTTTTAATTATTTTAAGAGCCACATCTCTGTTGTATAGTTCGATAAAGATATTGTTTTGATTGTTCATCATTATATTTTTAAAAGAAAATGCGTTCTTTTCTTTTAATAAACTGGCCTTAAACTACGAAGTACAAAATTCGAACTTTGTATCTTGCCGTCCCACTGACGCTTATACAGGGTGTTTGGTAGCTACGTGCAAAGCTTTAAGGGGGTTATAGCCGAGGTATTCTTGAACATTTTTAGCCATAAATGTCTTAGCCGAAATTTTATATATTTTTTAAAATTGAAAATTTAGAAATTTTAGGAAAATACCCAGTATTTGATAGTCGAATGAGCGTTAATTTGTAAACAAAATCTTTTATTTCGGATAGTTCAATGTGTATTGGACCAAATGAAATAATTTTTGAGTGTCTTTCTTGGCACAAAAACAATATGGAGGCATTCGAAATTACTAAAAATGTCTTAGGTTGGAACATTCATTTTTCTGTCATGAAAAAAAAAACTAAGCCTTGAATTTCTTCTTAGCGAGTGCTCCCTGAGTTTGGTTTTTAGGGTTCCGTACCCAAAGGGTGCCAACGGGACCCTATTACTGAGACTCCGCTGTCTGTCTGTCTGTCGGTCCGTCCGTCTGTCACAGGGCTCTATCTCTTAAGCCGTAAAAGTTAGACATTTGAACACAGGTTACTGTGGCCGCTATAACAACAAATACTAAAAATAAAATAAAGTTACAAATTAAAGGGGGTCGGCATACAAGAAACGTGTTTTTTTCAGCGTTTTTTGGTTGCTAGGCGTTATTAGCCGTTGCTAAGGCGACCGAGTCTACCTTTAAGTTTGCGATTTTAATGATGTTTTATAAAAGCTTCGATAATATAATACAGTGATTGTGTGAATGTGTGGTTTATTCGTTTTCTCAAACATGACATGAAATATTGACGTGTTACAAATAATAGGCTGAGAAGTATCGCGCTGCAGGCGCTGTGGCTCAGCTGCGTGCGCGCGGTCACTCTAGCGGCCTGCAAAGAGATTTCATACAACCTTGCAGGCCGCTGGCCGGCAATGCGACCGTCTTTTGTTTCGACGCGCGCTCTGCGACACGCACGCGGCCCACGCACAGCACCACCGCGGCACGCACAGCAGCACCGCCAGCAGCCAGCGCGACACGCGCGTACACAACAGGGCGACCAGACTAGCGTCCCGCCAGCTTCATTTCTTGTTTTTTTTTTTTCATTTTATTTCATGTAATGTTTGAGAAAAGCACTATACAAGCCTCGACCGCAACCTGGGGTTGCCGGCCTCGCATCCCTATCCTCTATATCTGCTTGGCCGGCAACCCCCTACTTCCCGGCCTCTACAGTAATGTACTATTTTGTGCAAAATTAATAATATATATACTTTTTTTTTGAGCCACGCGGGCAAAGGTTTCAGAAGCAAACAGCCAGAACCAAAGAGGATGAGAATTCAAATTGTTTTTTATTCGAAATACTTGCACAAGTGTTTACATTTCGGCGATATTTTTAGAAGCTTTTCTTTAGCTTGCCCTGTTTGTTTATTTATTTATTGTTTCTTTGGGTCAAATCTTGGAAGCTAAATTTGACCCACTCCAGTGGTCCGATCGACTTGAAATTTGGCATACTTATGTAAATTTGGTGACAATACAATAATCTGGTAGTTACATCTTGGTGGTCCTGCCAGGATCGTCTCTGCAGGAGGGAACTTCTCAATAGTTAATAGTGCCGACTTGAAAATTGGTACAGATATGTAGTTTAGATGACAATGCAAGTACAGTCAACATAAAGTACATTCGGCAAAAAAAGCTTGAATTAAAAATGAAATTTTGAACAAAAACTTATTACAATCATTATATTTATTTGCAGTGTAATGTAACTACGTTTGCTCGGGTGGAATCTTTCAACTCAAATTTGAAGTGGATATCTTTAACCGATTGAGCTGAAATTTTTCACGCATTTATAAATCCGATGACAATGCCATATTATTATAACATGGAGTTGATCTGATGATAAAGCTAGCAGATGACCATAGGAACTCTGTGATAAACGACACGACCGCAGCATGTTTGATTCGTCTTGACGAGTACTTGGTAACCAGGGGCATAAAGTACAGTCAGCAAAAAAATATATATTAGAAGAATTTTAAGAAAAACTTACTGAACTGTTTACGGAACCCTTCATGTAGGAGTCCGACTCGCACTTGACTTTTTTTTTTCTTATTATCTCAGATTTAGCAAGCTATGTGAATGAGTAAAAAGAAAAGAAAGAACAATAAACAGGCATGTTTTTAAAAATGTTTGATAATTCAAGGATTTTTTTTAAAAATTTTTTTAATGGCACAGAAAAATTACTGTTCCAACCTAAGACATTTTTAGTAATTTCGAATGCCTTCATTTTGTTTTTGTGGCAAGACAAACACTTAAAAATATTTCATTTGGTCTAATAATAGGTACACATCAAACTATCCGAAATAAAAAGTTTTTCTTTGGGGCAATATTGACTCGTGACTATCAAATTCTGGGTATTTTCCTTAAATTTCTAAATTTACAATTAAAAAAAAAACGGCTAAGACATAAATGGCTAAAAATGTTCAAAAATACCTCGGCTCTCCCCCCCTTAAAGCTTATTGCATCTACTTAGCTACCAAACACCTGTATTATTCTACTAATTAAATGTGAAAGTTCGAGTGAGTGAGTATGTTTGTAACTCCTTCACGCTGAAACGGCTGGACGGATTTGGATGAAATTTGGTATGTAGATATAGGTTACTTTTTATCCCGATATTCCAACGGGATAGGGATAAAATCTCGAAAAACAACGCTGGGCTTAGAGTTATGAAATTTGTTATGTAGGTAGCTGGACGTCTGGAATAACACAGGCTACTTTTTATCCCGCTATTTCCATGGGATAGGGATAAAATCTTGAAATTTTGGACAGTTGTTCTTAACACAACCTTTCTCTATAGGTACCTACTAATACTCTTTGACACAACCTCAATGAAGACGATATAAATTTTGTAAATCCCGGAATTTCAATTGTAACTACCAGATCGAATAGTTTATGCGTGCGTAGCCCCGGTAAACTCTAGTTTTTTAATACGAGAATAATAGGGACGGTACGAAACGAACTTCGAATTTCGTAGTAGGCCCTCTGGTATAATTTAATACCTACACAACACGGAACCAAACTGATATTAGAGCGTAATTTTTTTGAGTTTTATGTGAGCTTGTAAGTCGCGTAAGTTTCATACAATATGTACCTACAACTCAATTAGAGTTGTCGACGTTGCCGTGTAACACAAACTGGTCTTTATAGTATAAAACCGAATGCAGCAGAAATTTTGCGACCGAAAATACGCGACTCACAACTCAAAAAATTACGCATACATTTCAGGGCCAGATTTTGTGCCGCTCAGTACCTATATAAATCGCAAATTTTTAACTTACTGAAAATAACTGACTTTGTCCGCGTGGACTTATTTATTTCCACCAGCAAAAAAACAGAGTTACTTTTCAAGACACTTGGCTGCAACCTTCTAAATAAAACCCAAGTACCTTTTTTTGCATATTACCCCTAAGAACGGAATAAGTTTGATGTCATTGTGTAGGTGGAGCGTGCAGCTCAGGAGGTACCCGGATACGGGGGGTGGCGGGGGCGTGCTGGTACTGCCCTCGAGCTGCACGCCAACAGTATTGCCAATTTTTACTCACAATGTGATTAAAAATATATATACGCGTCGACTTGAGAACCTTCTCCGTTTTTTTTCGTCGGTATAATAAATTGCCCATTACCGCTGGCGCAGCTCGGGGGCAGCGCCAGCAAAGCGCCCCTCCCCCTACAACAGCGCGCCTGAAATGCATGTCGGTGGCGTGCAGCTCTGCGCGCACGCAGCAGCAGTAGGTACATAACAAAATCAAACAATAACGTCCTTAAGCGTCGTACACAAAAGGCCCGTAGGTTTATTAGGTACTTAAGTGGGTTGCAACCAAGTTAGCCTGCATGTTACGTCACTGTTTACGAACAAGTGTGATGGATGAGAAACATTGTAAGTCAAACGGGTGGTACTATCGACTCATTCAAGTCCTCAGTCTTCGGCCTTCTAAAGCCGGCCACACACGCTAGGTTATAACCGATGGTTATGCCTGCACAGTCCATTTGTGCAGGCATAACTGACAGAACGTGTGTACACGACATGACTCCTTACCTGCGCAAGCAAAATTTGAAATATAATTTACATTACATGGCGGTATATGGACGCCTTTACACCGACGGCAGGCGCAGCCGCGGGACGGGTCGTGCGAAGGTCCGCGCTCGTCACCCGTCCTCACAAGCTTTGTAATAGCCGGGCTATTACAAAGCTCGAAGTCCGTGTGTCCGAAGACCAGAGGACAATACAGCCAGGGTCGCGTTCACGTGCCTCCGCTTGGGAGCAGGCCAAATACTGTTAGCATTAAAAAAATATAACTTAACCTCTCAAATGAGGAAGTTTTTTTATTCTACTGGATGGAAAACGAGCAAGTGGGTCTCCTGATGGTAACACAATTACTTCCGTTGTTATTTTTTTTGTCGCAAAATCACTCATTGTTTGTTAGCAAATAAATTTGACTGGCTAGATCGGGTTACCCTAGGCCTAATATTTTACACTTTTATTTTATTATTCAAGAAGTAATGTGAAATGTAAGAAAAACGAAACAAATATAACAAAGCAAAAATCCCCAAAATACTCCTAAAAAAAAATACTATTTCATATCTATGTCCGCGTAGAATTTGTTTATCGCTATCCCGCGGGAACTATACAATTTTTGGGATAAAATCCTATGTCCTTCTCGGGATCCAATCTATCTGTATACCCAATTTCATCTAAATCGGTTCAACGTTTAGACATGATGAAGTAACAAACAAACAGACTTTCGCATTTTATAATATTAGTGGGATTGTAACAATTAGGTACATATATTGTAACTTCATTTTACACATATGTCTCGTGGCAGTGGCAGTGTATGATTTCGTGTAGAGTTGACAAAAAATGTATCCATTATTGGTTCTCCAAAAGTCGCAAGATAAATCATTTTTGTCGTCAAAACTTTTTTTTTGGTCGCTAAGATTTAAGCAAAAGTCACATCTAGTCTAGGGCAAAGTCAATAAATTGGTAACATTGATGTAGTACGAGAGTACGAGTTTAAAAGCTTTCAGGGCACAGGTTACTAATATGTAGTTTCAGGGTTCAGGATTGTTAGGATATGAAATAAAATGAATTATTGGGGAAAAATGTATAATTCAGTGTTATGTCGCTAACAATATTGAAAGTGACGCCTAAAATATAGGCGGATTTCTAAATGACTTAAATCATTGTTGTCGTTATGCACATTTCTTTTATTTCATAGAGCAGAATCGTAGCTTTTGTTATTATTTACATAATATATTCTAACACAAATAGATTCTTATACAGTGAATAGGCTACGGTCTGTCCAGAAATTTACTAGGGCTTGTACCTATCATACTCCAGCTTCAAACTTGTACACATCAACACTAATCTACTCAACGCTAGTTACTGTCACAATCAGGGACAATGATTAAAAATAACAAAAGAATCACTGGCACTTGTCAAGTACTTATAACATTAACGTTACATTTCTGCGTGCGGCTGTTAGTATAATATGAATATTGGTTCGATTTAACTACAATTTAGTAGTGCTAGTTTCTGAAGAGCCACTACGAAATTCGAAAATCGAAGTTCGTATCGTACCATCCCTCTCATTCTCGTATAAAATAATACTATAAACGTCAGCGGGACGGTACGTTACGAACGTTTTTGAATTTAGTAGTAGCCCCTCTGTCTGCTGTTCGCAGCTACTGCATTCCCTAATCAGATACTTAGGAAATGTTTCAGTCGTAGACAAAGCATATTTCCCTTTCTTACTAGTTTGCGATTAAGATAGAGTTAGACGTTTGATGTACGCGATGAACGCGCAGAATGCTAGTGTCGCTGACGCAATATTAATTAATATTCGCGTCGCGTTTTATTTGATGCTCCACTACTGATGCGGAAAATGCATTACAGGCAGTGAACGCGTAATATGAAAATGTTCACACAACATGGTCGCAGTTAAGATAATGATAAACTAAGTTACAGGCCAAGAAGGGAACACGAACAAATCTGGTATCTGGAGCTACAGAATGATCATTTACGTGATGTAAATACTATCCTACTCACGAAACACGAAACCTTTAATTTTGAAGCAAAATGATCATAAATGTAATGGTGAAGATAAAAACAGAAAAAAAATTGAACTTAAAGCTATATTAAATCTTACTGTACAATTAAAAGATTGTTAATCTTACAGCACATTTAAAAAAGTCGTTAAGTTTAGAATTGTATAACGCTAATTTCGAGGCTTAAATAATTAAAATGAGCGAATCGAAATGAGCGTTTTTCACAACACTACGTAAAGTTCATAGGCACTATAAAACGAATTTTTTGAAAACTAAATCTAATACTTTAACATTTCTACAACGCTCCACCTTTTTATTATTGTTACGTTCCACCGGTGCAACATTAGAAAATATATTAAGTGCGTTGATATAAATCTTCGAAAGTAATCAAATTTACCTTTTTTAACTCACCCAGTGAAAAAATATTTTTTTTAATTAATGTTAATATTAGGACAACTAAGTTTAACACAATAGTATCGTTATTTCTTTAGAATCGTAGTCAAAAGGGTGCATTACTAACATTAAAATGTAACATTACTGAAACCATTAATTATATTCTTCGTCTTCATCCATAGCAAAATCCACTCCCGAGTCGACAGCACAACAGGACTGCAAGCAAAAACATAATAATTTATAGACAACTAGGACTACAAAAGATGTCCACATTTTCATTTTAAGGCTGTTTTCCATCCATTGATTAGTGTTAACTGACGGTTAAATGTGATGCCATCTCTATTGTTTTGTTCGAATAGACGGAGACGGCATCACATTTTAACCGTCAGTAACACTAATCAATGATGGTGAAACAGCCCCTAAATAATACAATGCTAAAATGGAAATGGGTCCATATTGCAATACCTTTGTAGTCAATCTATTCACAAAACATGCCTCCCATCGGACAGACTACCGATCCTCAGGCGTCCGTGACCATGGGTTGGCTTAAACACAGCTCTAAGCTAACAAGTAACACCAGAAGTAGTGTAAAATAAAATGAAACAGAGGGGCTACTACGAAATACGAAGTTCGTATCATGCCATCCCTCTCACTCTCGTATTAAATAATATTAGCGTCAGCGGGACCACACACAATAAGTAAAGGGCAACACACACAGAAAGCGTGCGCGGGTCGGGTCGTGTCCGCCGCGTGAGCCGCGCGGTTCTGTATTCACACAGAGAGCGGGTCGGACCCGCGACGGCCCGCGGCGGCTATCGATGTTGCCAGTTTAGTGACTAACAGCCTATTCATAAAAGTTAGAGCCTCCTTGAAGGCTCCTTGAAGGCCCGATGCTAAAAAAATGATTCATAAACGTCTGTAGGCTAATCAGTCGATCAAGGCTCTGCTTAAAGTTAGAGGACGTAGACCTCCTTTATCTCTCTGCTAAGTCACAAAATGGCCGCACAAGTTTGAACAAGTGCTGACTTTGACTTAGCAAAAAACCATAGGTACCAGATATTTTATAGTGAAGCAGCTACGCAGATTAAAAAAAAATAGGAACATTATTTTCAGGAATTTGTATTTAAAATTTCCTCTAAATTAGCAACAATAAATTAACAATAAATTATGAAAAAAATAAGATTATTTACCATCCCTATGGCTTTGCATAACATAAACTATAATCGGAAATGGCGGGAAAACAAACATTTTCGCTTTTTATTTTTTTTCCTGGTAATTTGCTGTCACTGCTGTCAATTTTTTTTTTTAATTATCGATTAGGCCATTTTTGTCTTGATTTGTAGGTGGCCAACATAACGCGTCTAATGTCCGTCTATCAGCAGCTCAACAACTAGCAGACTGCTAGCAAGTGTTTATGAATCATACTTCTTGACAACCGTCTACTAAGCTTAATCAGTCTGCTAAGTAACAGACCGATCAAACCTCAATTAAGGATTTTTTATGAAAAGGCTGTTAGTCCCTAGAAGTGACGACTTTTGCTTAAATCTTAGCGACCGCAAAAAGTTTTGACGACAGAAATGGTTTAGGTATCTGGCGACTTTGGAGTACAAATTAAAACAGTTCTAGAACCAATAATAGATACGACATTTTTGTCAACTCGACACGAATTATACAGTGCGCGAGATATATGTGGAAAACGACAAACGCGCTTGCGCACCACGGTCAAACTTTATTTACTTATTTAATTAAATCCAATTTATGTAATGATGGGCGATGGATGAAATTTTTAAAAGTGGCTGATTTTTTTTATAGACAGGAATAAGCTTATACTAGTCAATGGAAAAAATAACAGATTTTCTGTAGTACCTACCAATTAATTAAAAAAATAAAATAAATAAAAATTATTCTCGCCTAAATGAACTAGCTACTGCGCATGAATACGGTTTTTAGGGTTCCGTAGCCAAAATGGCAAAAACGGAACCCTTATAGTTTCGCCATGTCTGTCTGTCGGTCAGTCTGTCTGTCCGTCCGCGCTTTGCTCAGGGACTATCAATGCTTCAAAGCTGTAATTTTACATAGATATACTTATTATGAAAACTATCCCAACAAAATGGTACAATGAAAAATTATAAAAAAATTTTTTTGGATACCTCCCATAGAAAAAAAAACCCTTACTTTAGTAAGGGGTTTTTTTTTCTCATCCACCCTTAGTGTAGGGTCTTTTAAATAAAAGCATTAGGGGGTTACTAAGACGATTTTTCGATTCAGTATTTTTTTGCGAAATATTCAATTTAAAGTAAACATTTTCATTAAAACGAGTTTTAGGGGGTTTAACTTAAGCTTTAGGGATAAATATTTTTGAGAGTGGTAAACTGCGCTCGGCTCGCGTTGTTTGTGACGACGGGCGACGGCGCGGCCTAAGCGCACGACCCGCGCCCGCGCCCGCGTTCTGTGTGAAGGCGTCCATATACCGCCATGCAAATACGCCCGTCGCGGGCCGCGCACGACCCGCGCCCCGCTCTCTGTGTGTTGCCTTAATCGTCGTCTTACACGGCCGCTAACCTGACTTCGCTGCGCTGGTCGAGTGAGTGTACGAGAACGTGTGTATTGCATTGTTTACGGGTGCCTAAATTCAACGCTGATAAAACCAACATTGTTATTTTTTTATTACAAGCTTTTATTTAGTTTCACCTGTCCCGTTGTTTGTCTGTCTGTAGTCAAATCTTGCAAGTCAAATTTAATCAACTTCCAGTAGTCAGATTGACTTGAAATTTGGAATACTTATGTAAATCGCGTGACAATACAATAATCTAGTAGTGACATCCTGGTGGTCTAGCCAGGATCGTCTTCGCAGGACGGAACTCTTCAACGGTTAATAGCACCAGCTTGAAATTTGGTATGCAAATGTAGTTTGGGTGACAATGCAAGTACAGTCAATAAAAAAAGCAAAAAAAGCTTGTATTAAAAATGTTTTTATTTTTTTTATGGTTAAGTCATTTCAATTTCCTACTGATGCTGAAAGGTAAAATTAATACCTATTAGGTACTTTATTATGTCTATTAAAGTTTGTTGACTGTACCTACCTAAACAAATAGACTTAAGGGCTTACAAGTTTGACCACTATGTGTGTCTGTCTGTGGCACCGTATCTCTTAAACAGTGTGTGTGTGTTTGTGTGTGTGTGTGTGTGTGTGTGTGTGTGTGCGCGCGTCTATCTGTGTCACCGTAGCTCACGGGTGTACCGATTTGAATGCGGTTTTTAGGGTTCCATTTCCAAACGGAACCCTTATAGTTAGCTTACTTGTAGTAGCGGCTTACTAAGCACATAAAATAAAAATCTACACACGTCTGTTTTACTTTTTGTAGTTGCCAACCCTAGCGATCCGCGCAGCCGTAGGTATAAATTTCAAGAATACGGCCGAGTCGGTCTACTGCCTGTTACATGTATTGTGGCGGGACGGTAAGATCGAATTTTGCACTTCGTAGTATAGGGCCAGCGCGCGAGTTGAATGCAGAGCTCAGGAATGCGATAGTGTTGCGACCTTATTAGAATTAATGATGACGAATTTATGGAGATACAGAAGGTATGTCGATAAATTTGTAAAAGATGTCATTTTAATTTTCACGTATTTTTTTTTTAACTTTCGTGCTTTAAACACTAATTATGTAGGTATATAAACAGAACTTAGCACCTAACCTTTTATTTGTTTCAACCATCGTGGTCGCAACGTGAGTCAACACGATGGATGTAACTCGAATAAAACCGTCAACAAAAAAAAACGTAAACGAAGAACGAGAACTAAGATGGACTCGGATCAGTCATCTTTAAAAACAAAAAATAATATGGGGTGCAACATGAGTCATGCATGAGTCATGGTGAGAACAACGCGATTGATATGTTTACGACAGCTATCAATGACAGCACTAAACTAAAGGCAAGGCGACTGAGGCGAGGCGTGTGGATAGCGGGGGGAGGCTCCCGCTCTTCACCTCAGGCCCCGACTACATTCAAATCGCTCGCTATCTGTAGGCCTAGCAAAGCAAATGAATGTACCTCATAGCTCGACACGTGAAAAAGACAATCCGTTTGAGCTTCCTGTTGTAAAAGAAGTAGTTGAAGACCCAGAGGCAGCCGGGCTCGCCGAAGGGGTCGCTGGCGAGGTCGGGGCTGTAGCTGTAGATGCGGCAGTCGGGGAGCGCAACCTCGTCGTCCACGGCGGCCCAGAGCGCCGCGCGCAGCTGCCGCCAGCGCACGCCGCCCACCGCCGACAGCGCGCCGTCCACCGCGCCCTGCACCCAGCTCAACGACGGCTCTGCACTGAATTCACTGCTCTGTTGCAAACAAAACACATTTAGGACCTGAACTATAAAATACTCATTTAAGTTCTTTGTATCTAATAGATATCATAGGGGAAAGGAAAGTGTTGTATCTATAGTTTTACCTGTGGACTCAAATCTTAGGCCTCTAGGTTGGCAACGCATCTGCAATACCCCTGGTGTTGCAGATGTTTATGGGTGGTGGTGATCTCTTACCATCAGGAGACCCACTTGCTCATTTGCCATCCAGTCGGATAAAATATATATATATATCTCAAAAAACTGGCCAAGTGCGATTCGGACTCGCGGACGAAGGGTTCCGTACCAACTATACAACAAGTTATTCTTGTTAGCCCTACAATAATCCAAAGAGCCTTGAATTAAGTACACTTGTCTCACCTTGCCAAGTTTAGGGATATAAATCCTAATTTTGGTTTTACTTTTTAAGACAACGATTATGTTGAGCTGAACACTAAAAATTATTTTTATTACCACAAGAACAGAGGTTCTCAGAGGAGACGGCGCCGAACATGTAGCTTAATATATCTATTGTCAAGAAGACATTAATATCTAAGGCGTTTTATAAAGTTAATGATTATATCATGGACAGGGATATTTGGAAATAATTCCGATCCGCATTAGCGATCCTTTCAAACAGCGAACCTACGGTGTTAAAAATAATGTTGTGTTAAATACTTGTGATGTATAGATATCATTTAATAATATGGTAAATCTGTTTAAAAAAAATACCTTGTTGAGTTTCTTGCCGGATTCTTCTCAACAGAGGTTTTTCCGAACCGGTGGTAGATTTTTTTTGAGATTCATAAGTGCTTGTTATAGCCTAAATTGAAAAATATTTTGACTTTGACTTTGAATATGATAGCGCGCCCCCATAAGACTCGGTTGCTACATGGGCTAGAGCCAACCCTGGTTATAAAGGAAAATAAATCAAACTGGTAAAGTAGCAGCTAATCAAATTTAGCATTTTCTGTCAATCTCAGAAGCAAGATTAACTTTATTAGCTGAATCACCATACTAGGTATCTAATTGGATTTGTTTACCTTATTTCCTACAGCTAAAGCTCTTGTAGCAACCCACAATTACATCACTACATGCATTAGTTAGTAGATAAAGGTCAGTTTAGGTGAGGATGATGGAGGGGAAAAGGCCAATAGCCCAAAGGACAAAAGTTTTAAGGAAACATGTAGAGAAACAGCCATATGTTTATGATTTCTAATGTAGTTAGAAAATAATCACCTTTGCCATTGAAAAGTCATAATCTGGAAAAGCAGAATTCAGTGTAGCAATCAAATAGAAAAGAGTCTTCCGTGATATGGTGTCGCACAGTACACCATCCTCATCGCCTGACAAGCTCCGACTGTAACAAAATATGACATACTGTTAGTTTTATTCAGAGTAAATTAGTAATCAAATTCAACCACGAGCTTATCATGATTGTAGGCATTTCTCTATTAATTGAAAAACCGGCCAAGAGCGTGTCGGACACGCCCAAAATAGGGTTCCGTAGCCATTACGAAAAAATTAAGTAATATTTTTCCAAGGATTTCGTATTTTGTAGTTTAGGTAAATTTATACCTAAGGCTGCTGTTTACTCTTAAACTACTAATAATTCTCAAGAAAACTTAACCATTATAGTTTTCCTTGTAAGTTTGATATACTTACTACCATACTGAATTTTTTCAAATTTTTCCACCCACCGGTTTAGATTTTAGAGGGGGCAGGGGGCGCTCGATTTTAATGAAAATTTGCACTTTAACGTTGAATATTTTGCAAACAAATCACTGGATCGAAAAATCGTTTTAGCAACCCCCTAATGGTTTTAAAAGACCTATCCAACAATACCTAACACTACAAGGTTGGATGATAAAAAAAATCACCCCCACTTTACATCTATGGTACTGTAAAAAAAATTATTTTTTTATTGTACTGTTTTGTCGGCATAGTTTACATATATATTAATGCAAAATTACAGCTTTCTAGGATTGATAGTCCCTGAGCAAAGCTGCGGACGGACAGACAGACAGACATAGACAGATTTTGGCTATGGAACCCTAAAAATGGATGTTATAGACAGGCTTTTAAAAGATGTTAAGGAAAAATAATTTTCATGTTAAAAAATAGCTAGGGAATTTTTTAATTCTGTCTAGAATTACACTTAAAATAATACTGCCCATTTAATAACAAATGTTTAAACATCTCAAATAACAACCTCCCAACATATCCCAAACCCAGAATTTAATAAACTAATAAGATGGCTATGTATATGTTACATACAATTTAGTAAGATTTCTCATTTGAATGTAGGAAGGTGATTATATATAATTGATTATAATGTAGTAATATTTCAATTAATATGTGATTTTATTAGCATTTTTAATTTAATATATCCCCAAGGTACCCAGGTATTATGTTTTAAATAAAAAAAATGATTGATACAATCAACACTTGTACACAAATTGATATAAGTATTAAACAACATAGTAGTTATGATGCAAAACCATTTTTACGATAACTTGAAGAGAAAGTTGGCAGGGTATTGTTTTGTTCAAAATATCCAATTAGCAGAAAAGTAGCCTATTACTTGTTACATGTAAGTCACCTAGGTTTATAGATACAACAAAAATAAATTGAAATGAATATACTGAATTGTAATTAGATTCCAGGTTGAAATATGAATATTATTACAGGTTCAAAAAACTTACAAGCACAAAAACAACAAAGATAGTAACTATTCAGTTGGTAAGCAACTGTTATGATATGACAGACAAGTAGTTTGTTAGTGGCAACATCATTTACATATTCCATATAAGTAGAACAAAACAAAATTAGCTTGTGGACATGAGCATAACACTGCTAAAAGAAATTCAGGCCAAACCAAATAGATGTGTACCTATACAAGACACCCTCAGGGGGAGATAGAGCTTGTAGGTCATGAGACGTCTCCCCATCAGCAGTGAATCGTTTGTAGAAAGCTTTCTCGGTGCCAGCCATCTTGCAGCTGTAACTCTCTACACGACTCTGCACAGCGCTGTCGCCATTAAGGATCGACAAAGCGCTACTTAAAGCCTCTAGGCGACCACTCTCCAAGAGTTTCATTTTCTCTTTTATTATCAACAAGGCTTTACCCGAGCAATATACTTGTTATTGTATATGATAAATTCTTCGTACAGCAAGGTGCACTACTTCTGTACATAGCCGACGGGTGTATGAATATTCCTTTTCTTTTGGAGTGAAGAAGCTTCACACTCGGAATCAGATTCGTCTTCTGTTCTTCTTCAGTGCTGATAGAATGCGGGTACATCACAAATAAGAAAAGAAAGTTTAGTTTACAAATTGCTATGTAACGAAGCAGATGTATTTTTAGCTTGTTATTGGTTTATCCAAAATCGCGTCCACTTCACTTCACTTGTCCTACAAAAACTGAACAATCACTAGCTTTTGTTAGAGATCAAAATCCATAAGAGACATCGTCGCAAAGTATCACTATCAAATCTATTCGAGATATTAACATAAGATTATCGAATCTCGGCTTTATTAAAGGATTGATAAACAAAGAAATTAGAAATTGTTGATTTCGCAGCAGCCATCAAAGTAGGTATAGAATAGATAGAATAACTGGAATAGACAAGATAAACTGTTTAAAAAACAAATCCATTCTCTTTGTCTATGGTCAACATATTTGAGTCAAGGGTTATACCACTTTAACACTGTAGTTATGAGAAAAATATGACTCTAAAATGTCAGATCCATTCCGTTCAGCAGGGCTACTACGAAACTCGAAGTTTGTATCGTACCGTCCCTCTCGCTCTCGTATTAAATAGTTTAAGTGTCAGAGGGACCGCACGACACGAACTTCGAGTTTCGTAGTAGACCTGCAGCTCCATCCCGTCCATCCTCCGTCAGGCTCCGTCCGTCAGAGTTCAGCTGTTTGGATTTTCTGCAATTCTAGTAGCAACGACACATTTTCTTTTTCTGTATAATAGTGTGATAAAGAAATGACTTAGTATTTCTCGGACCAAAATATAATAGACCAAAATGCAGGCTTTTTCGACAAAAGTCGTCTCCAGACTAATTCAAGGAAGATTTCCTTACTTCGCTCAACATCGAAACTATGGTTAGAACCAAGAAGCAGAAGCCAAGTAGTTTTTAATGAGGTTTGTTATTGTATCTAAACTACCATGTGCATTTCAGCGACTCGTAAGCGGTTTTACCGCAACACCGGCATAGTTCAGAACGAGAGTAAATGGGAGGTAACGCTGGATCACCGGCGGCTGAAGACGCCGGGTGGGAAGGTGCTGGCCGTCGCCAGCGAGCAGCTGGCGCGGGCGCTCGCCGCTGAGTGGGACGCGCAGACAGAACACATCACACAACCTACCATGCACTTGGTAACACTTCCCTATTGAATTGATTGAGACTTGACAATTCAAATTATTTTTTATCATTATCAAATTAGATCAAATTAGGAATGTTACCTGTAATAAGAGCAAATTAATTACATATGTGTATCAATAGTGCTGCCATAGTATAACTAAAATACCGTTAACTGACATCTGGGCAATTTTTAACTTTGGACGGATGATGTGCTGCAGGTGATTTATGACATGATCTCTAGAGGCCAGTCTGTTAAAATACAGTGGATTCCTTCTCATGTAGGGTTGGCAGGAAATGAAGCAGTGGATAAGCTTGCCAAAGCCGCTGTAATGGATGGCTCTGTAACAGACACTGTTCCTTTTTCCAGTGAACTTATTCCCAAAATCAAAAGAAGAAGTTTACAGAAGTGGGAATACCATTTTGGTGAGCAGTGTGTATCCAGGGGTGTAGGGGTCTGGTACAGAACCATCCAAGCTAGTCCCTTGTGAACACCTTGGTTTGACTCTGCTAACCTTACAAGAAAAGTGTTAGTATCTGCTTTCAGGGTATGTTCCGGACACATCCTAATAAACAAATTCTTACACATGATGAGAGTTAAACCATCACCTCTGTGTGACATTTGCCAGAAGGTAGATGACTTGTCCCATTTGTTGTTGAAATGTGCTCAGAACTCAGACTTTAGAAGAAGGGTTCTTGGGGGTTTGGGTCCCATGCACAATGGCCAGGTCAATTGTTGGCTCTCAGAGCCAACATCTGCCAAAGCCATGTGCATTTACCACTTTTTTAATATGTCCCTTGTGTAAGGAAAATAAGCGAGCACCCATGAGGCTGACATGATCACCTGGAGTGTTCAAAGCCTCAACAAAAAAAAGAAAAAAAAACTTGACTGTACAGTTAGTACTTACCATCCAAAGTTGAAAATCGCCCAGATGTCAGTTAACGGCATTTTAGTAATACTATGTCAGAGTGGTGCTGTAATCACTCTACTCCCACTGGGTTGTCTATAGTACATTGATGACCAAGGGTGGAAAGTGACCCATTTCACCCGAGATATAGAGCACCAATAGTTCGGAGGGAAATGGGTAATTTTGCCCAAATTAGACACTACTTTTCATTTGGACTGTGAGTAAAGTAAAATACTACAAAAAATGTGATAAATTGAATTTACTTATATCCAACAGTACTTTTTTGACCTGGCCACTTGCCACGGCCGACTATAAAAAAAAAACAGTTGGTCACGACTAAGGAGCTTATATAGAAAACTGACTGGAGGTTGAACGCCGAAAGAAGAAGTTTGACCTTTCATTCTTTCTTTTACATTTCACGAATGACTTCCATCTCTTTCTTAATCTAACAAAAGAAAGAGATGGAATATCTTAGTGACGTAATAAAGATTTTTTTTTTGTTTCAAACGGATGTTCGGCTGTCAACCTCCAGTGTTGTATATAAGCTCCTTGGTCACGACGTGCATCTAGATGGCCATGCCGAAACGTGAAAAAAAAGTGTCATTGACGTAATTCAATTATCTTAGACTCCGTGGCTAATCGAAAATTAAAAAAAAAAACTACTTTCCACCCTCTCCAGGGTGTGGGTGGGGTTCATCTCTATGAAAAAGGCAATTTTTCACCTGGCTATCTACCCATGAAAATTAAACTTTCCAAACAGGAGAGATGAATTTTTTTTTACATTTGAATAGTGATGAAAAGTATGGCAAAGCTGAAGTACTGTATCTGTAGATATTATGCTAAACTTATGCTTCTCATTTTTTGGTTTCACTAACAAAAATGTTCACTCACTCTGCTGTGCTGATGTACTTATATTATCATGTGATAAATTGGTAGTGTGAAATATTTGGTAGCTTTTTTATTCTATATTTTCCTCGTTCCAGACTGCATTGTGCAACACTGCTTTGGATAACCCAGGAAAACTGAGTCCACATGATATAACTACTTACTTACTGGATTTTTTGCCTACAGACACACTTCTCTTTCATTCTGAGGTACATATCTACTCTTGCTACATTTATTATGACATGACTTAATACCATTATCATAATAGACCCACCTATTCTACCATGTTGTTTTTGTAACTGAAAATGGTCATGCATGACATACTATTTATGGAGTGGAAACTCATTGAGGTAATGTTGTGTATGAATTGATTTGAACTGATTATAAACATAAAATGATAAAGCAGCTAAGTCCCAGCTTTATATGAAATAGTATTCCATTGGGTGGTCAGCCTTCTTTAATCCACAATGGGATATATACTTTAACTAAGAAACATTTCGTTATAATTACGTATGACTTTTCTTCTTTAGGATGAAGAGGAATTAAAAAAATTACAAGCAAAGAAATGGACTCCAGTTTTAGAATGGTTCCAAAAAAGATTTAATGTAACGCAAGAAATTTCTAGAGGGCTGGAGCTGCCCCCCGTCGCTGCAAACACACGGGCTGTCCTGGCGCGATACTTCCTGTCCTATGACTTCACAGCGCTTAATGGTATTTGATAATTTTCATTTACTATTTAAGGAAAAAAGTTTTTATAATAATTTAGTTTTGTACAAGGTTTTTGCTAATTGGACTTTTTGTTTACTGTACTTGCATTGTCTACAAACTACATATCTGTATCAAATTTCGAGTTCATATGAGCTCTAGAAGTGGGTGGAATTCGACCTTGACAAATATTTGTTTATGTCTGTATGTACATACAACAATTAATGCAATGCACTTTGCATAAATCAAAGCTTGGAATCATTTTCTATCTAACTATTTTTTTAATAATCATAGAAAGGTTTTAATTATGTGTATCAAGTTGATTACTTCTTTTGATTTAATCTACTAGATCTGTTTTACTAATAAACAGTAATGCTTTGTTGCAGCCATTAATTTTGGTGTGGAAGCTCTTAAGTCACCCATACTTATGCTAACCTGCATAGAGCGACATTTGGAACCGAAAGAGGCTGTATTGCTCTCACGACTCGAAGAAGAATACCAGGTCAGTCATTTTGAAAATAACTATATAGAAACCAGTCAATGAAAGCTATCGTTTTTTGTCTTTCTAGATGGCGCCACTGTTGCGTGAGTTTTTTAAGTGTGGCTTTCAAAGTCTGTTCTTACGAGCGTGAAAACAAAGTTTAGATTAAAATCATATTTAATACACATTAAAACCATACCATAAAAATATCGAGCAACCACAGTGATACGTAGTCCCGTTTTGTTCAGAAAAAAAGGGAGGACAAAAGTTTCCGAAAGATAGAACTGTCTCAAAACACAGACATTCATTGCCCCGTAACGCATAATTGCCATAATTAATTTCAGGTAATGCAAAATATTCACAAAATTATTCTAATTATAAATAATCCCGCGTAGCTCACCCAAAAACTATGAAATTTGACATTTCAGAGACCTCACGCTACACTAGCGCCTCTATCGGCGAATTCATACGCGATAGCCCTCATTGAGAGAATTATATTTTCAGCCTAAATAAAAAAATATATATATTTAACTTTGCAATAAATTTAATGATGTCCCAAATTACATCCTTCCTAAATAGTTGAACCAAATGAGGGCTTATTGACAGGCCAAACGGTCTTAACTAGATGATGTGCTCTCATGCTCCCGCATGTGTTTGTGTTGTGTCTTCTCCCTCCATCAAAAGCGTCTTGATTGCACTTTTTCACAATTTTGAAGAAATCGTGCACAATACTTGAAAAGCGTGTAGTAATACAGTATTTGACTATTTTTTTTATTTATTTTATAAATCAAAGCTAGACAATGCATGTAATTGAACAGAAAAATAATTTTTATGCTACCTTTAAATAACTTGGTTATAAAGGTTTGAAATTGAAGATATAGACAGAGTAAGACCTACTTGCTTGTGACGTCAGATGCAAGTAGCGCCATACTTGCCGCATAGAGAAGAGCGTTTTAGAAAGAGACAGATATAAAGATTTTTCAAAAAATCACTATGAACCCAATTTTCAACCGAATTATTTTTTCTCTTCGCTAAACATTGTCTTTGTATCTATATTTTTATAATAATATACAGGATATGGCAAATTCAACAGTTGTCAAATACCGTATTGGTAAAGTGATTCGGCTGATCAGTATATTGACACATCTAGACACGCGGTAGCGTTTCAAGCCAAGTTCAAGCTAACAGAACTGGCGAGCAGCACCGTGTGTAATTTTACCCGAACCATTTGGAGCCACTTTTCACACCCTCGTAACTTAAAAACATAAACTTAAAAAACTATTTCACATAAACAAAAACATGTCAAATTTGGCTCATTTTTTTGAGACTTGAGATACACCTCAAACGGTTATTTAGATATTAACATCCAAAAATTGTCATTTTTATCACTAACTCACTTACCTATAGATCAAAATTCTAACCCAGTTCCAGATGACCTAGAAAGTTCAAATTTGTCATTCAGTTAGGTATTTGGATGAATACATAGGAATAAATCAGAAACTAGTAATTTTTTATCATTTTATTATAATTTTTAAATTAAAATATTTCTGTACAAAAAGGAATGATATACCATCTAAACTTAAATGTGAAATGAGAGCCAATTCAATATTATAATATATGCCTTGTTGCCTTTAACAAAAGAAGCGAGATCTAAATGGGTGCCAAGTTCAATGGTCAGTCCTGAAATTTATTTGTAACGATATAAAATATTTTATGACAACTTAAAATATAATTTCTTCTTTTTTAGGATAATATATTGAAGCCTAAGTTCGGATTTGGCTAGTTTTCATACACGAATGAGCCTTCGCAAGTTGTTATCTTTTAGTAGGTACTTAATAATAATTCGTATAATATGAGAACCAGCCAAGTCAGACATTAGGCTTCAATATATTATCCTAAGTTATAAGAAGAATAGTAGATTGTACAACAAGAGCCATTTTACCGAAGACGTTCATATAGCCGGTACGGCGAGGGTGGATATACACGTCGAGGGGAAAATGGATTTAATGCTCGAGTTTTACACTCTGCTTTTCACTTCGATTGCGAGGAAATGAAATAGCAACAGTGGAAACATTGTTCACTTACCTACTATGTACCTTTTATTGTTCACATAATTATAAATTTTTAGTTTTATTTATCTATTTTTGATTGATTTTTAGTTTTATCTAAATTAAAAATTATAAAAAAAAGATGTTAGAAACTTTTTTGTTTCTGGCTGTTTACACCTGATTAGCTTGGCCTTAGACGAAGATTTTGCTTTATGCACTAGAGCATAAAAAGTCATTTTATGTCGCCTAGATCCAGCATAAACACGAACTTTACGACCATGAGAAGTGAAAATGATATTTTAAGTTGTTATAAAATATTTTGTATCGTTATAAATAATTTTCAGGACTGACCATTGAACTTGGCACCCATTTAGATCTCACGTCTTTTTTCGTTAAAGTCAACAATCAAGGCATATATTATAATATTGAACTTGGCGCTTATTTCAAATTTATGTTTTGATGGGATCAGTTTCGTTGAATCCACTGATGGCAGATGTTATGAGTGGAGCTATAGCTGGGGGTGTGTCCGCAGCTGTCGCGCTGGGGCCGCGTGCCGTGGGCGCACGAGCTGGGCCAGGCCGAGTTGACGGCGCGCGTGGCCGCCGCGCTGCTCGTCGTGCATGGCTGCTCCGACTCGCACTCCGCAAGGGCCAAGGCGCACTCCGCCAACTAGATCATATACACTAAGGCTAGTGTTTCCCAAAGTTGTCTTGGCTACGACCCATCTAAGACAAATTGTTTACAAACTCGGAAGCCGTTACCAATATGAATAAAGGCTCGGCCGGTTGATGTGTCGTTCTACAGGTAGGGCCCACTAAATATTCGCTCACGACCCACCAGTGGGTCGCAAGCCATAGTTTGTGAAACCCTGCCTTCGGCCATGTAAGAACTATGCGGCTAACCGCGCGGTATTGGTGCGCCGTCTCTATCTCAAGCGATACTTTGAAGAGGGATGGCGCGCTAAAACCGCGCGGTTAGCCGCATAGTGCGTTCGTAGCCTTATGCTGCCGTGTACACGTGCTTGTGTACACGGTGCCGGTACGGTATCATAATATTGCGGCGCTTGCATGATCACTCGCAACTCGTGAGCCCTGCGGCCCGTGCGATGTTATGCTACTGGCACCGTGTAAACCAGAGGCCGTATTGTCCAACGCGTCGACATTGCATTTAGTTATACCATCGCCACCATTATCTACCATTAATTAATCTCATCCTATAGCGTGAGACGTGAAAAAAAAAATGGTGAAAACGACTGTGATTCCCAGTGCGTTAGACAATACAAACTCAAGAGTAATAGAGCTGCTAAGTAATGCTTGTGCTAGAGTTCTACTGGACTACGGATGTACGCAGTTGAATAGATTAACGGATACAATAGAGCAGATTCGAGTACATTTATATAGTCTTTATCTCAATAGAATTATTAAAAAACCGGATAAGTGCGAATCTGACTCGCGCATCGAGGGTTACGTACAAATTTATAGAAATCTACTAGCTGTTGCCCGCGACACCGTCCGCGTAAAAGTATGAAAAATAGTTAACACCCTATTCTCAGACCTACCGAATATTCACAAAAAAATCATAAAAATTGGTCCAGCCGTTTTGGGGGTTTAGTTACAAAAAATTTGACCCGAGATTTTTATATATTAGATGAATATCCTGGGTTAGCAGAACGTACTTTCTTTGGTTTAGGTAGGTACTTATCTAGTAAAAGCAGTGTGGGTTCATTTTACATGGTGAGACAGAAATTTAAAAAAAATAAGATTTTCAGACTTTTCCTATTGGTTGTGCTATCTATTTAAAGCATATCAAAATTTGAAGTTTCTCGGACAACTGGCAGTACTCGGACCCTATAGGTTTTGATTGCCCGGCAATTTGTATGGAAACGCCTTTTTAATGACTGTATCTTTTGATTGCGTTGACTTAGAAGTTTGATTTATTCACTGCTCCATGTTAGTACGGAGTATTTGATATTAATTTCCTTGATAGGGGGATACCTCCAAAGTTCCTGTTCTACAGTTTGCGTCTCGCTTCTCTTCGGTCAGGGCCACCAGCGTCAGGCCGTCTAAAAACAGCACAGGTTGTAGTTGTCGAGCATTGCTGTCTTACTAGTCTATTAAGTGTGCTCTTAGTGAGTGCCGAGCGAAAAAATGGCAGCCGCCTTAGACTCTACCCGCAAGATTGTAAATAGTTGGTATTGTTACAAAATGAACGACTGTAAAACAACTAAATAATAGTTAGGTACAGTCGAGTTCTTAAACTTCTGAGCAAACATTTGATCAAAAATATGTATCCACGACTCTTAGCGGCGTAGATATTTTCGATCAAATTTTTGCTCAGAAGTTTACGAACTCAAGTGTACAGTAACATAGTTTTTGCTCTTGTATAAGTTAAAGATAAAAATGTCAACTGTACCTATACTATAAACTATTGTTAGTTTAGTCATCAAGATATTTACAAATAAAAATAATGCGTTACAGCTCGTGTTTGTGTATATTCTGTCTGAAAGTAAGATTTGAATATTTCCCTACATCTTATAAAATTCGGCAGGAAGCCAATTTTAAGTGAGGTCGAGGCGCGCAAGAATGAAATGAAAATAGCAAAAACGGTCGCGAAGTTCCGCTAAATATAGCTGGGCGGCGGCGCCCGCGCAGTGCAGCGCCGCCCGCGCGCCTCGCTTTGTTGCCTCGCTCCGTGCGACGTGCGCGTGCGCGTGCGCGACCCCACTGCAAGCTTCACTATAAAGATAACTCCAGTATATACTTAATATTTCAAGCGCCGAATTCCATTACGTACAATAAAATTTTATGAGTTGTGAAGTAAAAAACTTATATCATTGTAGTCATCTATAGTTGTTACCTTTGTCAATGTGCGAAAATGAGGCCAATATGATCTAGTTTTTGGGTTTGACTATTTACATCCGTGGATCATTCTTCAGCTTGTTGGTGAGTACCTCATACAATATTGGATACAATAATAATAATTTGTTATCACGAACGATTTGACAATATAGAAAGGTAGTTTTATTTGAAGATAATTTTGAATCGATTTTTTAAGTTGTCGCTGAAGTTGGTGCCTACTTCGTCTTGATTTATCAGGAATAGTCTTATTAAAACAATCGATTCGAATCTGGCTGATTATTTTGAGTATGCTCTGATTTACTCCTGAGGAAGTTGAATACGTATGTAATAAGCAGCCTTTTTAAATTTAGTAATACATTAATGGCTAAACATCGTGAATGTATTTTCCAGGAGTGTGATGAGCGGCGCGGCGCCGGCGCGGCCGCTGTCGGGCGGGCTGTGGACGTTGATCTCGTGGCTGCGACGCGACGACGCCGGCTCCAGCGACAGCCTGTCCAGCGTCGGCTCCGACCGCACCGTCGCCAGCTTCTCCTTCCTCTCGCCCGAGCGCTGCCGGCTCCGCCCAGCGCCGCTCCTGCTGCCGCCCCCCGGCCCCCCCACGGACTCTTACAAGAAGAGAGTGCGCGATCGAAACGCGAGACTCCAACACGACCGCGACCTCACGCTGCACCGCAAATACGGCCTTTACAGAGGTGAAACTACCGGTTACGACGCTTTCAGCCTACCTTCCGCGCGGAAAGTTACGAACGAGAACAGGGAGCGGCACGAACGGGAACGGCGCGCCGCCAGCGAGTGCCTGCAGCGGCGCGCCGCGCACGTGCCCGGCAAGCGCCGCGCGCCGCCGCCGCCGTCCCCGCCGCTCGCCCGCGCCGCCACGCTCGGCGCCCGCCGCCCGCGCAAGAGACCCGCGCCGCCGCCGCCCGATCGACATCTCCACGTGATCGAACTTAACGCTACAATACCAGAGGACACAATCTTAACCCAGATGAGTGCTAAATTGGGTCATGATAATCCTCCTTCACCGAAAAATGATTCCTCGGACTGCAAACCTGAAAAAAATACCAAGAAAGATGTTAAAGATAAAGATTCTAAAAAACCAGAGAAGAGTTTCTTGAAACAGATCTTCGAGAACAGAAAAAGAAACTCTGTCATAGAAACGATTCCTGATAGAATATTGCCGAGTATTAGTGAGTTAGACAAACAGGCTGCCGAAATAATTGAATCTTGCAAACTGAAAGCCTTGAACCGAGGTGATGAACATAGTCAAAGAGAATCTCCGACGCGATCAAAAGGAGATAAGTGGTTTTGTACGAGGTGTCTTCGAAAATATGACGATTCTGTTGTCACGTGTGTACATTGTTTGACTGAACAGAAAATGAAATTAAATAAGTCTAATGCTGGAGAAAGAAGTTCACCGGGCAGTGCTACCAAATACCGTCCAAGACCGGACTCGTGCGTCGCTTCTTCTAGCGGTCTAACAGAAGCTGAAGAAAAACAAAAGCTGAAAGATATGTTAAAAGAAATGAAAGATTCATTGCCAAAAAGAGCTAAGCATGATATAAAGAGTACTAACAACTTGAATAATAATTTAACAGCTATTTCTAAAAAAAACCCTGTGACTGATGCTGCAACGCTTCGAATAGGATCTAAAATGTGCGAAGAGGAAAACAACTCATTTGTCCTAAACGTTGCCCCTAAAGAAATACGGGAAAAAGCATCGACTAACAATGATGTTATTAGAGTTGAACAGGATTCAAAACCGACATCTGCCACGGAAATGGCTCTAGTAACACAGCCAATCGTATTGCAACATTCGCCTTCTAGAGACATTGTAAAATTAGAAAAATTTAAAGTTCAAGCAAATGTAAGCTATTCCAAAGCTGTTAACAAAGACAACACAAAGTCACATGTAACACAAAATGAAAATCCAAAAGAGTTAAATATTTCAGCAATTAAAAAACTCGAAGTTTCAAGCTCTAACAGTAACAATTTGCATATGCCTTTAAAAATATCATCACTGTTGAACTCTAGCGCGCCGCAACCAGAAAGTCAAACGAGGAAAAGTATATTTTTTTCACAAACTAGCCAACAAAGCCATCCAACGAACCAAAACGAACTTAATGTGCCTCGCCCACAAAACCCTCCACCAGCAAAGCCATCAAACGACAATTCGAAGCCTGCACTTAGTTTAACTAGCATCATGACAGGCACAACGATAAATTCTCAGCAGAGTTTAAGTCATGCAGCCGCAGCTGTGGTAACCAAAGTGGCGCATAATGAATCGTCAGTACCTAAAGAGCAACCAATGCCGAAAGTGCAGAGCAGCGTTAAAACAACTTCAACTACGCAAACTTCATCAGAAACACTTTTAGAATCTGCCTCTAAGTCAAAACCAAATAGTAAAAACTGTTTTCTTGATAATAAATTAAACGATATTAAAAACCTTTTGGAAACAAGTACACCAAAGAAAAGTGATACAACCACTAAAATGGCCACGGTTGGTATATCCTTATCCGTGACTTCTTCGAATGGAACCCCAAATGTAATTTCGTCGCCATCAAACAATCTTATTATAAATACTATAGCAACTAATGCAATAACCACAGAAAATCTACAATTGGAAACCAAAAAAGATAAAGACCAACCACAAAAAATCGATCGTAAAATATCGACAGGATTGTTAAGATCAGAAGTGCCACAAAAGTCTATAGAACATCAAAACATTCTTCAAGGTAATAATAGTACAAAACTTGTAGCTTTTGATCAACATTCGAGGCGTAGAGATTTGATCAACCAACTTGAACAATCGATAGCTAAAGGAGATGAACGCGCGGCAGCAGAAGCCGCAGCAAAACTGGCTCAGTTGCGACTATCTTGCTCAGTATTATCATTTTCTTCACAAATCGTAGGCGCACCCTCTACATCTTTCAGTGGAAACCAAAAGAAAGATACCCACTCAGTTTCTACTAGTGATCAAATAAATCAGATTATAGCGGCTTCCCCTGTTCCCATTAAACAAAAAACAAGAGTTAACGATAATTTACAAAGTGCGTCAGCTAAAGCTATCACAGCCAGTTCAACTAAAATTTCAGAAGAAAGAAAAATAACTTCAGCTCCACTAAAATCGGCGGGCAGTGAATGCCAAAAACTTTCTCCTAATAATCGACGCAAAACATTGAATGAACCATCAACATCTAAACAAAACGAAGGAGTTGGGAATGAAAACGACGGTGTTTCGTAAGTGACTCTTTCGTTTTCCGTACAAATAAATGAAGTTAGTAGGTTTATTTTCTTATGAAGCTTTTAATCTAACAGGATAGATGTTTGGATCGAAGATAGAGAAGCGGCTAGAGGACCTGTTAAAATGAACATTCCCCGATCATCGGTGATGGGTGATTTACGTCGACAGGCAGATGCATCTCTGGGTCTCGCTGCACGTTTACAACGGTGGATCGTGGGACGAACTTTGTGTACCGACGATAATACTCCCCTGCAAGCGCTTGCGGGTCCCGGATTTGACGCGCCGTTTTATCTCTGTTTGGTGGAACCTGGTTAGAAAACTCAATCCTATCTACCAATATTATAAATCCACTTGTTTGTGTTTTTGTCTGTGTTTATGTTTAATTTGTTCACGCATACACTTGTAACCTAAATTGATAAACATAGGATATTTTTATCGCGGAAAATTGCACAGTTCCCGCGAAATAGAGTTAAATGAATCCTCCGCAAGTGAATACGCGGGCAGTAGGTAGTTTATATATCTATCCAGATAATGCTTTGTTGTCCTTTGTCTTTAGAAGTAGATTGAGTCTACAATATTTTAACTCTGGCTTGCTACGTACAACGCACTTGACTGAATGTTAAGTATTACCTACCTACAAATATTTGGATGATTTATTTGGCTTTCAATTATTTCAGAATCAAATAAAAACTCTTCTTCGCCCCTAGAAGTATTTTCTACTTCTGCCTCCCCTAAGAAAGAAAATAGTGAAAATAATTTAACAGATGTATATTCCGAGCTAGTCCTCTTGGAGCGACGCGCACTCGTCCCTAATACTGAAGAATTCGAGTGTGGAGTTTGCATGGAACATTATACCGCCGGGCAAGGAGCGATCCTACGCGAGTGTGTCCATACCTTCTGTAGAGACTGTCTGACAGACGTTGTGAAGCACTGCGAGGAACCCGCCATTTCCTGTCCTGCAATGGGCTGTCCCGGAAACTTACAGGAACGTGAGATCCGCGCGCTGGTGTCCCCAGAAGATTACGAGCGTTGGTTGGCTAGAGGACTTGCCGCCGCAGAAAGTGGGACTCGAAACGCATTTCACTGTCGGACTCGCGACTGTACGGGCTGGGCGCTGTGTGAGACGGGTGTTACCAGGTTCCCTTGCCCTGTGTGCAAAAAGACGAACTGCGTATCCTGCCAGGTAAGTTAATAGACGGAGAGCGGACTGCAACATTTCGTACCTACCTACTTGAAACGCACAATGGTTTCCCATAAAACTGATGCTGAGTCCGAATTTGATAGTCTGCCACGGCGGAACTTGCCGAAAGTACCAAAAAAATAGTCGCTTCCGGTGCGAAATAGGGGGGTCATTTAACCCATCTGATACTGAAATAATAGTCATGGCATCAGTTAGGAATTTACTGGTAGATACAGAAAACCGAAATGTCAGTATTTTTTTTGCCGGAAGTGCTCGGCAGACGCTCTCAAAGGTGAAGACCAGGACCCCTAAATATACCCATCTGATACCAGCATGAAACCAATTCCAGTTGGTAGGTATGAGGTGGCTGACTAAACGCGATTTTTAGTGTAGGGAGGGAGGTACTTAATGCTTTGTGCACATTTTTTTCTTGTTAATGTTTTTTTGATAAGAATATTTATAATTTTTGAATGTCCATTAAATGGATATGTTTTTAAGCTAGTAAGCTAAACAGTGCACATGTAATTTTTTTAGGAGAACATTTAATTTAGAAGGCAAAACTTAAGGTCAAGAGTACCTACCCTAAACCGAAGAGCATGTATAAAGGGAATAATGAAAGTGGACGAAGCGAAACAAGTATGTAAGGATCGTAGCAAGTGGAAAGAAGTGGTCTCTGCCTACCCCAACGGGAGAGAGGCGTGATTATATGTATGTATGTATGTAAAACTTAAATTGATATAAAAAAACTGCAATAGTTTTTAGGGTTCTGTACCCAAAGGGTGCTAACGGAATCCTATTACTGAGACTCCGTTGTCTGTCTGTCCGTCCGTCCGTCTGTCACAGGGCTCTATCTTTTGAGTCGTATAATTAGACACTTGAAATTTTCACAGATTATGTATTAGTGGCCGCTATAACAACAAATACTAAAAACAGAAAAAAAAATATTTAAGGGGGCTCCCATACAACAAACGTGATTGACTTGCGGTTTTTGCTTGTTATTAATAATGGTAATGGTATGCTACGTAAAATAGATAATGGTACGGAACCTTTCGTGCGCGAGTCGGACTCGCACTTGACCGGTTCTTTCGAAATGCTTTTTTGCATCTGATAACAAAACTATTCAAAATTATTTTTCAATAAAAAAATAAACGCAAAAAAATAATCTATTCCTAATATCACAACTTGAAATATACATTTTTCAATAATTCAGAAAAATCGAAATCTCTCGAAACGGTGACACTTTTACTAAGGTAATTTTAATTATTATTTGGTAGATGACCCGCCATATTTAAGTTGGTCGTACTACTTACGGGACATCCTGTAGATTTGATCTAGGTAGACATACACATCTACTCTAAATATACATCTGGAAATTAACATTCAGCCACTTAAAAGCATGGTAAGTGTTCAACGGTATAGTTATTTAACAACAACTTTGACTGTTTTTGCAGGCAATACATGAAGGAGACACTTGCGAACAGTATCGCTCTAAGCAAGCTGCAGAAGCCCCCAAACAAGCCCCAGACCAAACTGACGAAGGAACGAGAGCTTTTCTTGACACATTAATATCCCGTGGCGAAGCTCTCGAGTGTCCTGAATGTAGTGCCATTATTACAAAGAAATGGGGTTGTGATTGGATCAAGTGTTCAGCGTGCAAGACGGAGATATGCTGGGTGACACGCGGACGGCGCTGGGGCCCCGGCGGCCGTGGGGACACCAGTGCTGGTTGCCGCTGCGGCGTCGATGGCAAAAGATGTCATCCGTCATGTGGCTATTGCCATTAGCTTAAACTTCAAAAGTACTTTGACGATCCAGAATTTACTGGCTCACTGTCTCTCAGTTAAGAGTCACTACTTATTTAAGAAGCATAAAACAGTTTAAAATACACTGGCGGACGAAGAGTAGGGCGGCCCGCCCTGTGCCTATGTACAGTCGCGAGGGGGCTCCAAATGTACACAAGTTCTCTTGATCAAGTCCTTAACAATAGTAGATTGTACAACAAGAGCATAAAATGAGCCATTTTATGTTTGGTGGATAGACACGTCGAGGGGAAAATGGGTTTAATGCTCGAGTTTTACACTCTGCTTTTCACCTCGATGGCGAGGAAATGAAATAGCAACAGTGGAAACAATTGTTCACTTACTATGTACCTACCTTTTATTTTTCATGCAATGCTACATAATTATAAATTTTTAGTTTTATTGATTTATTTTGATTGATTTTTAGTTTTACATAAAATAAAAATTATAAAAAAAAATTATAGAAACTTTTTTGTTTGTGGCTGTTGACACCTGATTATGATTACCTTGGTCTTAAGACAAAGATTTTACTTTATGCACTAGAGCATAAAAAGTAACATGTCGCCCAGATCCAGCATAAACACGAACTTTACGAGCATGAGAAGTGGGTTTAGTTAGTCCGCCACTGCAAAAATAGCTAGGGATCAAACAAGTGGTAGGTATATAAATTCATATGTGATTGATCTCCAACTACTTTTTATGAATGTATATATACACGAGTATTGTGTTTGTGTTACAACTACGGTTCATAATAAACTTGTTTTTAAGTCTAGGTACATATAACTGAGTAGCCTATGTTATTCCAGATGTCCAGCTATATACGTACCAAATTTCATGACTAAGCCCAGCGGTTATTACTTCAAGATTTTATCCCTATCCCGTGGGAATATCGGAATAAAAAGTAGCTTATGTGTTATTCTAGATGTCCAGCTTTCTACGTACCAAACTTCATGACTAAGCCCAGCTGTTATTATTTCAAGATTTTATCCCTCTCCCGTGGGAACATTGGGATAAAAAGTATCCTGTTTTAATCCAGGTTATAAACTAACTTTTTGCCAAATGTGGCGTTATCTGGGAAAAGGTACCTTGTTGTCGGTTTCTAGTTTCCGAGATAATCGCGTTTAAAGTAAAATGTCGAAAAAAAAACATTTTTTTCTTTTTTTACTTTATATTAATTAGCAGGGTCTAAATTTTAATTTGACAGAGACACAAGTTTTTAAATCGATATTTTATGAGTTAAAACATCCCTTAAAGTTTAGTAAGAATGGTACCTTATTGTCGGTGCCGCTCTTGAAAGCTTTCTGTGCGCTCGGTATCGGTTTGGAAGACGTGTCGGACGTCGGTACTTTGTCGGCGCGTCATCATCATCATCCCAGCTTATATACGTCCCATTGCTGGGCACAGGCCTCCTCTCAGAATCAGAGCTTGGGCAGTAGTTCCCACGCGGGCCCAGCGCGGTGCTTGTCGGCGCGTAAAAAACTTCAATCAGAATCATCATAAAATGCGTTTAATTAGAGTAAGGTAAATCATCAATAACTGGCCACCATTAGGCGGTAGCCAGTTAGGCCCATATCACACTAGCGATTTGCAGGCGAGTTGAAAGCGAGGCGAGCGCACAGCGAGTTCGATTCGAGCGCGTAACGATTTCACCGCGAGCACGCAACGATATCGCCGCGAGCGCGCAACGATGTCCGTGCGAGCGCGCAGCGAGTTCGCTGTGTTAGCGCCGAAGACGCCCTATTATTATTATACGAAAGTCTAAAATATGGCGTTTTTGGCGGTAAAGCAGCGAACTCGCTACGCGCTCTCGTTGCGCGCTCGCGGCGATGTCGTTGCGCGCTTGCGGCGAAATCGTTGAGACAAAATTATAGGTGTTTGGTAAGAGTTTTAATACTAGTGTTCTTAAATTAAGACTATTAAAATAATTCGTAAGTTATTAGTCGTTTTCATATGATATCACTTCATATTACTAAATATTTTACCACCACGATAAGGTCCCTTTTCGAAAATATATACCTAGTGATTGTACCAACTTTTTACTAAACTTTACCATACATTTTTAGACTGAAAAAACTAGTGTTTTAGTGTACTAAATATAAACGTTTGTTGATTTTGACTGTTTAATTACATTTGTAAACCACAGTTATTTTTGTTAAAGTATTTTTTTTATATAATACTGTACTATTACTTATTCTGTGATAATACCTAAACGTTAATTCAAAACGGAGTAGTTCTTATTTAGTGTCCAATTACGCATAAAAAAAATCCTTCGATAAAATCCAATGTAATTATACTATAATTAGAAAATAAAGTAAAACTCCATCAACCTTTTTTTTACTTTATGGACTTTGGCAAGGTAAACTATAGGAAAACAGTTGTCCAATTACAAATTTTTTCTTGAAACCTGAAAGCCCGTACAATCTACTCCTCAAATAGCATGTTATCTATGTAACTTCCAACAACAACATTCTTTTTTTGGGTGTATAAGCTTGAATTCAATTTTCTCATAATCACCTTTTCTGGCTTTAGAGGTTCAACATTTTTTTTTAAATATCTATTTAACCTACATGCATGTTTCTTACATGGTTCGATAGCTAAATGTATGTAGATTATGGGGATATCAATAACTCAATTAAGGTACCTTTTCCCAGATAACGCCACAAACTTCATCCAAATTCGTAAGCCGTTTCAACGTGAGTGAAGAAGTAACAAACATACTCACTCACTCACAAACTTTCACATTTATAATATTAGTAGGATATAGGATATAAATATAATAAAAAAAGTAACTCCTTTTAATTTCATACCAACTCTCTTGTAAAGCCAATCTTTTTGGTAGTATACCACCAACATAATAAGACCTTTTAGCAATAATAAATTAAACTAAAGATGGCTTAAAAATACATTGTTTATTACTTATAATAAAGAGTTGAATTTTGGAGACTTGTTACACAATTTTCAGAGGCCAGGAAACTTAAACTATCTCTGTATTTTGTGGCATAATAAAACACCACAATTAATAAGATTACTTCCATTAGTAAGCATGCCAACATTTTATGATTTAAATTCGGGTTTTGTTCTGTGTACCTTGATTTTAGAGAAGCTCGATATTTTAGCACAGTTGCATGTGCCATGATCACAAGACAACTGGCTGGAGAATTGCAGGTATGCTAGTATAATTGCAAGCTGGTGTAACTGTGTGCTGTATGTAGTATATTCAATAAAGACCATTTTACTCCTTTTAAGAAAATATTGCTAAGCATGAGATCACCTAAAGATACATACATTTCCTTTAGAGCATCCGAGTGTTTACAAAATTGACTGTAGCAGTGGGAAATCATAATAGGCCAGACTAACCGAACCATATCATGTCAGGTAAATGAGCATATTAAGGCTATAAAAACAACCAAAGCAATAAGTCTGCCATTGCCCAACACATTTTGGAATCTGAGACTTATCACTGGATGGAGCTCCACAAAACATGAGTCTTATCTACTGAACGACACTACTTTCCACAATTAGTTAGGGAAGCTATCGAAATTACGAAATACCCAAACTTGGTCTCCAGTGCATAGTTATACCTGATTGTTTGTCACAATACAGAAAAAGTGAGTGCTACTGTGAGTGTATTTTGCCACCACTTTAAAGCGAGTTTGAGTCCCAGTAATAGTGGGCAACTTGTAAGGAAGAGGGTAGATCAGTTCAGTTTGACTGCAATTTTCCAGCTCTCATTGCCACTTTAGCCAATTTTTAGCTAGACCTAGCCACACTTTCTAGCTACTTTCAACAAGTTACCAGTTTCAATCAATTAAATTTTTCATGTAAAACATACTTCCGTGCGCTACCTACGTAATTCCTGAGAATATCCTTTGAGAAATAAGTAGGAAAAACTAAGAAACCCGAAAAAAATCTAGAAACTGGACCTTCAATCACAAGTTGACATCGATTTTGAATACATTTTTCCATAAACAATAATGTAAGAGAAAGAAATATAAAAATTAAAGACATATCCCATGTTGCCTTTTTTTTGTTTAGCCACTTGGCAACTTATAACAGAGTATTTTTAGCAACTTTTTCTTTGGGCAAGGTGGCAACACTGTTTCCAGCCAGTCATCTCGCATTCATAGTGCATGCAACTGTGCCGAAATATTGTGCTTCTCTAAAATCAAGGTACATGGAACAAAACCCAAATTTAAATCATAAAATTAGTAATGACCGCGATAGTCTAAAACATTGCATGCCAATATTCATTGCAGACATTCCAATATTCATTCCAATCGCACTTGGCCACTGGTTAAGTGATAGTTTCAAATTGACAATTAACACTAAGATACAAGGCCTCTCACTAGTCCAATATTCACTGTACTATCACTATTTACTTCAAACACTAATAACGGCCTCGCATGGGTGGACCGCGGCCACCTGGACCACCACGACCCATGCCAGGGGGTGCACCCATCATTCCTGGTGGAGGCCCTCCCATCATTGGACCACCTCGCATCTGGGGAGGGGCCGACAGTTGTCCACGACCTCCGGGAGCCATATGCTGGTGTGATGGACCACCGACGCCACGCGCAGGGCCCTGTAGCCCAGGCGGAGCGCCACCTGGCCCAGCTCCGCGCCCGGCCGCCCGGCCACCACCTGGTCCACCCATACCTCCTGGTAGAGGTACACGGGGTAAACCTTCTTCGGGTGGTGGCGGACCCTCAATGGTGAGAGAGACTATGTTCTCTCCGCGCAATAATACGAATCCGAGGGTTCTCTTCTCCTCTCTATCGGCTGCTTTGCTGTTTTTGGACTTGATTTTCCTAAATTCTTCGCAGTCTCCCAATATTAAATTCATGTGTTTATCGAATGCCTTGAATGTCCCAATAAATGTTCGAGAATCTTGAAGTATTACCCGAACTCGGTAATTAATATGTTGTTGCATCTTATTGTTTTTTCCAATAGTCTGAAATTATAAAAGAAAATAATTAAAAATATAGCAAATTACAAAAAAAAATATTTTTATTTAATACACCGGTAGAAAACCGGTGACAAAACCAAAATATAGATTTGAGCATGAACTGAACGTATTATTTGATAAAATTACAATAATACACACCATTTTGATCACAAGATTACTTTACAGTACTCAGATTAATTCAAATCAAACCACAACAAGCTTTAATTTTGAGGCAGAGAAGCGGGAATGACAGACAAGTTGGTTGACAAGAAAGGCTAAGGCTTCGGTACAAACAAATATGGCGGTGGGTGACAGACGCTGACCGGGGCTGCTAGTGGCAAAAACTTAACACAGATTGGTTGTCTATGGGAGTAAAATCATGATAAAATTAAGTCAAAGTACTTTTAAGCTACGTCAGGTATATTAGTTATTCTCTCCTTCCTTTTTGGTTATTCTATTGTTACGTTCTGGAACTTTGGATCCTTATGCTACATTTACACCCTTGCCGAGGCTTGCCAAGCGTCTACACTACAAGCTTCAAGCCGATCCAAACTCTTGAATGCCATTTACACGCTTGCAAGCGCGTCAGTGTATTCCGGACAGGCAAGGATGACAAACGTGGATCTTTAAGTTGCTTCGGCTCTTGTGTTGAGGTTGACATATTTTTATTTAAAGAGAAAGGATAAAATTTCTTCGTTAGTCCAAGCACTCATGATGGGCACACAATGATATACATATAATCATTGTATCGTTATTTGATTTCTGATCTCGATGCGATGATAATTTCAAATCATGTTTTTACTTATAAACAAACAAATAATATATACAATAATTAACAAAACAATGATAATTATAGTATAAAAAAATAGTATCGAGAAAATCATTGAAACTACAATAAAGGAAAAAGACAACACATGTAAAAAAAATGTGATGCAAAGTTTTGCCAAGTTTATGAATTTTACGTCATTAAATCATTTTTGCCCCCTTTTCAAGTAGGTATTTAGTTTAAAAATAAATATTTATATGAAAGAATACATCGAAGATGCAATGTTGCGAAGAACATTTGGATATATGGATATGGAATTTTAATTAATTCATTTTTACGGAATCAACTATTACGATTTTGGAACTTTAAAACTTTAATTAACATTCATATGAATTTACCTTGAATTTACTGAAAGAAAATCGAAGCGAAAAAATGGAACTGAACCGACATTAATTTAAATAATGGCAATACGCGAAAATCAAAAGAAAAAAAGAAGGTACCTTGAAGGTACTTTTGCGCGTTTGACACACGTAAACATAAACAGTAGAACGAGTAGCTCTTTTTGAAGTCAAATAATATTTTCATTCATGTCTTAAACTAGTGAGAAACTAGCTGGCTACGGGACCTGGAGCCTCACTTCCCTTGTGAAACCGTGTCATGTGATGTTATTAAATTTACAGCGCATTGGTATAAACAGTAATGCTGTAAATTTACATAGGTTTATAAATAAAATACAAAATAATTAATTAAATAGGTAAGTAACAAATTTATAACTTACTTAAATATCAGTGTTAAACAGTGCCCTTCAAAGACATAAGAAAGTACTTAAATCATTTACATGACTTATTATTTCTTAAAGTATACAAATAACGGGAGTTTAAAACCGGTAAAACTAAGAATAAACATCTGATAAGTATGTAGTTATATTATGTTTGCATTAATTGTCTTGTCATCGTTATTATGTACCACGTAGCCACTCACATGCTTTGAATTTTGAGTTGATCTCTATTCATTTAACAAAATAAGCGCGTTGATAGGCAACTACACTTAAAAACGAAGATGAATGATTGGTCTCGCGCGCTCGCCCGACTAGATACCGCCGGCCTTAGATGAATGATTGGTCTCGCGCGCTCGCTCGACTAGATATTACCGCCGGCGTACTTGTCAAATGCGGCAACAAATAGTACGCCGAAATCGGCGTACCTGAGCCCGAGGCGAGTCAGTCGCGTTGCAAACTGTGCGTAATGTGCATGTCCCGAATTTTTGTTAAATTTTGGTCATAAACCGAAGTAAAATGCCAGTTTTCGCAGTGAAACTGTTTAAAAATAATACTATAAGAAATAAGAAGGACACTGGGATCACATACCATCAGTAAATATCGTATAATTTCGAAATTACTGTGTAAAAATAATACTACAAGAAAAAGGAAGGACACTAGGATCACATACCATCAGTAAATATCGTATAATTTCGAAATTACAAAATAAAATATCATGAACCCTAAACGCCATTCTGTGTTGCCGCGTACACAAGAATCAAATTCCCCGTGGTTGAGATTTTAATAAATTGAATTTTATTGTTATCATTATTGAAATTGAATGATGATAAATTTTAATAACTTATTTTATTTAAGTATCTAACGTAATTATTATAAATACATAACCTAGTTCTATATTATTTAATGTTTATCTTTGTGATATTATACACTGAAGGTGTATAAATTGTTACCCGACACTATTTAATTAAGGGGTGAATGTGTCTTAAAATTAGAATGTTTTTCGTCTTCCCAGTCAAAAGCCCGATCAGCTGATTTACTTAGGTATTACGGGAAACGAAAAAAATTTTTTTCGTTTTTCTACCCATTTGCCTGAAATGTTAACTTTTTACCCGACTGCCCGAAGGAGGGTTATGTTTTTCAAGCGTATGTATGTAAGTATGTATGTATGCATGTACCTATGTATGTATATTTTGTAAACAATTATTTGTATTTTAGTCTTAATTAACCTGTACATTATTTTAGGTTTTTTAACTATAGGTGCAACGTGTTAAGTACGCAAAACTTCTTAGTTGGTGACTCAGTCCATGAATTTTCAGTAATAATTTGTAAATATTGAATGTCCTTAAATATATATATTTTTTAATTAAAAGTGAGGCCTGATCATTGATATACCTACATCATAACTACCATTTTTTTAAAGAAGAAACCTACGCCTAACCTATACACAAACATATTAATACATTCACTCTTAATTACTTCTTAATTTCTAAGTATTTCCCAAGATACATTTTGTAACCAGTAACTTAATAGACCACAGAATAATTTATTTTCCCAATAATTCGGGTAACAGTGGAGCAGCTGGCAACACAATTCGTCACGCACACTAGCATCCTTGCAAATTGTCTTACACCGTTCTTACGCACACTACAATATTGAGTTGCCGCATTCACGAACCTTTTGTTTGTTTCTAAGTAGCGCGGTATCTAGTCGAGCGAGCGCGCGAGACCAATCATGCATCTAAGCAACTAGAGTTGCCAAAAGCATGTGAGTGGGTAGTAAATTATTGTTAAGCTGACTGATCATTTACAGAGTAAATTATCGTTCGAAGTAGCTGGTAGGTAGGTAGTAGGTACAAAATACAAATACCTGTAGCACATAATAAATACGTACAGAAGACCCTCTCCTGCATGTAGGCACAGAATAAGTAATAGTACAAGTACAGAAGGTTCTCTCTTTTGATGTTGACGAAAGCCGCCATTTTATATGCCTACGTAATTTTTATTAGCAAAATCACCGTGCAGCGCATCACCAACCAAGCAACATTGAACTCTAGCGCTGCGCGCGAAGGTCGTTATTATTCAGCACCAACGTTTTGGTTTAGGATAGGTTTGTAAATCAATAAAAAAAAAACTTAATATGATTTAGGTAGGTACAAATTACAAAGAACTTTTTGTGACCCTCTTTTTCTAAACCAGGTCACAGTGTAAGAAAATGTACAGTGGTTAATGTTCTCTGTCTGCCGGCTCGGCTAGACACTGGAAATGTATCAGGGTTGTCACAAAAAAGCAATATGCAAGTACGTTCCTATAATAAGGTATGTATAAATTAATGTGGGTATAATTATGTACCTGCATTCATTACTGCCTATAGTCCATTCAAGATAACATTGGACTCTAGAAGGTCACAGAAGAAGGGGTTCTAAACATTTTTTGTGAAGTCGTAATAATGATGATGATGATGATGAATAAAAGAAGTACTTAATACGATGAAGTCGTAATTTTGTTAAGTTTGTAAGTAGATATATTATTACTTAATATCAATGCCTTAGTTCACTCACACTTATACAGAGTCGCGATTGTCGGGAATTAAAAAGCGAATTGCCGCGCGGCGGTGGCGTTCTGTTTCTTTTTGATAATGCCGCCACAGATGCCGCCTAGCAAGCAACCGCTCACAGTCTGCGCCGCGCCCCGCCCCGCACCGCGCCTCGCCGTCGGAGGCTTGTTGGCAACCGTGTAGCATCCCCTTTATTGACTAAAAGTTCCTCGTCAACATTTTTTTTTAATAGGTAGTAATTACGTACACTTAACGGACAGACCGGGGGATTTTATTTTACGTAATAATGTTACTGGCGATTTGATTTAGGTAGGTTAGGTAAGAAGTAAGTAACGATTCTCATCCTTCGGAAATTTATGGAATCTCAATTGTCCATCATTACGGCTGTACGAAGTTGACATACAGCCGTATACTTCACATGTTGTACAACGCATGTATCATAAATTGCCCACTCCTGTATCGGAACAATTATTAAATTATATTCACGAAAAATTGCGGCACTCTTCGCAGCCAGTACAGTACCAAGTACCAACCAACCATCGCGCACTGAACGTCGGAGACTGAGCGGGGCCACGCCGCTCTCCCCCGCACCGCACCTCGTCGTTGCTCTGTCTAGTGCTATACAGCGAGGAAATGCTGCCAGCGTCTTTGGGTCCACGCCGCGGGGCGGGGCGATACTTTTTCAAATTTCTTTTAGTTATAGTTTAGTTATTAGTTTTTTTTACTTTTATTAGTATTTTTAAATTAGTCTTATTTTTATTTATTATTGTGTTCCATACTATACTAGTTACGTAAATACAAAAAAAAAGTATTTATTGCTTAATATTTTTATACTACCTGCCAGGAGATCCAGAGAATGTAAGATGAAGTGTCAATTAAGCGTTAGTGCGCCACTAATAAAAAAAGTTCATATGTGTGGTTTTGTGTTTATATATCTCAAAAGAGAAGTATTATTAAAATTATTACGCTGCCTAGTTCCTAAAATTATGCTCTAACTTTTTTCATGATACGTACGAGGTCTACTCATTCGATCCATTACAATAAAACATTATTTTCTTTTTAAATATTGTAATAACACGTAGTAGATAAATATAAAACCTTAAAAATAGATTATAGTACATACCTACTATACTAATGACGGGCATAAATGCAAAATATCATTAAAAACTGTTGCCTACATATTTAAACCAACAATAATAACCGAATGATTCACAATTAATTAACCCTATACCAGCTGCAAGTGGATTAAAGATCACATCGATACAATAAAATTACGAATTATGCCAATATAAAGAAGAAATTCGCCTAAAACATAATACAAGGCACTTCCAATACAATTCAACAAATAATACATTACTATATTACTTGAGTGAGTACCCGCCTTAATTATATCTATTTTGACAATAATCCAAGCATTATAAGCAAGACCATGCACACTACAACATTTGAAATGAATTGATAAATAGGACACCAGACAATGTCTGGCAGACAAGATGCAGCCTTAGAGGATATGCTGGAAGCATAATTATCATATGTCTTACCGATACATATATACAATATTAGGTAAGACTGAATGATAGAGAGGAAACCTCATTATTCTACCTCCCTGACTTCACTTAATAATTTTGGGCTCGATTTTATGAAATTATAGATACACATACTACACATGTTTTAACGCTCATACACATTTAAATTAGGTGCAAAGGAGATCTTTAAATCTGTAAACTTCAGAACCTTTTCTTTATACCACACATAATTAACATAATACAGTACAACTTTTGCTTCGACTTTATATCACTAAATAGTTCATTCATCGTGTCAGATTCATCTACAGTCTTATAATAGAAAACTCTTAGTAATAAAACGATGCAATCTTAATTATGGAACAAATAGAACTAGCTAGGAAACATCAGCCGCTGCTGGTGCAAATTGTATTACCGAGGTATGTCGTACCACTGGAATGGCCTCATCAGGTTGAAGAATCAGTTTTCTTTTACGCGGGGGAAGCGATGAATGAGGAAGTGTGAACTGTAAACCTGTAAGCGGAGGAGAAGGCGGAGTGGACGCAGATGTTAGGACAGTGGAGGCTGGAAGCACTGGCGTAGCAACCGGGACAATCGGACATTGAGGTGAAGGAGGAGAACTCGGAGGAGTGGGCGGCAATTGTTGCAACGAAGCTTCACCCATATCACACATCACATTGCCATTCACTTCTAGAGGTGGTGGTGGCGAAGGCTGCAACGATGGAGCTCGAGGCGTTTCTGCGCCATGTTCCTTATATATGTGAGCCTCCATTTGTTTTTTCGTATTAAAAGTTCCATCACAAACTGTACAACGATAACATCTTTCGCCATAATGCTGGAAACGGTGAAGCTTTAAGACGTGGTTATATCCAAAATCACGAAGACAAATATCACAAGTGTATGGGCGTTCTCCAGTGTGCGTGCGTGAGTGCACCTTCAGCTGTTTCGAACAAGTAAATCCTTTGCCACACCCGGGAGCTGGGCAGCGGTAAGGTTTTTCACCCGTGTGAGTGCGAAGGTGGATGACCAGCTGACCTGATTGAATAAAAGTTTTATGACAGTGCGGACAAGCGTGTGGCCTCTCGCCGGTATGGATACGAGCGTGTCGATGAAGCTTTCCAGAGTGTTCGAAAGCCGCACCGCATACGCCACATCGATATGGCCGTTCCTTTGTATGTATTCGGCGGTGCACCTGCAAGTTCTCCTTAACACTGAACATCTTGTGGCAGTATTCGCACTCGAAAGGCCGTTCGCCGGTGTGTGTCCGATAATGGCGCACTAGACGCGCCGGCACGGCGAAAGTTTTCTGGCAGACGTCGCAGCGATGTGCATCAGCAGCCACACGATGAGACCGCGCGTGAGCTGTTAGTGCGCTGCGCGTGGAAAGCGTCAGTCCACATTCCCCGCATTGGTGCAAACGTTCTTCTTCACCTGTAGAACGATAAAGCTGAAGCTCAGACGTAGAACAATAATCCATTATAAATTAATTGATGGCAATTGTGGCTTTTCCGATGGAACGTATCAGACGACAACCGTTCTCAAACAGTACTGTGTTACGTATGGCATGCACCGATCAGGATGCACGATGCACATACTAGGACCAGTAAGGGGAGCAAGCGGGCAGAGGGGCGCACGGAACCAACGGAGTGAATGTCCTCTAAAAGCACGTGGAGGCCTGCACCGCGGTTTTATCGCGTCGGAACCGCGGTGCAGGCCTCCACGTGTTTCGGCCGCCGACCCCGCAACTTGCCCCGCTCTTTCCGCGCGCCCTACCCCACCGTAATATGAATAAAATGACACAAGTTCATTAGAATAAAATTATTTTTGTAAAATTGTTATATTTGATGAAAATACCTAGAAAGTGTCTAGTGCTAAACTTAATTAAGCAAATTTATAGTAGGTATCGAAAATAATGTAATCGATCGTGTAAAAAAAAATCAAGAACTTTTTGTTTGCAATTTGGTATTTTTTAATGTGAGAAATAGACCTTAAGCAAAGCCAAAGCCAACACTATTAATTACACAAAAATTAATATTATCGATAAAGGCATTCCTCACGCTATACAAGGCATTTACTAATTAACATTTCCTTTCTGAATTCATTTGTGTAAAAAGGATAGAACGTCTTTAAAAGTTCGTGTGTATAATTTTATATATCGACGAGCTGTTGTTTGTTTATTTGTCAGCTACGTTTAAGAATAAATTAATGCAATAATTACTGTCAAAATAGGTAAAAAAAAAAACAATCGCAATGACAAATGATAGTGTGCTAGTTGTAAGTCGCTTACCTATCATTTTCAACGATGATGAAGATGTTGATCTTTTTATATAACGTGGTTCAATGGCGTCAATGTTGATGTAGGTTGCGCACGAAACTCGAGTTGAGTTACACAACAGCTTGCCCGACCGACGGTCCACGGGCGAATGCGAACGAACTAAGCGCAAGCAAGGAAAGCGACGCGAACAGGCCAGCGCATCGAGTAATCTCTTGCTCTCCTCTAACGTCAAGTGTGCGTGTGCAGATAGGTCACGGTTGCTTGTGTGCGAGTAATTTAATCAGATGTGTGTGTGTTTATCGAATGTCACAGTATAGTATATTTTGCTAATAGATTTCAGTTTTTTCTTCAAACAATAAGCGATGAATTGGTAACACGGTGTTAACCAAGATTCTCAATTTGTCATAAACCATAGCTTATCTTATTTTTGTAATTATTTGGCGACATTTTATACCTACTACCTACTATTCAACTAGTATAGACAAATACAGACATAGTGAGAAAGAAGAAACCTTATCTAGAATCTCAACATTGTTGAATCGTAGCAAAAGGCATTACAAAAATATTAGGCTATGGCACACTGTGATATAGGTACATGTCAGATGTATAAGTAATATAAGTCACAAAACGATAAAAGCGGCGCGCATTCGTTGAAGGTTGGGCGGCGCAAGCAAGAAGGCAGTGAGGTGGGGCGAGGGGAGGGAAGCAGCGGCAGAGTGTACGCGTGGAGGCCCACTGCGGTTCCGAGGCGCGTGTGAACTCTCGTCGACTGTGCGCGTGCGTGGTTTCCCGACCTGCCTCCTCCCGCACTCTTCTTCCTCCACATTTTATTTTATCTGTCTAGGGCAACATAACTTCACCTACGATAGGATAGGTGTCACTGTCACTCAAGTCAGGAAGTTTGTCCGTAGGTAGCTTAAAGTATGCCTTAGTTATGTAATATTTCATATTTTAATGAAACAAATTATTCCAAGTAACTTAGTAGGAAGTAGTAGTCCACTACTAAGATAAATATACTTACGAGTAAATAGTTTCTACTTAGAGATGTTTGTAAGGTACATTGCCTATTGTACTTATATTTATGGTAAGTAAAAGTACCGTCGAATATTTGATTTAAAAAATTTGGTGTAAACTGGATCACGCATGATACAAAAAGAAATGCAGCCCTAATCCCTACTGAGCAAGTTTTATGTGCATTGCACTGGATGCGTTGTCAAGAGAAAAAAAATCACCCCCACTTTACGTCTAGGGAGGTACCTACACTAAAATATTTTTTTTTTTTTAGTTTTTTCAGGATCCGGAGCCAAAATGGCAAAAACGGAACCCTTATAATTTCGCCATGTCTGTCTGTCTGTATGTCTGTCTGTCTGTCCGTCTGTCCGTGGCTTTGCTGTGAGACTATCAATGCTAGAATGTTGTAATTTTGTACGGATATATATGTAAACTATACCGACAAAATGGTACAATAAAAAATTAAAATCAATTTTTTTTAGGGTCCCTCCCATAGACGTAAAGTGGGGGTGTTTTTTTTTCTCATCCAATCCTTTAGTGTGGGCTTTGGTGTGGGGTATCGTTGGATAGGTATTTGATAACCATTAGGGGTTGGCTAAGACGATTTTTCGATTCATTGATTTTTTGCGAAATATTCTACTTTAAAGTGCAAATTTTAATTAAAATTGAGCATCTAAACTTCTAAACCGGTGGGTGGAAAAATTTGAAAAAATTCAGGATGGTATAAGTATATCAAACTTTCAAGGAAAACTATAACGGGTTAAGTTTGCTTGAGAGTTATTAGTAGTTTTACTCTTAAATAGCAGCCTAAGGTATAAAATATACCTAAACTTGGAAGATTCCATATAAAATACGAAATCCTTAGAAAAATATTACTTATTTTTTTCGTAATGGCTACGGAATCCTATTTTGGGCTTGTCCGACACGCTCTTGGCCGGTTTTATTGTACCAATTTGTCAGAGTGACTGATATGTACTTTATATTCATGCCAAATTACAGCTTTCTATACTTGAAAAGTTTGGGTAGGTAATTAACTAAATGTAAACAAACTTCAGCTGCCGGATTGGGTACATTCAAGGATTTTAAACATTTTACTTATCTATCATTGTAATACAAAATAGACTAATGTATTTCAATACAGACATGTAAGTATTTAGATAGTTTAATGAGGGAATTTCAATATTTAAGACACCAATTGACGTTGTTTTGTTTACATTTAGTTAAATACCTATCCAAACCAAGTATAGTATTAACGCTCTCTGAGCTTAGCCGCGGACCGACGGACGGACAGACGGGCAGACAGACAGACAGACGGACGGACGGACAGACATGGCGAAACATAAGGGTATATACTACTACTAGTATATTTACAAAAATGCAATAAACCCTTATTTAAGTACCTTGTATGTAACAACACTAACAACTTAAATTTTACTTGATTGATACTTTTTTCTATGAAAACTAAAAAGGAAAAAAAATATTAATTTCTAGCTATAAGAACTTTTTTAAATTACCCATTCAAAATCGTGACCAGCTAAAAAAATCTCAATAACACGTTAGATACTTAAAAGTTATATGAAAACAATAACAAACAATAATAACAGTTCATAGACGGGGTGGTCTGAGACTGTCTAGAACACAATTTGACTACATTTGATTTTTGCCTAAAGCCTAAAGTGACTGCATGCATAATGGGTCGAACTGCTCAAATGTACTAAAATAAAACCTAGAACACATTTTGCCTGCTGTTGTCTTTTGTTTTTGAATGTCTCGCCTACATTTATATATAAAAAAAGTTATATAACCTCTAGTCATTTTTCCCAATATGAATGAATTGACACAGAGAGAGTCGACTATCTCTGTGAGATTTTAGCCCTTCAAAAAATAGAAATAGAAATAGAAATAATATTTATTCACTTGAACAGCGGTTACAGAGATGTTCTGTTGGTACCACTTAATTTCATGCAATAATTAACGACTAAGAACCAAGTAGGCCAGATGCAAACTTAAAATAGGTACCTAAACTTGGTATCCAATCATTTGGCAACGAACTTTTCATCAAATACCTACCTATTCATTTAACAAACGTTTCGAAAACTTTTGTTTCACAAATTAATCGTTTTATAACACCGCATTTCAAAAATTGATCATTTCACAAACTCATTTGACAAAGCATCTCATATAATTAAATTGCGGTAGGTTATTGAAATAGTGTGCGCTGCAATTATATAATAAGTACCAATATACCTACAATACGTTAAGATAAAAGTAGATCATTGTCATCATGTGTTCGGATCTTGTTACCCGATACCCAAGGGGGGTATCTTGAACAGTTTAAATGTAGTGTGCTATTCGAAGTATAATATATACTATGCTATGATGTATGCTGGCGAGCAAGGGCGGGAGGACGTCGGCCTGGCGCGGCGGGGTGCGGGCGCGGGGTTCGGGGCGGGGTGTCGACACGCGCTGCACGGTCACCGAACGTGTTCGGAACCGCGGTGTGAGGCCTGGCCGCGCGTGCGTCCGCTTCAACCTTCCTCAACGCGACCGCAACTGACCTGCGCATGTAGGTAGAGCGCTTCTCGACACCAACGTCTTGTTTCCTCTGATTGGGCTGAATACAAATAGTTAGGAGTACAAAAGTATTTATTATTGCGTTAATAAGCAGGTCGATAATTTAAGATACAATTATTGAGAGGTCATTATTGTTAGTATTAAAACTTAATATTTGTACATAGGAATTCAATCATCATCATCAGCCTATAGCAGAGCAGTCCACTGCTGGACATAGGCCTCCCCGTAACCCGTAATCACTCCACGTAATCATTGTAATCACGTAAATTAAACACTCAATTTTGCTGGTCGAGGGTTTTATTTGGGGGGTTGCAAGTTGCAACCAAGGTAGCCTGTATAGGCATAGATGAATGATTGATCTCGCGCGCTCGCTCGACTAGATACCGCGCTACCTAAAAACAAAAGGTTCGTGAATGCGGCAACTCAATATTGTAGTGTGCGTAAGAACGGTGTAAGACAATTTGCAAGGATACTGGTGTGCGTGACGAATTGTGTTGCCAGCTGCTCCACTGTTACCCGAACTATTGGGAAAATAAATTATTCAGTGGTCTATTAAGTTACTGGTTACAAAATTTATCTTGGGAATTACTTAGAAATGAAGAAGTAATTAAGAGTGAATGTATTAATATGTTTGTGTATAGGTGAGGCGTAGGTTTCTTCTTGAAAAAAATGGTAGCTATTATGTAGGTATATCAATGATCAGGCCTCACTTTTAATTAAAAAATATATAATATAAAATATATTTAAGGACATTCAATATTTACAAATTATTACTAAAAATTCATGGACTGAGTCACCAACTTAGAAGTTTTGCGTAGTTAAGATAACACGTTGCACCTATAGTTAGACCTAATATAATGTACAGGTTAATTAAGACTAAAATAAAAAAAAATTGTTTACAAAATATACATACATACATGCATACATACATACTTACATACATACGCTTGAAAAACATAACCCTCCTTCGGGCAGTCGGGTAAAAAGTTAACATTTCAGGAAATTGGGTAGAAATAATAAAAAAAAATTTTTTTTTTCGTTTCCCGTAATACCTAAGTAAATCAGCTGATTGGGCTTTTTGAATGGGAAGACGAAAAACATTTTTAATTTTAAGACACATTCACCCCTTAGTTAAATAGTGTCGGGTAACAATTTATATACCTTTAGTGTAAAAAAGAAACTATTTTACGATGTGCCCGGTATAGAGCTAGGAATATCGACGAATGCGTCGCTCTAATCGATCTGCCGTATTATTTCTCAGGCACATCGTGATATGCCTGGCCAACGTTTAGGCATATCATGAAATGGCGGCGTTTCACGATATGCCTAGGAATTTCGTGATCTGGCGGATTTTACGATCGGCCGCCGACATATATATCACAAAGATAAACATTAAATAATATAGAACTAGGTTATGTATATATAATAATTACGTTAGATACTTAAACAAAATAAGTTATTAAAATTTATCATCATTTAATGATGATAACAATAAAATTCAATTTTTTAAAATCTCAACCACTTGGAATTTGATTCTTGTGTACGCGGCAACACAGAATGGCGTTTAGGGTTCATGATATTTTATTTTGTAATTTCGAAATTATACGATATTTACTGATGGTATGTGATCCTAGTGTCCTTCCTTTTTCTTGTAGTATTATTTTTACACAGTTTCACTGCGCAAACTGGCATTTTACTTCGGTTTATGACCAAAATTTAACAAAACATTGGGTACATGCACCTTACGCACATAGGTACTTATACTCTTTGCACAGTTTGCAACGCGACTGACTCGCATCGGGCTCAGGTACGCCGAATTCGGCGTACTATTTGTTGCCGCATTTGACAAGTACGCCGGCGGTATCTAGTCGAGCGAGCGCGCGAAACCAATAATTCATCTAAGGTAGCCTGCATAATATGTTTCGACACTGTTTACGAGCAAGTGTGATGAAAAAAATAATTCGAAGGCACGACTCCAGTAAAAAAACGCTTTATTTTAGCCCTGAAAACCAGTTTAAATTTCGATTTACTGTAAAATTAGATTTTTTGTTGCTTTAAAACAAATAAATAGTTAGTTGATTGAGCGAACAAATAGCGACTTATGACGTCATTAGTCGCTATCGCCATTGAAACTCTATGGGAGAATTGTGTTTTGACAGCTCATAAAAAGTACGCCGGTGGTACGCCGGTTGATTGGTGGTGTCAACATCCCTATTGTATTTTTTTTCTTTACTTTTGTACAGTAAACAGCTTACGTACATACATAAACATGTTGCTTTAGCCCTAAAACCAGATTAATTTTCGATTTACTGTAAAATTAGATTTTCCTTTATGCAGTAGTTGGGTTACAATGATGCGAGTCGTCTATCGTGTTGCATACACAAGCCAGCTACTTGGATCATGGCAATGCAATGTCTCCCTATATATACTGTAGTCTTTGGCAATGCCGATTGCCGATGCAACGTGTCTCCAGCTCGGTGGAGGCCCGAGCGGCCGGATCGCGATCGCGACACGTGGCAGGCTGGCAGGTCAATGACCTACCGACCTAAAGGACCGCAGACCTGCGCCCCAGTGGCCCCAGCCAAACCATCGATGTCCGATCCCAAGGTTTTATTTTCGGAAATCAGTCCGTTTAGAGGGTTTTTATGCATCCTCGAAAAGAACTGTGTTTTTTATTGAATACAATTCAAATGATCTTGAACATAAATCTGTGTCTCCATTTCGGGTTGCCTTGCTTGAGAGAAACTCAGTGAGCATTATTTAAGAAATAGGTACCCCTTCGATGTCAAAGAATCCTTTGATGCTGCTAGACTACGAATGAAATACATATTTAAAATTAGTGTTTATTTGTTTACACTTTACTTATGATTATGATTGTTTTGTTTTTTTGGAGTCTTTTTGTATTCTTTATTTCAACTCCAAATTTGTTACTTTTACGGGTATCCCGTGAAACCATATCGAAAATACAAACTGAGACATGGATGCACAGAGAAACCAGAAAAAGAGACCAGCGCTGGGAATCGAACCCAGGTCCTCAACAATCCGTGCTGCGTGCTATAACCCCTACACCACCGCTGGACAGGAATCTAGGCACGATTTTTTTCCTATGCATATATATCTCAGGTTGCTTATTTCTACTACGCTACTTATGCAGCAGCACTAGCGACATCTATGTTCCGCTCTCATCGAGAGACGTTACACTCTTTCGGAACCAAACGCTCACCCAGACAACAGATGTCCGTAAATGTAACAAATTTGGAGTTGAAATAAAAAATACAAAAAGACTCCAAAAAAAACAATCATAATTTGATTGCTTAGTAGCGACATCTCTTGTCTGGATTAGCGGTTGGTTCCGAAAGAGTGTGACGTCTCTCGATGATAGCGGAACATAGATGTCGCTAGTGCTGCTGCATAAGTAGCGTAGTAGAAATAAGCAACCTGAGATATGTATGCATAGGAAAAAATTGTGTCTAGATTCCTGTCCAGCGGTGGTGTAGGGGTTATAGCACGCAGCACGGATTGCTGAGGACCTGGGTTCGATTCCTAGCGCTAGTCTCTTTTTCTGGTTTTTCTGTACATCCATGTCTCAGTTTGTATTTTCGATACACTTTACTTTATTAGATTTTTAGAAAAATATGGCTCTGCATTGGAGGTTTTGAGTGTCTAGTTTTTGCCGTTGTACGGTAAAAAAATTCTAGAAAACGAAATATGAGATAATGGTGGGATGAACGATGACAGCGAATAACTGTATTTACAATTCCCGATACACTTTACTTTATTAAAATTTTCTTTTATAATACAGATACATGAAGTTGTTGGTTTTTTTTGAGTTGATCACCCCAAAGTCGGCATAGACAATAGACTATTATTATTATTATTACTCCCCCTCACTCAATGGCGGCCTAAAATAGACTAGCACTAAGCTCATTCATATTTCAACGTGGGCTACTATGAAACTCGAAGTTCGTGTCGTGCGGTCCCTCCGACACTTATACTATTTAATACGAGAGCGAGAGGGACGATACGATACGAAGTTCGAGTTTCGTAGTAGCCCTGCTGACAAGTCACGTCACGTCAGTGTCACTGTCAGTCATTGTCAGTCAGTGTCTCATAGTGTAGTTGTACAGTGTTAATCACAAGTTACAACTATTCATTCAAAGAACTAAAAATTTTAATCTCTTCTTTTTTTATTGTTGTGTTTGTCAGTGTCTTAGCTCATTTTAGTTCAGTTCAGTCTTATTTTGTTTTTAACAAACCTTCCTTACAATCGTGATCGGCATCGTGACAATATAACTTGGAAATCAATATGGGCGGAGGAGATCTGGTGCGTAAATTTCTTAATTCAACTGAGTTTTTCGGCCCAGTTTGTATGTTTTGAAGAAGCTTTAACTAAAATTGTATACATTTTCAGAATTCTAAGAAATCTTGGCATCCGAACACGATGAAGAATCAGGAGCGGGTGTGGAAAGCGGAGCAAGCCAGCGCGCAGGAGCAGAAGCGAATCGTGGAGCTGCAGCGAGAGCGCGCCGCGGAGCGCGAGCGCGCCGACCTCAACGAGCTGGCGCAGCGCAGCGCCGGCGCCGATAACCGCCTGCACTGGATGTATGATGTAAGTGCACTTGAACATAATTAATAGCTAAATTACTTTTTCAAATAATCAACCTACTTTAAGATTGCGTTTCCACCACAGATGTGCATATGTGTTGCGAGGAATGTGTTTGTCATGAACTCATAGAACATCATTTCCTAATCTTCACTCAGCACAGCTCTAGTGAAAACAGCTTGGCGGTGGAAGGATAAGTAAATGAAGCATTTCTATTGGTTCATGACAAACACATTCTTCACAACGCTTCTTTGCATGTCTCTGGTAGAAATGCAGCCTTAAAATGTAGCTTTATCTGTGTCCCACAGGAACTTACATTTTCCCATGGTGAAAAAGTAATTGAGTAAATAGTATAACTAATAGTTAGTACCTGATATCTGAGTAATTATTTCCTACATAAAATTTCGAACTTGTGGGGTACCTATGAGGATATTGAGGTTTATTATAATTATATATAACCTTATAAACAGAATGCAGTGTGGAAACATGTATTTTTTATTTCAGAAACCTGACAAAAAGGTGCAGCAAGAAGATTTCCTTCTTGGTAAAGCGATTGATAGTAACTTTGAGCAACCAAACAAGGCTGAGCAGGACTACATCCCAGCAGTAGCTCGAAGAGTGGTTGGTTCAAGCATGCTGGCAACTGCTGGCGACTCGCAGGTGGATCTGGTACGGAAGATGCGGGAGGATCCCTTGATGCTGGTCAAGGAAAGGGAACGAGCTGCTCGAGCTGCTCTGCTTAACAATCCCTTGCAAAGACGTCGCCTAGCGGAGTTGTTACGGAAAGAACAGGTAGATTATCTTGATTTTTCACTATGAAACTTTAAATGGTTCAGACCACTAGCATTTCCCAATATAATAGTTTCCCAGAATGAGTTTTTCGCAAGAAATATGTTTGGCTTTATACCTGTTTTCTAAAAAGACCTAATCCCATACCCTAACTTTTAGCATTTGTAATATTTTATACTACCAATGGTTTACTAATATGTTTAATAAAATCAAATCTCATAATTTCGTTTCTCATAACAGCCTTTAGCAGAATCATCATATCACCGAATAACTTTTTGCATATTTTTTTTGTCATACTATCATTTCTCATAATTTTGTAAAGGAAGCCGAATATTAACATCACATAATATTGATGAGAATGATATTTATATGTTCTAATAGTTGCTACGCAGAAAGACATATCTCATAATATTACTTTGCATAAGGATAATAAAAAGTAATTATTTCAAGGAATAATCCTTCTTTACATTGTCAATTTGGCATGTAACTAATAAATAAAACACTACTACTGTATGTGTACTGTATTTAATTTCCTAATCTAGTTAAACTTGCTATATCATTAGCGATTCGGCTATAGTTAGAAAGAACTAAATAAAGAAACAAAATAAATTTATTCACAACACAAGACCCCAATACCTTTAAACGGGCAATTCTTGTATATAATATATATATTTCAGGGATCTCGGAAACGGCTCCAACGATTTCGATGAAATTTGGTATGTAGGGGTTTTCGGGGATGAAAAATCGATCTAGCTTGGTTTTATCTCTGGGAAAACGCTTGAGTTTTAGCCCTTGCGAGTTTTAGCCCGAGCAGAGCTCGGTCGCCCTGATATTAATATTATTATGTGTCATTACTATAATACTTTAATGTGTATTACATTACAGTTGTGAATCTGACACTGGCTCAGTATAATGCTGAAGCGTTAAAAACACCCCAACATTGTTTTAATTGTAGTTCTATATTAACTTAACCAGCGTGATTTAACTTGGGTATGTTCAATAGTTACCTTATGTCCCTCAGATTAAAAATAGAAAAAAAATAACCTAACCATAACAATAAAATACAAGCTTTTTTGCTGACTGTTACTTTTTGTTGACTGTACTTGCATTTTCACGCAAACTACATTTGCATACCAAATTTCAAGTCGATGCTATGAACCGTTGAGAGTTCCGTCCTGCAGAGACGATCTTGGCTGGACTACCAGAATATCATACTAGATTAAAGTATTGTCACGTGATTTACATATGTATCTATGCCAAATTTCAAGTCAACCCGACTACTGGAAGTTGGTCGAATTTAACTTGCAAGATTTGACTACAGACAGACAGACAGACAATGGGACAGGTGAAACTAAATAAAAGTTTGTAAAATAGAAAATAGACGCGGGCTTCGTCTATTTTGTTACAGTCATGTCCCCGCATTGTAAAAATACTACCACCCAGTAGTTACTAGTTTCCAGAGAAGTAGATTGGATTAGGTTAGTAAGCTTAGGTAATAAAAAACAACAATGTTGAGGAAAACCATCGTTTCTGTTGTAATATTAAAGGATACTCATTTTGTTACGAGTATATCGGAAAAATTACATTATGCGACTAACTTCCTGCTTTTTAACTTTCTGCGTAACTAATTTATGATGCGTAAGTCATTTTCTGCCTATTCAACAATATTCGGAATTCGCAAATTATGCTTAAAGTCCATTCGGCTTACATTGGTTATGCGTAAAAGAATTCTGCGTAATATAATTATGCTAAAACAGCACAAATACTATTATGCGTAAACAGATAATGCAAAATAGAATTACGACATAAAAAATATGCGTAAACAAAGTGAACCTTTTGACATACCTATTATGGATGCTATGAGAAGCATGTGTTATGGGCCTGCCTGGGGTCGGCAACTTTTTGAGTCGGAAGAGTCAAAAATTACAATTTACAAAATTTCAAAGTTTTTAAAAACCCACAAAAATTTTTTTTGCATAAATAAAGTTTCACATCCAAAGAGCCGCAGGTTGCCGACCCCTGTATTATGGCATAAACTAGATTAAAGAAACTGATATTTTGGAATGGGTGTTTTGGGAATCACGGTACCATACCAACAAGACATTTTGGATATAGACAAAATTAAATCATCTTTTTCAAATTTCAAATGTTTGTTTGTAATCAGCTAAATGAATTATTTGTATTGTTTTAGGAACAGAGGAATGAAAAAAAGGAAAAGAAAAAACCAAAAAAAGATAAAGATTTAGATAATGTCTTAGCTGCTAAACTGAATGCATTAGGTGGGAATCAAATCAACTTGGCAACATTACTAGCTTCTAATGATTCTAGTTCCGATTCATCTTCTGAAGATGAGAAATCCAAAAAGAAACAGAAGAAATCTAAAAAGAAGCATAGGAAGGAAAAAAAGAAATCAAAGCATGAAGATAGAGTTCAGGAATCAGATAATGAATCTGATAAGCATAAATCAAAACATATATCAAGAAAAGATCTAACGCCAAAGAAGAAGAAAAGTCACAAATCATCAAAGAGAGAAAACAGTAATAGTTCCAATGAAGACCAAAATTCAAAGAGGCACAAGAGTAGTAGTGAACAAATGGTTGATAGAAATAAGATAGAAGGACGGAAACATATGCATGATTCGAGGAAGTATAACTCAGAGGAGCAAGGCAGGTACTGGAAGAAGAGCAGTTTAAGCGAGGAGAAACCAGGGAGGACCGAAAGAAAGAGCGGTATGAGCGACGAGGAACGCGCGGCTAAGTTGGCAAGCATGGCAGCGGCGGGCTTAGCGCGCGAGCAGGAGCGCGGGCAGCGCGTGGCGCGCCAGCGGGCCGCCGGCGCCGCCGCCGAGCGCGCCGCCGCCGCCCCCCACCCGCGCGCGCGCGCCGCGCCCTACGCGCTGCCCGACTCGCTCGAGTCCCGCATACACTCCAACAGGCACTACATCCAGCGAGATCAGCGACACATGAACGAACATTTCGCGCGCAGGTGATAACGATAAACATTGAAAGGCGGATATCACTTCATGATTTCGTCGTTTTTTGTTTGTGTGATCCTAATAAGTAACGTGAAGTGATTTAAGAAATATAATAGGAATAAGTGAATTAAAACATTAGTAAGAAAATGTTTATATTTTTACAATAAAGAAATAAATAATAATAACAATTTCATTTCAAGAGACTGGAATAAGTACAATAAATTAATTTATAAGTCTGTATGAAATTTCAGGCAGGTTGCGCAACGTCCATCAGTCCAAGGGGATTTTTTCTTTCACGATCTGAAATGAAAAAAAAATGACTATCGCATTCTAACATTCTAACAGACACACAAGGTGACTTATCTTGTCATCAAGTCAGATTTTTTTGACGCTACTAAATACTACTTGTGTGGTGTGCATTTCATCATGATGATCCAACCGATTTCAGCCATGGCGCCCACTTCGACTTCTAGTTATTTGTTTGGCGCTTAAAATTATGTCTAGATATGTAAAAAAGAACAAAAAGAAAAAGAACTACATTATACATATTTAATTTGTTTTTAGTCGCTTTGTTATTTTATTATTTAAATATATAGCTAGTTTTTGGTTGCTAGGGAATACAGTGTAGATTTTGTAAAGATTCTAGAGTTTGCTGGTTAGTTTTGCTAGGTTATTTTATTAGGATTCTCTGTTTAGCTTGCCAGGATTAGGATTGTTTGCCAGGTTTTCGTACCATGATAGGTTGGTTGTTTGAGATATTTTGTCTAGAATAAGCGTCAGCGGGGCTTCTCCGAAATTCGAAAATCAAAGTTCGTGTCGTTCCGTTCCTCTGACGCTATACTACCTATTTAATAGGAGTGAGAGGGATGGTACGATACGAACTTCGATTTTCGTATTTCGGTTTAGGCCCTCAGGAGTCCGCCTGAGGATCATTGCCTGATTGAACTGGCCAATTCAGTCTGGTAGTGGGTTTGAGAGTGGAAACTTGATAATTTTAGGAAGTAACTAACAGAAATTATACTTTAATTAACAAAATTATGTGTGTGCTTAGGGATTTCTAGTGAAAAATAAAGAAATTCGTTTATCTGTAGTTAACGCAATAATAAGTTACCTGCTTAATAACTAAATTATCTATCTGATCTTTACAATAACTGAACACAAGGATTGAAGTCTAAGTAGGTAATTTATGTTGCAGTTGACTGTACAGATGGGGACCATTCCCTCATTCAGTAAACATTAGTTTGGCAAGTATTATTAAACAATTACGAGACATCAGACTGCAGTGAACAGATGCTACTTGAGAAAATAGTGTACAGACTTTTGTATAAAAGAGTATTCAAATTGATGTTTATTATCTGGTCTATTTGGTATGGGCACAAGTAGGGGGAAAGATTATTGAAGTCATTCGATATTGAATTGATCAACAATTTATTCTATGTTTTTTGCCTTACTATTACTAAAATTTAAAAATAATTACAAGACTAGCTGCGTTAAAATAAGAAATAGTTATTTATTTGTAAATAAATAACTCACTTAACTAGAAGTTACCTATGAACTAAAAGAATTTCTTTGCTCACCTTATGATAGCCAAGTTTATGCAAGATATGCGTGTTCATGCAGTTCCTCCACGTCCATATTGTAAGAACACACACAAATCACACAAACCCATCTATCACCACCACCACAATACACTGACGCGTTTCGAACTCAACCAGAGCTCATATTCAACTAACCACCTATAGTAATTTCGATATATTTAGTAGTAACTCGTGCATTTGCTCTTGAAAAAATCATCATCATCATTTGGTGAAGTGGAACTGATGATGAAGACCACATTTGACCAACGGAGCTATTACTCAATAACAAGTACCTCACGGATTTAATTTCAATGACTTTAACACAGTTGCTAAGCAATTTAAGCTCATCGTAATGCATATGGTGAAATGGAATGGGTGACAAAGCACCAGGACTCCTCAATAATGAACGCACTCTGCATCGGAAAAAGCAATTTTTCGTACAAGGTGGCGAGCAGTTGACATTAAACGATTGTATCTTAGATCTTCTACACTAAAAGGTTCAATTTTTTGTTATAAATTTATTTATTTATTTGTAAAGACGTGTTTTATTAATCGTAACTGTTATTGCTGAAATTAGACCCCAGCCGTAGCAAGGGAGATAATACAATATTTTACTTGTTCATTAATAATAGACCCCATACTGTTGTACCTAATTATTTCCATGCATTCCAAAACATCGAGACAAAATCCTTTGCCGCAATAATGTAACACTTCATATGAATCTGAGTCTCATAAAGAATGATTTGATTGCAACAGATGTTTGGCAAAATTTGATCTGTCAGGATGCTCATTCCTATATGCCGAAACATGCTCTTTAAATCTAACATTAAAACTGCGACCTGTCTGACCTGCATATACTTTATTGCAATCATTCATTCAGTCAAGTTGATAGGGAGAATGAGAAAAGTAACGGTTTTTCGTTTGTAGAAAGTGTCACTTGATGAAAATATAGTCTTACAGAATGCACTGATTTACAGAGTTTTTCTTTAATATAGGAGGCAGAGTTCATCCGATCAGCAATACATTAACAAGTCAAGTCAAAGACTTATGACTGGTTTGGTTGCTTTACATTTGGCAACTTTTATAGCATCTCCAGAGGGGGGAGGGGGGCGTATCCATTTATTCGTTTTTTGCTTATTTCATTATTTGACCAATCATAACTGTGGCACAAACGTCAAAGTTGTCGAATGTACCTCACGATACTAGAACCAAGTGGGTCATCACAGAAACCGTCATGGGTCTGCGTGCCGCGAATGGGTAGCTGTAGCGGGCGCTGCGGGCGGAGTACCTCGGCGCACATGCCGGCGTAGATGGGGTCCGTGTCCCAGGGGCCGCGCTCGGGCAGCGGCAGCGCGCGCCGCCGCAGCTCCGCCACCAGCTCGGCCACGTCCATGATCGGGATGGGGTCGAGCGCGCGCGCCAGCGCTGCCAGGTACTCGACGTAGTGCGTCCTGCGGGAAGGGGCAGACCTCGGTGAGCGCGCGCCGGTAGAGCCCCTCGAGCGAGCCGTAGGGCCGCGGCGGCGGCCGCAGCGCCGCGCGCTTCACCAGCGTCTCCAGGTCGTCGACCCCGAGCAGCGGCAGCGGGTCCACGCCGTGCCGCCGCACCAGCCGCGACAAGTACTCCAGGTAGTGGTTCCTGCAACCAAACACTTCTATGTATACTGGACTAGACAAGCTACGCGTCGCGAGTGCCTGTCAGCAATTTAAGACAATATTAAAAGTGATCATTTAATTAAGAATTTACATCACATAACTGATAATTTTTCACGATCCTATTTTATGAAGAGCGGTAAAGCTCGGCCAACTTTGCCTTGACTCAATGTGCAATTTATTTATAATGCTTGTCTTGTCAATTGTATACATAGAAGTATTTGCTTTGTGTCCACTTGCTTTTTACGTTAGCGTTAGATATCCAATGATCATACTTGTAAAATTTCAATCAATAACCTGTAGTCACATACCTACCGGGTGGGCCCTTTAACAAGAGCAAATAATTAAAACATAAATCGTACCTACTCGTTAAACTGAACGACATTAGTTCAGCGACGTTTAAAAATAATTGATTCCCCCTCCTTTCCTTCCCGTTTCCCTTTCTTTCCCTTTTCATGTGTCTAATGACAGTTAGTTGATGTAACCACTTATTCTATGCAAATAAATCTTCTATTCTATTCTAAGTATTCTATTAAATAGTATTATCAATGCACGCCATCCTAGAGCCAATAGTCGTCGCTTGTCACGCAACTAACATCAAAAATGTTGTTTCACGTTGCTTAGATTCTTCAAATAAACTATTTAGAAATAAAAAATCGGTCAAGTACGAGTCGGACTCATACATGAAGGGTTCCGTAAACAGTTCAGTAAAAAAAATCTTAAATTCTTCTAATATAAGTTTTTTTTTGCTGACTGTAGGTACTTTATGCCCCTGTTTACCAAAGTACTCGTTAAGACGAATCAAACGAGTCCAAACTCGATGCAGTCGTGTCGTTTATCACAGAGTTCCTATGCCTCCTATGGTCACCTTCTAGCTTTATCATCAGATCAACTCCATGTCATAATAATATTGCATTGTCATCGGATTTATACATGCGTGTAAAATTTCAGTTCAATCGTTTCACTTCATTTCACTTAAAAATTTGAGTTGAAAGATTCCACCCGAGCAAACATAGTTAGTTACATTACATTGCAAGTAAATATAAAGCTTGTAATAAGTTTTTGTTAAAATTTAATTTTTAATACAACCTTTTTTCGCTGACTGTACTTTTTGTTGACTGTACTTACTTGTTTTGTCATCTAAACTACATTTCGTACCAAATTTCAAGTCGGTACTATTGACTATTGAGGAGTTCCCTCCTGCGGAGACGATCCTGGTAGGACCACCAAGATGTCACTACCAGATTATTGTATTGTCACCAAATTTACATAAGTATTAAGTATGCCAAATTTCAAGTCGATCGGACCACTGGAAATGAGTCAAATTTAGCTTCCAAGATTTAGACAAGAGCAAACAAAGAAACAAATAAATAAATAAATTTGATAAATAAATAAAAAAACAGTGCAAGCTAAAGAAAGGCTTGTAAAAATATCACCCAAATGTAAGAACTTGTAAAAATATTTTGAATAAAAAACAATTTTGTATTCTCATCCTCATCCCCTTTGGTTTTGGCTGATTTTATCTGAAACCATTGCCACATTTGCCACGTGCCGCGCAGTTAAATATATTCGCGGGAAATTCGGTGGACTTCGTATGTTGTGTAAATAATAAGAAGCTGAATTATAAACCTTGTAAGTAGTGTTAAATACTTAGTATGTTTTTTTTGTGTAAAAAACAATAGGTAAACAGTGATGAGCGCTTTATCAAAGTATTTGTTGTTATAGCGGCCACATAATACATAATCTGTGAAAATTTCAAGTGTCTAACTTTTACGGCTTAAGAGATAAAGCCCTGTGACAGACAGACGGACAGATAGCGGACTGAGACTCCTCCCAGTAATAGGGTTCCGTTGGCACCCTTTGGGTACGAAACCCTAAAAACTGATTATTTTTAAAAGTCGCTGAACTAATGTCGTTCAGTTTGACGAATAAACGATCTATGTTTTAATTTTTTGCTCCTGTTAAAGGTATACCGGGTATATGGGTGTAGAAATCTATTGATAATTTTGTCATTCTCACACAATTTAAAGTTATGTACAGCAGAGTTACTGCGTGTTATTCCCGGATAGTAAGAAGAGATTACAATGAATACAAGCAAAAAAAAAACACATTTTAAAGCGTACGTGTACGTACTTGAACTAAGTAGGTACCTAGAGCAGAGATCACCAATTGGTATCTTCAGGGGTCCGGTTTTTTCCGGATCTCAATATAATTCCGAATAAAATATATAAAAATTGAGTTTCATACTATAACGAACTTGACGACAAAGACTTAGTTAGCTTGACTACATCGTCAATCGAAAATTCTGATGAAAACCTGTACATGGATGTTCAGTCTAGCTAACCCAACTATCAGATGAAATATTTAGGCTAAATTTAAAACAAGCTGTGTGCGTAGTTGTGCTTCATGTTGACTACTAAGACTGGCACGTGCTAGGTACAGTCAAAGAAACTGAATTACGTACTAGGGTGGACACAGGGTAACAGGGCGGGCCTTTGTGCTACTAATGTCATGTTGACATTTGCCAAAGAAATCATATCGTAAATTATGAAAAGGTTCCACCCTGTTGCGCGATTCATTTTCTTTGACTGTATGTACCTAACTATATCGAATGGAAAGATAGAGTTGTCGTACTTGCAAAGTCCAGCGTGTTTGGGCGGCGCGTCGGCGTTGCAGGGCCCGTCCACGAGGCCGGTGGGCGTCTCGCGCTGCAGCTGCACGGGGCAGCGGCCCCCCGCGCCCGACCCCGCTGCCGCTTCTATCTCGTACGGGACATCGTTCATCTGCAATCATTAACTTGTTAGAGTCGCTTGAACAGCGTACGCATCGACACACGCTCTAGTACTTACCTTTAATAACGTCACCAAGGAGAATACAACCAGCCGCCGCCGATGCGTGAGCGTCTTGGTGACATTCGCATTCGCCCCTAGGTGGGGCGCGGTGGTGGTGGCTGAGCATACCTAGCCACTAACCAGTGAGGTGGTGGTGGTGTTATGTTGGTAAGCCGGAGTGGCATTAGGTACCTGCAACAGCGTTTGCAAGTCGTGCGGCTCCTTGTCGCGCAGGTAGAACAGGCAGTTCCGGGGGTGGTGCGCGTGCAGCCCGAGCCTTGCGCAGTAGTCGCTGAGCCCGCAGCGCGCGCCCATCATGAACGGCTTGCCGCAGCCGTAGCAGAACTCGTACTTGCACTGCGTGCATGTGAAGTGCATGCAGCCGCCCCTTCAACAACAAAACTGTTCAGCGTACCATAGGCCACACGTAGCTATCGCTATTCGTTTTAGTCGTGACGGCTACCCTATAAGATGGAACAAATCATCCAATACTGTCCTATAAAATAAAACTGGTGCAATATGCAGGAAAACAGTCAGACAGATAGCGGAGAATATTAACTGAGCACCTTTTGGATAGGAAACCCTAAAAGCCCCGTCTTCGGCTCAAGACTGAAACTCCCTCGTCATTACTGGTCTCGATTGTAGTACAGTATTTGAAGTACTTACTTATAGGGTTAGCGGGTTCTTACCTAGAGAGCGAGTACTTGAAATGGCAGCGCGGGCACTCGAGGCCGTTGTCGCGCAAGTGTTGGTGCACGGCGGCGACCGAGCGCTCGGGGTCGTTGTCCTCCAGCCACGCCGCGTACTGCTCGCAGCTCAGACCCTCGTGCGACGCCGACCACTGCAATCACATTTTTTGACACTGATAATAATATGTGCTGTTGGTGTTTCCACCGTGACAGCTTCGCCCTGACGGTGGGTGGAGGGCGTGTTCGGCACCGGCCAGCCGGCACAACCGCTTGCAGTCTACGCTCTACGAGTACAAACACAACTCGTCATGGGCGGGTCGCTCATAGACCAACTAGTAGACATCAAAACTTAGTATTATCGGCATTGAAGCGAAAACACCTGTAAATGAAATATTAGCGGCACCTTAGTCGTTCGAGGAATAGCAATTTTTCTTCTTTAGCCGACTACGGCAAGGCCAAAAGGAAATTTTAGCAGTCTATGCATTTCTGTGTATATTACCGGTTTCCTGCAAGTAGCGCAGCTGATCGAGCGGCATTCGGGGCAACGAACTTTTTTTTGTTTCGGGTGCACGAAGAATCCCGACGAGCACTCCACGCACCATCTGAAGTTTGGATCTCTCGCTAGCGTCCGGTCTCGTAACTGAAAATATAATCCCATTAAAAAAAAACATGTTAAAATAACGCCAAGACTAACGCTTATAACGCTTTCGCTGTAAAAAGTTATTAGATCCAAGGAAAAACCAAGCCCCTTAACCCTGGATTTACTAACCCTACACTTTGGCTTTAAAGTAAAGTGAATATTTTCGGAGATATTCAATCCGTATGTTCAATGTTCAAAAAAATTCCCCCCCCCCCCTCTAACTTTTGAACCGCACGTTTAAAAAATATGAAAAAAAATACGGAATTATTAGTAAGTAGCTACCTAAAGATTAGAGCTATCAAGCGACATTCATTAATTGAATCAGGTATTTACTTGGGGTCATTTTGGCTTAGAGCAACACGGGCTTCCTACGGAAGGGAGTAGCCATTCACCGCGTTCCCCTCTGTCAAAGTACAAGCCCAACTGGGCATACGAATTTTATAAAACAAGGCGCGCTCGGATTTCAAACTAGACCGAATCGAGTCGCGCGAGTAAACGTTGCATGCAGTGTTTAAAATACCGAATTGTTCAGTTTTCTGTTGTAAAAAGAGATCTGGGACATCAAGCTTGCAAAAAGATGGTTACATTTCACATGGAAGTAAGTTGTTATCATATTATTGCTATTTAATTACATTTAAACAACAAACTCGTACATTTTCTCATAATATTATTGTCGGATTCGTTTACCAACATCGAGTCCGCTCTCGCGTACAAATTTCGGATCGGTCAAGCGATAAATCCGACTTCTTGCCGATGAACAACTTAGTAATGTTAAGTACCTTAAAACGTAATAATATGCCGATAAATTTAAGCAGCGAATGGCAGCGTAATATACGGTCAAGCCACAACATTCCGATATCGAATAGTAAAATTCTACGTGTCGTATTTATTACAAGATTTTCACACGTCACGTTGTAATTAAATTGCAAATTAAATTTGACCCACTTCCCAGTGTTTGATGGAGCTGAAATTTTGCTTTCAGTCGGTTAAATATAAAACAGTTATTTGTTTATCACATAATCGTTTGGACGAATATTTTGGTAACCAGGGGCAATAAGTACTGTCAGCAAAAAAAGCTTAGGTACTTATATTAGTTTTTAATAAAAACATTACTAAACTGTTTTTAAAACATAGTACGGAGGTACGGAACCCTTGCTTCTTGTACGAATGCAACTCGCACTTGACCGATTTTTTTTTAAATTACTGGCCTGGCCGTAAATTCCGTACGAATTTGTGACCTTTTATTTGAAATCTTAATGTTAAAAAGACAGAAATTATATTAAGGGGGCTGTTTCACCATCCATTGATTAGTGTTAACTGACGGTTAGGTGTGATGCCGTCTCTATTTGTTTTGTTCGAATAGACGGAAACGGCATCACATTTAACTGTCGGTTAACGCTAATCAATGGATGGTTAAACAGCCCCTAAGTAATTTGTAAAGATATTGGACTAGAATAATGTAATGATATAAACTTTTGATGCATGCTAAACTATTACTCAACCCTCAATCAAGGAACCCTCTATCTAGACTTCGAAAACGTGTCAATGTGTGAGTTTTGAATCATCTGTACACGAGTTATTAGTGTATTGTTGGATTATTTATGTGTTTACGTCGTCATTACAGTCAGTTGGCAGTTTTGTTTTTGCATGTATGTGTGCGGAACTGCACTTGTGTGCACATTTCCCCCCGCAACAAACGCCAGAACAATTTTAATAGTAATCTATCGCTAAGGTTACTCCCTTCCGGGAGGAAGTCCGTGTTGCTCTAAACATTTTGGCGACTTCAACTTCATTTCTCCCATCGATGTTTTTTGATATACCTACTCCTAAATACGTGTTTGATTGCAAGTAGGATTTGCCATATTGCCCAGTTTTTACGCAATTTTCTACTATTTCTTGTGGGAAAAAACGAAATCACCCGTGAGTTTGTATAACGGGTCCATTGGCTCATATTTATACTTATTGAAAGTCCGAACGTAATATTTTTGTCAGAATGATCGTTTGTCATAAGTAACTCTTTTTTCTCTGAGGGGCTGTTTCACCATCCATTGATTAGTATTAACCGACGGTTAAATGTGATGCCGTCTCCGTCTATTCGAACAAAAGAAATAGAGACGGCATCACATTTAACCGTCAGTTAACCCTAATCAATGAATAGTGAAACAGCCACTAAATCTAATAATTATATAACACAGCCACCGCGAAGGTTGTGTTTTTACCTTTCTTTGAAACAGTTCATGCACGTCATTATCGAGCAGCATCTTCAGCAGTATGTCGAGGTGCGCGAAGTAGTCGAGCCAGGCGTCCTCCCCGAGCGCCTCCAGCTCGGGCTCCTTGCAGTACGGGCACACGCAGTCCACGACGCTGCGCTCCGTCACCTGCACCGTGAAGTACAGCCGCGCGCACTCGCGGCAGCATCGGTGAGTGCAGCGCAGCATCGACACCATCTGGATCAGGCGAAGGTGAAACGTTAGCTACGAGTATTGACACCGCACGGATTTGGATATCAATGTTAGTTACGACAATTGCACATGCCCAAGAATAGATCAAACAGATAGGATGCTCGCTAACATCCAATGAGGGCTATCGCGTATGAATTCGTCGCTAGAGGCGCTAGTGTAGCGTGAGGTCTACGAAATGTCAAATCTCATAGTTTTTGGGTGAGCTACGCGGATTTATTTATAATTAGAATGATTTTATAAATATTTTGCATTACCTGAAATTAATTATGGCAATTATGCGTTACGGGGCAATGAATCTGTGTTTTGAGACAGTTTTGTCTTTCGGAAACTTTTGTCCTCCCTTTTTTCCGAACAAAACGGGACTACGCAACACTGTGGTTGCTCGATATTTTTATGGAACGGTTTTAAGGTGTATTAAATATGAGTTTGAAAGCCACACTTAAAAACCTCACACAACAGTGGCGCCATCTAGAAAGACAAAAAACGATAGCCCTCATTGGATTATCAGTTTCGTTGCATGTGTCAACTCTAGTTATAACGATCTCCAACAACTGAAACTCCTCGTCTACCAGAGTTGGTTGAAAAATATAGCACACTAACTCTCGCCCCTGACATCGTCTGAAACGAATACGTTTGTATCGGTCCCCCTGGGGAACAACTAATTTTGTCGGGCGGGGTAAGCTCGCATGCTATCTGTTGCCCCTGGCTTTGTCTGCAACGAATACGTTTATCGCTCGCCCTCGGGAACAGATAATTATTTTGGAGTAACCTCCGTCCGCATGCGGTCGGGTCGGGTCACCTGGTGCTCGGGCAGGCGGCTGGCGCAGAGCTCGCAGTCCTGGTGCAGGTAGGCGAGCGCGGCGGGCAGGTCAGCGCACTCGAGCGCGGCCAGCAGCGCGGCGGGCGCGTCGGCGCCGCGCGCCACCAGCTCCACCGCCAGCTGCGCCTGCTCCCAGCTCTCCGCCGCGCCCTCTGCCAGCACCATGCGCGCTTGCCTCTGCGGAACAAACAACCCTACAAGTAGAGAACCTGCCAGTGCATAGTCCGCCGTGTGATCATGATCACACTGTTGGCATAAAATCAAATGCAACCAATGAGGGCTATCGCGTATGAATTCGCCACTAGAGGCGCTAGTGTAGCGTGAGGTCACCAAAATGTCAAATCTCATAGTTTTTGGGTGAGCTACGCGGGTTTATTTATAATTAGAATAATTTTGGGAATATTTTGCAATATCTGAAATTAATTATGGCAAATATGCGTTCCGGGGCAATGAATGTGTGTGTTTTGAGACAGTTTTGTCTTTCGGAAACCTTTGTCCTCCCTTTTTTCCGAACAAAACGGGGACTATGCAACACTGTGGCATGCTCGATATTTTTATGGTACGGTTTTAAGGTGTATTAAATATGATTTTAATCTAAACTTTGTTTTCACACCCGTAAAAACAGACTTTGAAAGCCACACTTAAAAACCGCACGCAACAGTGCGCCATCTAGTGAGACAAAAAACGATAGCCCTCATTAGACGGATCTGAGAATCCATACACAAAATGTAGTTCCTAATACAGAGATGTCGTAAACAGGAGTTATACTTGGATAAAGGGATCTCGGTATCTCGGTAGACTTACGAGTAATGAAACCACAGGTGATCTGTTTACATTTAATCGCGATTTGAATGCTGTCAATAAGTACCTACAACTGTTTTTCAATTTAGTTAGGATAGTTAGAACGGGTATGTATTATAATACCGAAAAACGAAAGACCGAATTTCACAAGGCCTCTGAACTCTGAATATTAAAACGTTGAATGTTTATATGACCGAAAGTTGTAAATCCCGAAAGTACATTTGACCGGAAGCCTAAAACCCGAAGAATGCAATCCCGAAGATTAAAATACCTACACCCGAAAGGCCAAAAAATTATAATGCCCAACAGTCATAATCACTACAAATAAAATAATCGACAATCGAAATATCGAAAATCAAAATACCGAAACAATCGTTACACCAAAGTCTGCTATATCTATTTTTAAATGACAACATTCCTACTTTTTTAAGCGGGGGTATCTACCCCATCACACATCACACACACATTTCATCACACACACATCATTTTCTGTGCTGTTCCAAAAAATACCTAACATCGAAGGCTAAGACCTTCTGAACCTAAACTATCCGAGTCGTTTCTGCTCTGAAATGCGCTGCCCACGAGGTACCAAAAGTAGGTATCATAAGGACATCCCATCGATGACATTTATTTTAAGTCCTGGGGCTCCCTTTTGGTACACTCAAGCTGGTGCCTCGCTGACAGCGAGCGATCGAGCAAGACGTGTCAGGGCAAAAGCGACTCGGATAGTTTAGGTTCAGAAGGCTACGCTGCGCTTCGCTCCCGCCTTAGCCTGCGATGTTAGGTTTTTTTGTAACAACAGAAAATAATTATTATGGCACTGTGAATAACTGCCATTCACAGTGCCATAACATAAGACATAGACATAACATACACATAAGTTCAGGATTTTGTACTTTCGGTCATTTGTAAGTAGATATTTTGAGCTTCGGTGTAACGGTTATCGGTATTTTATACATTCGGTATTCTGAATTTCGATGTGTTAAGCGTCGACATTTCAACTGTAGGTACTTATTATGATTTTTCGGTATTTTAATACAAACCTATCTAGCGTTTACCTCAGGTGAGCCCTCCGGCAGCCGTATGCGCGCCAGGTCGATCATGACGCCGGAGACGCGGCGCAGCGTAGGTGGCGGCGGCGGCGACGGCGGTGTCCGCTCAGGTTCCGCCTCTGGTTTGATCACGATCTGCACTTGGGAGTCCTCCGAGTCGCTCTCCGTCCACTCGTCCTCGGTCCGACAAGTCTCGCGGAAGAATTGCTCGTTCTTTTGCTTCGGTGCCGGCGTTTCCGACGGCTCCTTAGTTTGATCCTTAGGTGGCGGAGGAGCCGGTTTCTTTTTATTCAAAGTCGATGAAGTTGAAGCTTTAACTTCTACAGTAGTAGGTGGAGCTGGCGCTTTCGCAGTTTTTGGATTAAACAACCGAGTCTGTAGTTGCTTGACGTGACCGCTACGAATGTTCCCGAAATGAGATTTCGGCGGCTCGGGCGCCGGATTTTGCTTTAGAGAACCACGACGTACTGGTACCTTCGAAGAGAGTACTTTAGGAGCGATCTTGTCTACTTTTTGTTTAATGCTTGGCAAGACTTTTACGAGCTTTGGAATATTAGACTTAGTCGTGACAGTGTTCTTTTCAGTATTTGAGTCTCTAGGCGGACTTGAAGACGTTTTCTCAGGTGACGTACTTGTCCTGGTTTTGGGTTCTGTTCGAATATCTTCCTTATTAATATTTGTGTTTTCGTTTTCAGAATCGTGAGTTACGTTTTCATCACGGCTAATGATTTCGGAAATATCGTAGTTTTCTTGTACAATTTCAGTACTTGGAAATATATTGTCGCCGTCGGACTCTACTGCGCCATTAGGCACATCCTTTGGCCGCAAAGTGTTTATGTCATCCTTTGCAATGGTAGCGGCAGCATGATTTTCCGAGTTATTTAAAACGGGCCCTACTTTATCCATGTTGTCATTTTCTTCATCAGAAGATTCTTTAATATTTAATTTTACTATATTTACAGTATACAAAGAATCTTCTTGGGTTACTAAGGGTTCATTTGTTGTGAGTGGTAACTTTTCACTTCCTAAAGGTGTTTCCAAAACTGCATTGTATGTAGTCGGTAAAGTCTCGTTGACTATAACAACTGTCGCTGATTCAGGCTTAAAAACTAGTAAATCTATGTTTTGCTTAACTAGAGGAGCTGCACCAAGTTTGGGTAAGTGTGTACCAATACTTTTTTGAGTTAAGTTTTCAGTAAAGCTAGATTTATCTAAATTAAGTTCTTCATAGATTTCTTCGAATGTATTAACCGTTGCGAAGTTATTATTAGCATCTTGCCGCTTGGGGACATTTACTTTTGGCTTTTTCAATTGCTGCGGTTCTAGTTCAAGAGAAATTGTGTGCTCTTCCTGCAAACTTCGAGCTATGGAATCTAGCATTTCAAAGTTAGTTTGTTGTATAGCCTCTGTTTGTTCTTCTAAATGGTCCATGGCTTCCTCAAATTGTTCATTTTCTTCAGAGCTGGTTCTGCCTAAGCGGGTAGTGCTTTCATCGGCATGTTTTGGATCTTCGTCTTCACTACTTGTGTAATCTTTATCTTCTGTCGTTAGGTTGTCAGTTTCTTCTTCAGATTCACTATATGTGGATTCATGTTCTGTAGATAAATCAGACTCATTTGAACTGTTATCCGCCTCACTTTGTGAAGTGTGCGAGTCATCCAGGGAATTTATATCTGAATTGATCTCAGCTTTCATTTGCTGAATTAATTTTTGAGTGTTGTCAACTATATCATTTAAATTACTTGATTTATCGTTATCTTTAACATGATCGCGTTGCACAAGATTTTTAGGGGACTTTCTACTATTTGTTCTCTAGCTGGCAAAACACTACTATTTGCATTGATAGAGCCCGTCGTGGTGGAAGTTATATCCAATTGTTCTACTTCTGCCTTCTCATTATCAATATTTGGTACAACGTTTTCCTGCATTATGGTGTCTGGTGCTTCTAAACGTATATCTGCGTTAACTAACCTTTTTGAGTCAGCTAATATGCTTGCTGCATTAATAATAATTTTCTCTCTGTCAACAGACAGTCCTTGCAAGGTCTCTACGGCTTCTTCGAACTGAGGTGCGGTACTATTAGTTGTATCAGAATTTAATGTAGGAATGGTTACCTCAACTTTGTCTTCTACCATTGGTGTGATATCTGTATTTATATCCTGATTAAGATTCCGAACCACATCATTGTTATGCTCCGTTATATTGTCCACATTCGGCAGCGGACTTTGTCGCGTTAGTGCATTATAAGCATTTATAAAATCGTTTTCTGATTGACCCAAATCAACTCTCAGTTTTTCATCTAGTTTATAATCTGAAATAATATTAGTATCTTTACTCTGATCTAAATTATTATTGTTTGCCATTAACCCCTTTAAGAGTAAATTTTCATCGATAGACGGAACACCTGCTTGTATCAAAAGTGCTTTTAGTTTCTGAGCTATATCGTCAGTATTTATTATGTTATCTATTTTATTTGATTCGTTGCTTGCTATTTTAGCCTCTTCTTTTGGCGTTACATTAATATCAGCAGATATTGACGCGTAAGTATTACCTAAATCTTCGGTTTTATTATTAGAAAGTATGCTATGACTATCTGAATTTAGATATGCATCTTTTTTGTTTAGTCCCTCATTGGTGCTTTTACGCTCTGCTTCTGCAAGTGCATAAATATCAGAAGGTACCAAAGGATATGCATTTGCCAAGTCTTCCATTTGAGGGTTTATAATAGGTAAACTCCAAATATCTGGACTGAGATTAATATCGTACGGGCTCGGAGTCTGAGCAGGCAACGGTAAATACATCCAGTCATCGTCTTGAAATGTTTTCGGTATCGGCTCTTCGAACTCATCTGAACTGTCTGCTGAAACGTAAACATAAGAATGTTAAAAAAATATATATATCGTCGGGGATTGTGCAAATAAACGAATCTACATTTTTACAGGGGAAGATTTTAACTTTTTTTTACTTTTCATGCCCGTAAAGTTGGTATTTATGCTGGATCTAGGCGACATTAAATTTCTTTTTATCGTCTAAGACCAAGGTGTCAACAGCCACAAACAGAAAGTTTATATATATTTTTTATTTTATGTAAAACTAAAAATATAATATATATGTACTCTGTGCTAAAAATCAATGAAATCAATCAAAATAAATCAATAAAACTAAAAACGTATAATTGTATAGCAATGCATGAAAAATAAAAGGTACCTAGTAAGTGAACAATTGTTTCCACTGTTGCAATTACTTTCCTCAGAATCGAAGTGAAAAGCAGTGTAAAACTCGAGCATTAAACCTATTTTCCCCTCGACATGTTTATCCACCCTCGCCGTACTGGCTCAGGTGGCTATATGAACGCCTCGGGTAAAATGGCTCGTTTTATGCTTTTGTTGTACAATCTACTATTTATTTCAACGAATTTTAAAATTTACTACCTTTGTTAGATACGCGGAATTATCCAAGGCTAGTTACGTGGATTAGCACTATTCTCGATAATATGCAGGAATTTATAATAAGAGGATGATTAGTTAACGATAACGTGTAATACTAAAATAATGTTTTAAGCAGTAAATATACCCAATTACCCTTATATATAAGTTACTGTTTTCGCCAAGAGCGTGTCGTAACCGCCCGGGATAGGGTTCCGTAGCCATTACGAAAAAATCAAATAACATTTTTCTAACGATTTCGTATTGTAGGTACTGAATCTTCCAAGTTTAGGTATATATTATACCTTAGGCTGCTATTTACTCTTAAACTACTAATACTCGTAATTCTCAAGCAATCTTAGCCGCTATAATTTTCCTTGTAAATTTGATATATTTACTACCATTCTGAATTTTTCAATTTTTTTACACAACAGTTTAGATTTTAGAGGGGGGGGGGACGATCGATTTCAATGAAAATTTGCACTTTAAAGTTGAATATTTCGCAAACAGATCACTGAATAGAAAAATTGTCTTAGCAACCCCCCAATGATTTTAAAATACCTATCCAACAATATACCCCACAATATAGGGTTAGTCAAGAACAAAAAATCACCCCCACTTTTTTTTTGTACCACTTTGTCGGCGTGACTGAAATGTTCATGTCAAATTACAGCTTTCTAGTACTAACGGTCTCTGAGCTTACCCGCGGACAGATAGACGGATAGACATGGCGAAACTATAAAAACTACGCATGTATAAAGCGAAAATGAATGATTCGGGTAAAGTAAAATAATGCGCGCGGCAATGGACCTTGCGCGCGGCGTTCGGCACTTGGCGGCGCGGCGGGCGGCGCGGCGTCGTCGTCGGCGCCAGCCGGCGAGCCCCACACGCGCCCGCGCAGCCGCCGCTCCTCACCGACGCTGCCCTCCGCCTGGAACAACGTTCTATGTCCAAATTTACTAAAATAAATCGTAGTGGGTCAATTTTACAAGAAGCATCAGGCTCAGCCCTGGGTTGGTGGAGCGCGGGGCTGGCGCGGCCGGAGGGGGAGGGGGAGGGAGAGGGGGGCTGGTGCGGGTGTACCTGGCGGCGGTGCCTCTCGACGCACTCGGTGACAGCGGGCCACATGGCGGCGCGGTGACGCGCGAGCGCGGCGCGCGCCTCCAGCTCGCCGACGGCGGCGCCGGGCGCCAGGCGCGCGGCGGCGGCCTGCACGCCGGCCACGAGGCTGGGCCAGCGCTCGCGCAGCCAGGCCAGCGGCGCCGCGGGGCTCTGCGCCAGCGCGGCCTGCACCTCCGCCGCGCTGAAGCCGAGCCGCTCCGCCGCGTCCATCAGCCGCGCCAGCTCCAGCCCGCGCTCCGCCGACCGCGCCGCGCCCGCGCCCGCCCCCGCCAGCGCCTCCAGCGACGCCGTGCGGTTGTTGATTATCGGCTCCGGAGACGCGGCCTGTTAATCACGTTTATCATCATTGATCAAGTCAGACGATACATACCTATGAACGACGCGCAGCTCCACTCGTTATTTTTTCTGCACTTAGGGACATACGGTCTTGCATCTTTACTGATGGTCAGCAAGGCTACTACAAAACTCGAAACTCGAAGTTCGTATCGTACCGTCCCTCTCGCTCTCGTATTAAATAGCATAAGTGCCAGAGGGACCGCACGACACGAACTTCGAGTTTCGTAGTAGCCCTGCTGCAAGTGTGCGCAGGCCAGCAACGTCAGTCGGCAAAAAAGGTGTTGAATGACGACGCGTGGCTCATTGATGCCTACCGATACATCGTTATAACGAAAGTATAAACGATGCACAACCTCATTAGCAGTCGATGACGAATTGAACAACGGGCGATTGTGTTAACACCACCGGTCAAATACGCCATGATTCCTTTGAATAGCGAAAAACCGGCATCATCGCCCACGGAATAGAAAAAAACATAAGGAAGTGGCACGGTAACGAAACACACTGATCAAAAATCAGTTCAACTCAGCATAGTTATGTCAATTTCGTTGATTGAAGCCGAAGCTTTGACTAATGATTTCAAAGTGTGAATGCGCAGATGAGAATTTCCGCTGACACCGCTTACAGTAGGGTTGCACCTTTTTTTAGGCGAATAAAGATTTTTTCATTTTAGAAGGACAAAAAAAGTACACGGAATAAAAAAGAGTATTTATTAGTTTCTCCTTAAAAGTGGATACCAGTTTATTTAGTCTCATAAGTACTCATAACCAGTAACGAGCCAGTAAGATAAGTTTTACGTAAATAGAGTATTTTAGCGTACTTTATGGTGTTCGGATTATAAGTACGCCTACATGAAAAAGAGGACAATACTCTATTTTAGAGTACGGGTGGTAACCCTACTTACAGTACAAACCGATGCTTTGACATTTGCTTTTTTTTTCTATTTCGTACATCGGAATTGGGTTATTGCCCTCTAAAAAATAGTGACAATGGTGACCTGCGAGCCGTAGAAGCTGGAGCGCCTGGCGGGGCGCCGGCGCAGGTCTTGGTGCGAGGCGCGGCGCGTGAGGCGCGCGGCGGCGGCGCGCCGACGCTCGCCGTCGCTCCAGTCGCCGGCCGGGCTGCTGTCGCGCCACTCCCAGCGCCCCCTGCCGCCACCACCGCCCCCTCCGCCGCCGATCGTGTGCACGCTTCGCTCACTCTCCTGCGTAACAATCAAAATTCAAACAGCGCTTCTACAGCCAGATGCACACCGAGTGAGCTGCTTCGTCAAGACAGCCATTGATCGATCTCTATATTGTATCTATGTATATTCGATGTCTAATTTTAACAAAATCAAATCACGCGTCTTCGTGGATGGCACTAGGGTATCTACGCAATGGGGAATGTCTGAAAATTTAGAAACGCTTGAAGCTTTTATATCATGAGGCTATCGCGTATGAATTCGCCGCTAGAGGCGCTAGTTAGCGTGAGGTCTCCGAAATGTCAAATCTCATAGTTTTGGATGAGCTACGCGGGTTTATTTATAATTAGAATAATTTTGTGAATATTTTGCAATATCTGAAATTAATTATGGCAAATATGCGTTCCGGGGCAATGAATGTCTGTTTTTGAGACAGGTTTGTCTTTCGGAAACCTTTGTCCTCCCTTCCGCCACCAACCCCTCCGCCGCCGATCGTGTGCACGCTTCGCTCACTCTCCTGCGTAACAATCAAAAATTCAAACAGCGCTTCTACAGCCAGATGCACACCGAGTGAGCTGCTTCGTCAAGACAGCCATGATCGATCTCTATATTGTATCTATGTATATTCGATGTCTAATTTTAACAAAATCAAATCACGCGTCTTCGTGGATGGCACTAGGGTATCTACGCAATGGGGAATGTCTGAAAATTTAGAAACGCTTGAAGCTTTTATATCAATGAGGGCTATCGCGTATGAATTCGCTACTAGAGGCGCTAGTGTAGCGTGAGGTCTCCGAAATGTCAAATCTCATAGTTTTTGGATGAGCTACGCGGGTTTATTTATAATTAGAATAATTTTGTGAATATTTTGCAATATCTGAAATTAATTATGGCAAATATGCGTTACGGGGCAATGAATGTGTGTTTTGAGACAGTTTTGTCTTTCGGAAACTTTTGTCCTCCCTTTTTTTCCGAACAAAACGGGACTAAGCAACACTGTGGTTGCTGGATATTTTTATGGTACGGTTTTAAGGTGTATTAAATATGATTTTAATCTAAACTTTGTTTTAACGGCCGTAATAACAGACTCTGAAAGCCACACTTAAAAACCTCACGCAACAGTGCGCCATCTAGGGAGACAAAAAACGATAGCCCTCATTAACAGAAAAAAAAAACAGATTATTAAGAAGCATCAATTAATTAAAAAAATTGAAAGAGTTTTCTTTTCCGCCAAATTACGACAGTCCGGTCGGTTACGGGTTGATCCATAGTCCAGAATAAAAAACATTAAAAAATAATTTATGTGTCTTTGACCCGATCGTTTTGACAGGTGACACGTGACACTCTTTGCCGGGCCGAATAATACTGACATGAAAATACCGACCCTGTTTTTAACCGACTTCAAAAAAGAAAGAGGTTCTATGTTCCAATGTTTGTATTTTTTTCAAAATTCTTTTTTTATTCGAAAGAGTACTTTTCTGAGGTGGTCCCATTATCTCCAAGTCAAGATATGATGATGGGATCCTAGGGAAATTGAGGGCAAACCTCAAAATTTATAGGCACACCTATGGCGATTTTGGCATTTTTAGCATTAAGACAAGCATTTACATTCAGAAAGTATCACTTGGTAAACTGGACCTGATGAAGAAGACCGTAGATGGCCAATGGAACTCGTCAAAGCTAAGTAATGCTCGCGCGTACCTAGATAAGCGACTAAGAAGAAGCTTTAAGTTAATGATTCTTTCGAACTGATCTGATGCTGAAGCCGTAAGGTAGGCAACGGAACTCTGTTATAAAACAACGTAACTAAGCCGTGTTTGGGCTTAATGGAATCGTTGTGAGATGTACTTTGGCTACAAATCACTAAAAAGTGAGAAATAAAGAAAATTTTTAACAAAAAAGTAAAACCGACTCCAAAAAAATAACAAAAAATAACAGAAAACATTTTCAAGTTTTGTAGTCGGTTCCACTTTTTGTTATTTTTTTATTTTTTTTGGAGTCGGTTTTACTTTTTTGTTAAAAATTTCCATAGAAACTGTCATGAGCTTCTTCTTCCGATAAAAAAAGTTTCAAGCGTTTCTAATATTTGCACCCATTCCCCATTGGTTAAATATTTATAAAATTGCCATTTTCCACATGTCTATCAGTGGGTATCTTCTTTCTCAATGTTGTATGATTCCATGTAGGTTCTAATGTTTTTGCTTTGTAAATGGACTGACCCGAGTGTCGCTGGACAGCGAGTGTCGGCTGTGCGAGCGCTCGCGGCGCGCGTCGTCGCGGAAGCGTCGCCGCGAGCGCGACCGCGCGGCCGACGGCGCCCGCTCCCGCTCCAGTTCCCGTTCCCGCTCCCGCTCCCGCTCCCTTTCGCGTTCACGCTCGCGCTCCCAAGGCTTCGGAACTTCGTACGTCTAAAAGCAATACATATGGCTTAACATAATTCCAACAATGATAATCAAAAGAGGAAAAGATCACATAGTTATTACGTCTGGGCGACAACAAAGCCAAGAAATTGAATATTTTATTGCCTTCAAAGATAAAATCGAAATAACAATTTAACTTACTTGAGTTGAAATGCTTTGAGGCGGAGGTGACGTCCCTGTATTAGTTCGGCTGGACACAGAGCTCCCACGAGTCTCAAGGCTTCTTCGCGGTGGGGAAGTACCAGCGGACTTTTTTTGACTTATTCTCGGTGTCGACGGACGTAAGTCTTGTTCGCGAGGCGGAGAAGGGCCCACGGAGATGCTGTGTCGGACTGGAGGTTCAGGAGGCGTTCTCGCGACAGATGCACGTGCGTTCTCACGCGGCGGCGACGAGCCCACCGACACGCTATGCCGGACCGTCGGCTCCGACTGAACATTCTTCATATCAGTTCTACCATTAGAAGACGGATTTTGAATTTCTTTAGGCGGTGATGGTCCCACGGCCATGTCGTGTCGCCGAGACTGGTCAGTGCTGACGTCCCGGACTGGTGTTACTAGTCTGCTGGTTGGCTTCCTTGATTTATCTTCCTTCGGCGGAGATGGGCCACTACCAGTCGAGTATGTTTCTATTTTTAACTGAGATTTCGGTGCTTCGCCATCTGGAAAGGTGTCATATGGGCAATCAGAATCAAAGGAAAGGATCAACAAAAGATTACGAAGGCTATCAGATTTTTGCACATCAACTCACTTTGTTTCTTGCGCGAGTCGTTTTTCCTAGTAGACGTATTGTCGGCTATGGTGAGCCGCGTCATAGCTTCGGTGGTCCCGTTGGTTTGCGGCACGATTTTAGCCGCAGTGGTCGGCGTGCGGCAACACACGACGCACACACGCACGCCGGGCTCGTTCACGAACGTGCAATGTTCACACTGCCACGTAACTTCCGGCGGCGGTGGCGGCGGGCCTAAGTCATCTTCTTCAGGTTCTATATGTTCTATAGGCGTAGGACCTGAAATACATACCTTGATACAGAAATGCAAAACATATTGCCTTGGTCGCAAGTATGTACAGTTAAGTGAAATAAGAATAACGGACACCACCTTTTTTTGCAAGAGGGGGAAAACGAGCATGCAGGTCAATGGGAAGCAATCACCACCACCCGTGGATACCTGCAATACCAGGGGTACCTATCTCAGGTGCGTTGCCGTTGCCGGCCCTTTGATGGGTAATTTTTAGGGTTCAGTACCCAAAGGGTGCCAACGGGACCCTGTTACTGAGACTCCGCTGTCTCTCTGTCTGTCTGTTCGACCGTCTGTCACGCCGTAAAAGTTAGACACTTTAAATTTTCACAGATTATGTATTACCTACTGTGGCCGCTATAACAACAAATATTAAAAATAAAGTAAAGTTACAAATTAAAGGGGGTCGTCATACAAGAAACGTGTTTTTTTCAGCGTTTTCTAGTTGCTAGGCGACCAAAGTGACAGCCCCTATGTCGTTTGAATATTTATTTACCTTTAAGTTTGCGATTTTAATGATGTTTTATAAAAGCTTCGAATGAAGCCATTGATGAACCACAAACCTCAATAAAGCCAACTTTGATAAAGCGCTCGCCAAATTCGCACCGTCACTAATCACTATGTTTACCTATTGTTTTTTTACACAAAAAAATCATACTAAGTATTTAACACTATTTACAAGATTTATAATGCAGTTTAAAATTTATTCACAACTAGTCGAGCTTCTTATTATTGAATTACACAACATACGAAGTCCGCCGAATTTCCCGCGAATGAACCGCGCTGACAGCCATTTTTTTGAGCCGCGCGCGGCGCGGGAAATGGTTTCACAAGATCAGCCAGAACCAATGAGGATGAGAATTCAAATTATTTTTTATTCGAAAAACTTGCACAAATGCTTACAATTCGGCAATATTTTTTAGAAGCCTTTCTATAGTAGCTTGCCCTGTTTGTTTATTAATTCTTTGTTTGGCTCAAATTTTGGAAGCTATTACGCTAGATAAACATTTACATTTGCCTTACTCTTACTTTAGCAGAGGCCAACGAACATGAATAAATATCGAGGCTTTCTTTAACTCCATTATATAATGCAATCATTTTATAAAGAGGCGCGTGTCTACCTATATTAGTGCGACAGCAGGGCAAAAAGAACAATGCACATATTGGTGGTCCTGCCAGGATCGTCTCTGCAGGAGGGACTCCTCAATAGTTAATAGTACCGACTTGAAATTTGGTACAGATAAGTAGTTTAGATGACAATGCAAGTACAGCCAGCAAAAAAAACTTATATTAGAAAAAAATTAAGAAAAACTTTTACTGAACTGTTTACGGAACCCTTCATGTACGAATCCGACTCGCACTTGACCGATTTTATTTAAAGATTCCTAAGTTCTACCGCTCCGGGGATGCGGTTTTAGGAAGCTGGTTCCATAGTCTAATGCTCAAACTTTTTTGGTGACGGAGCCCTGTTGGAAAACTAAATATTGGCCGCAACCCCGAAATAGTCAAAAACAATTACAGTCAAAACCGTTCATAAATATCAACATCGAAGGGACAACAATAATCGGTCGTTTAATTATTTTTGTACATAAGATTGTGTTTTGACTGTAATTTAATGGGAAGTTTTACTCTGCAACCTTACGGTAGACCGTACATATATGTTTTAATTATGGTCAGTACTTTTGCGGAGCCACAGCAGACGCTTCGCGGACCCCCGGGGCTCCACGGAGCACACTTTGAAAATTGCTGGTCTAATGCTTAGTCATAGTTCACTCACTCCTTATATTTAAAGTCGGTCTGAAACTTACGTGTCGTTTGCAGGGTTGCCCTCTGCTGGGGCGGCGGCGGGTGCTCTCGGTCGCTCTCGTCCTCGGAGTCGGCGTCGCTGGAGGGCAGCGGCGGCGGCGACGGCGTGCGGTGCTTGGCGCGGCGCGACGCGCGCGACCGCAGGCTGCCGGCGGGCGACGCGGCGCGCGACCCCGCGCGGGACGCCAACCGGCTCTCCGCTGGTAAAAGAATGTCGTATTTAGCTGCGCGTCACTGCATCGGAATCGGAGCGTACGGTACGTACCGTACGGAGTGGACGGATTTATTGCTTTGTATAGATTTCTATGGCGCAGAAATGCCGATGTAGTGCACGCAGTACCATAGAAATCTATACAAAGCGACAAATCCGTCCGCTCCGTACGGCTCGATTCCGATGCAGTGGACGCGCAGCTTTAAGCATAATTTTCAACCGAAACGGCTCGCATCCCATCGAATCGAAACGGATTTCGACTTTGCTAAATTTACAATATGTAACAATAGTACATTGTGTCTTAAGGGCGGTAAATAAGGAATTACGAACGAGAGTCTATTAGAAGCCCGAAGTCGAAGACTGAGGGATTTAATGAGTCGATGTTCGAAATTCTAGTACCGCCCGTGCGACATACAATGTTTTTCATCACATTTGCGAGTAAAATTGTTCCAAATATTGGCGATACCTTAGGCTGCGCTATTGGCAGCGTCGCCCTCCCCCTCCCCCTCCCGCGCAGCATGCAACGCAACTTGCGTGGGCATGTGGGCCTGCAGCAGCGCGCGCAGCAGTATCAGTACGGGCACTGACTCATTTACCGACCTTGGGCTTCATGACAAGAAAATGAGTACGGGCAATGATTCATTTACCGACCTTGGGTTTCATGACAAGCACATTAAGGTCGAGGGTTGCAACCAAGGTAGCCTGCATGTTACGACACTGTTTACGAGCAAGTGTGATGAAAAATAAATTGAAGTTGTTAAAAAAAATATTCGTTCTTAATCTATATAGGGACACATAAAATACCTCGCCCGCCTAGTGCTGTTTAATAGGAGCTTACCTCTTCTGTACGGCTGCGGCGTCATCGACGAGTGCATGTGCGAGTGCGAGTGGTGCGGTGGGGCGCGCGGATGCGGCGCGCAGCAGTGCGGCGGCGGCGGCGGCTGCGGCTGCGGCTGCGGCCACCAGGCGCCGGGCTCCAGGCTGGCGCAGCTGCCGTAGCGCCAGGCCGCGGGCGCGCACTGCGCGCAGCCGCCGCACGCGCCCAGCTCCAGCACGGACGCGCCGCGCCGCAGCGGCCGCGCCCACGGAGGGGGCAGAGACATCTCGCCCTCCCACGCCTCGCCCGCCATCGGCTGTTGCATCTGCTGCGAACAGAATGACACACTGTCACGTCACTCTCTATTAAGTTTCTAGTTGGGTTTAGGACTGTTGTAACAGCGTTTTTTTTTCTTCTTAAGTTCCTAAATATTTATTATTTATCTTATGATAACTGCTTAGTTCTATATTCTTCCATGTTCTTTCTTAAATTTATTTCTTAATTAATTTTATAATATTTTAATTAATAGTAGTTAAAGTTCATGTTGTTTTTTTTTCATTGTCCGTAAAACACTTATAAAGTTCACATCTTTTCAATTCTTCTAGTCTTTTTCACTTTATTTATATAATAAGTCCGTTAACTAATACTGGTGGCGCAGCGCGCCGCCAGCGTCGCACGAGGCAGCGGCACTGGCAGGGTCGCCATGTAAGGAGGCGATCGAGGAGACGAGTCAAACTCACGAATGATGCGTAAATACTGTCTTTATTGTAAAACCTAAGACTATTTATATGACACATAATGGAGTGTGTTTGAGGCGCAGCTCACACTACAGGACATTAGTGTAAATTGCACAATTGACACCACCAATCAATCAGTTGACAAACTATATTAGTTAATTGTTAATTTAAGCTGTTGGTTTTCCGAATAAAATAAAATAAAATATACCTATGTATAATTTTATATATATATAGTGTGTGTGTGTGTGTGTGTGTGTGTGTGTGTTTATTTATTTTCTTCGCAGTAGGGGCTCTCATACGTCGCCATCATAGGTATTTACATAGCGGCATGTCATGCAGTTTTCTTTATATCAAACTAGCTTTGCCCGCGACTTTGTCCGCATGGAAGTCGTTTATCGCGGTTTCCGCAGATACCGTGTAATTTCCCGGGATAAAAATTGTCCTATGGCCTTCCTTGGAACTCAAACTATCTCCATACCAAATTTCATCTAAATCGGTTCAGCAGTTTAAGCGTGAAGAGCTAACAGACAGACAGACACACTTCAGCACTTATAATATTCAGTATTGGATATAAAGCTTACCATGTTCGGGGGCATGTTATACGGGGGCAGCGTCGGCCTCTGTCGGGCCCAGGCTTGCGGCAAGTGCCCCATGGTGTTGTGGTAGGGATGGGCGGAGGCGGGGGCGGGTGCGGCCACGACAGCGGGAGCGGGAGCGGGCGCGGGCTGTGCGGCGCCGAGGTACGGCATGCTGCCGTGCGGCGGTACCGCGCGACCCGCTGCCGGCACCAGCTTCTGAACATATAATATTTTATTTAATATAATTAAACGTTAAATCAATAAAAAAATAGGTATTATGGTTTAAAGAAGAAGTTTAATTTGGGATCCACTCAAGGTACGGTTATAGCTGACTGTAATGTAAGGAGCAGCAGCAGGCGACGGGTTGACATGACACTGCTTGTTTGTATGTATGAATTTTTATGTAAATAATTCAACTGCAACGGAATTTGTCATCTGACACGACTATCAATAACAAATTAATAATCTTGGTCTTACGCCCGTCGAGAATATACCATATCACCTGCCTATGCAAAGTTGAGAGTTAGCAAACAAACTAACTAACAATAGGTACCTAAATACATCATCTCGGCCTAATCTATCTATGAGGTGAAGTAACAGCTTGGCAGATACAACTCAAAAAATATATATACCAGACTAGCGACTCGTTTGCCAGCTATTTGACATAAAAAACCGGCCAAGAGCGTGTCGGACACGCCAGAAATACGGTTCCGTAGCCATTACGAAAAAACCAAGTAATATTTTTCTAAGGATTTCTTATTTTGTACGGAATATTCCAAGTTTAGGTATATTTTATACCTTAGGCTGCTATTTACTCTTATAAACTACTAATAATTCTCAAGAAAACTTAAACGTTATAGTTTTCCTTGTAAGTTTGATATACTTACTACCACCCTGAATTTTTTTCAAATTTTTCCACCCATGGTTTAGACTTTAGAGGGGGGAGGGGGACGCTCGATTTTAATGAAAATTTGCACTTTCAAGTTGAATATTTTGCGATCGTTTTAGCAACCTCCTAATGGTTTTAAAATACTATCGAACGATACCCCACACTACAAGGTCGGATGAGAAAAAAAATCACCCCCACTTTATGTCTATGGGAGGTACTCTAAAAAATTTTTTAATTTTTTTTTATTGTCATCATCATCCCAGCCTATATACGTCCCACTGCTGGGCACAGGCCTCCTCTCAGAACAAGAGGGCTTGGCCCATAGTTCCCACGCGGGCCCAGTCAGTGCGGATTGGGAACTTCGCACGCACCATTGAATCGCTTCGCAGGTTCGTAAAGGTTTCCTCACGATGTTTTCCTTCACCGCAAAGCTCGTGGTAAATTTCAAATGTTTCAAATTATTTATTCTACCATCAGCCAAATAAGTGGTCTATCAATTTTTAAACAAGTTCCTATCAAATGAATATGTCGCTAAAATGGCATTATTAGTTTTTGACATGCAAACGATTATCAACTTTAGGGTGGTAGACCACATATTTGGCGATGGTACCATTTTGTCGGCATAGTTTACATATATATTCGTGCAAAATTACAACTTTCTAGCATTGATAGATCCTGAGCAAAGCCGCGGACGGACATACAGAAAGACAGACATGGCGAAACAAGGGTCCCGTTTTTGCCATTTTGGCTACGGAACCCTCAAAAGTACGGGTCAGCGTAGAGAAAACCGCAGCTATATATATTGAACAGATGTTTCCGACGTCCTGAGGCTTTGATTGCAATACAAAAGTGCCAGGTCAAAACAGTGCACCGAACATCCGGATCAGTCCCGGTTGTCCTACCTGCAGGTGCGGCGGCAGCTGGTGCGGGGCGGCGGCGTGTCCGCTGAGCGGGCGCTGCGCCGGCGCGGGCCCCGGCAGCGTGCCCAGCGAGCCAAGCGTGGCGCGCCGCTCCTGCGCCGGCGGCCGCGGGCTGGCGCTTGATCTATCACCCATCTGTGACGACATCAAGGTTTATTGCGAAACTCACAAAAATGCTGTGACCTTATCCCACACGTAACAATATCGAAATGACAAATTCGAATTCGAATATTAACCTAAATCCTGCAAAGAGTTGCGATTGACTAAGATGTATACTTAGTTTGGATAGGTATTTCACTAAATGTAAACAAACTTCAGCTGCCAGATTTGGATTACAAATTACATTCAAGGATTATAAACATTTTACTTATTTCTTACCTATCATTGTAATAGAAACTAGACTAGTGTATTTCAATACAGAAATGTAAATGTTTAGATAGTTTTGGGGGACAATTGACGTTGTTTTGTTTACATTTAGTTAAATACCTATCTAAACCAAGTATAATGATTTTATTAAAGATCCGTTTCTTTTTCACGGCACTTCATTTACTTTCCATAACAAACGAGTGAAATTGTTAAAAAGCAACCCATGAATGTATAATCTTTGTTTTTAATACTATTTCGTTTTAATCCCTGCGCTAATACTATAAATGTGAAAGTAGCTCTGTCTGTCTGTCTGTTACCTTTTCATGCTTCAATCGCCCGAAGGTATGGAGATAGTTGAAGTCCCGAGAAAGGACATAGGCTACTTTTTTATCCCGGAAAAATGCATGGTACCCGCGGGATAGCGATAAACGAATTGTACGCACCGAAAATACAAACTGAGACATGGATGCACAGAAAAAACCAGAAAAAAGAGACCAGCGCTGGGAATTGAACCCAGGTCCTCAGCAATCCGTGCTGCGTGCTATAACTCCTACACCACCGCTGGACAGGAATCTAGACACGAATTTTTCCTATGCATACTACGCTACTTATGAAGCAGCACTAGGTCATCTATGTTCCGCTCTCATCGAGAGACGTCACATTCATTCGGAACTAATCGCTCACCCAGACAAGAGATGTCGCTACTAAGCAATCAAATTATGATTGGGTTTTTGGAATCTTTTTTTATTTCAACTCCAAATTTGTTACTTTTAATTTGTTTTTTTTTTGTTTGTTATTTGTTTTGTTGTTTTTTGTCTTTGTGTTCGTAAAAGTAACAAATTTGGAGTTGAAATAGAAAATACAAAAACGCTACAAAATAATTTTTGCTACGGATTGTCACATATGTATTTAACAAAATATTTGTATTGTATTGTAGTTATTTTGATGAATTAGTACTGACAATGAGTCTGATATTATGTATGGGTAAGGTATGTAGTATAGGATATTATATATACCTTGTGTCTACGCGGCGGTGGCACGGGCGCATTGACTTTGGGTGGCAGCGGCGGGCGCTGTTCCTCACGTAGCTGCGACGGAGTCAGTGCCTGATACATATTAATTTCTTTAGAATAATTCATTAAAATAATTGTAGTTAAAAACACGCTTTAATAGCCGCAAACACGGCAAGGTTACGTCGTTCTGTCATTCTAGTTCTTGTCTGCCTACCTAGCTGCCCCGATCGTCAGATTCTGGATACCATCCTTAGTCAAAAACACCCTAAGCAAAAATATGGCTAGGCTACATTGTTCTGTCTCATCATCAGATCATCTCGCTAGTACCATTATTTTATTGTCATCTAAACTACGCTTAATTACCAAGTTTCGATCAATAGAAAACTAAAAAGTGGGTCGAAAGATTTCGATACATACATAGATATTACCTATAGTTACAAGGGAAGTTAATCTAAGCGTTTAGAAAAACAATGGATGGATACCTATCACCACAAGCGAATAGATAGTAATTTAGTCTCTTCTAAGGACCACCATTAAATTGATATATTATATGTTTACCGTACGTAGTAAACTTAACTACGATTAAGTTTTATCACTGCAACAAAAAACCGGCCAAGAGCGTGTCGGACACGCTCCAGATAGGGTTCCGTAGCCATTATGAAAAAAATCAAGTAATATTATGTGCGTTATAACACAATTAAAACACTTACTACAGTCTTAAAATCTATTACCAGAAAAAGAGCGTATCTTCACGGCATTTACGTCGTTTTGTTGAGAAGCGCAGTTTTTTGGCAATAACTCAAAAACGTATATCCGATCATGTTGAAACCAAATTTCGTTGAAAGTATTTATTAAGCGTTACCTTTCCATATTTTTTGCATATTTTTTGGACAACGGTTTACAAGATGAGAGGGACACAATTTTTGCTACTTTGGGAGGGATTACTTCCGGAAATCTTTACTTAACCAAAAAAGTTTTTGAGAAACCTTACTATCTTTTCAAAAGAGCTGTCGAACTATGTGCCACACGTTGATGCGAGTTAAAAAAAAAAACAATTTCTGTTACGTGTATGGAGTGTAAATATTTATTTTTGTAATTTAACTACAAAACTAAATAGCGGCTTTGACAAAACATCTGTACTTCAAATTTCATTGATATACATCTAAAGGTGCTGTAAGCTTAGATAATTTTATTTTTGTGTTTAATTATCTAAGGCTGTACCTAAGTTAAATTGACATTAAGAAGTATGAGTTTGTTGACGGCGGGTCGTTGATTTTTTGAGTTCGTTATTTTGTGTTTCGAACACAGCAGACCCACCACATGTTTTTTTTTAAACTTACGCTACGGAAGTAGTGCTTTTGCTATATTGGCATTAAGCCAAACTTGGACAGCACTTCTCTAGTGGATGAACACTTTTACGTAGTTATGTCAAACAGTTGCCAATTTAATATTAGTCAACCTAATAAATATAAATAATTTATAAGCATCACAATTAAAATTAAAACACACAAACGTGCCCTGTCATTCATTTGTGGTGTCTTGTGCCAGAAAGGACAATATCAACTTTAATAATTAACCGTAACGATAATATGAAAATAGATCCGAGGTGATTAGACAAGTAATGCAATGCAATATCTAACGTAGACTCAAAGACAAACAGCATACCTAGGGTGACGGCACCAATCACGGCAGTAATGGACAGCAAGGATTCAATGCCTTATAGCTCACCATTCATGAACTTTACCAGTTATGATCATCCATCAGTTATCTGCACATAAGTGTTATTAGTTTTAGAAAAAGTAGCGTCTGTTTCTTAATATTGGGTTAGCGGAAAAAATATTCCATTATTGGTTAATGTCCATGACTGGTGCCCTCACCCAGAAAAATCGGAAAACATGGACAGGGAAACGAAAATGTCACATGCCCTTTGTCAAATAAGTTCTGCAGTGAGTGTGTAGTGCGTACCTACCATTAGTATAAAGTACAGTCGAACCATTTGATTGCTGACCCACCGTAGAACGTTCTCACAGTAAAGCCCGGTTTCCACCGCGATCGGAGCGTGCTCATTAATGACTTAGTTTAATGTACAATGATCGGCTGCATGAAAGTACTTATATTACCCGGACCTCTATGAAGTAGGTCGATGTAAGTTAAACCACGTTAAACTAAGTCATTACATTAATGAGTCCGCTCTATAATATTAGTAAGATAGCACACCACAAATCAGTACAAAAAATCTATATATCACACATACATTCAGGGTAGACAACAAAGCAATGCGTTGTCACTATGAATTTTTCTACGAAATGGTTCCACAGTGGGTCACGATGAGGTCACGATTCAGTTGGTTCGAGTGTGCCTACCTGACGCTGGTGGTTCCTCCGCTTAGGATGTCGGTGGTACATATCATCGCAGGAGGCGCACAGCGCGCGGCGGCCGCACTCGGCGCAGCGCACGCGCGCGCCGCCGCCGCCGCACAAGCCGCACGACGCGGCCTCCACTGGGTGCCCTGCAAACACTTATATACTCAGCGGCACAAAATATGGCTCACTTTACATGTTACTGCATACATTTGACGGCCAGATATTTTGCCGCTCAATATATTTAGACCTAGACCTAATTTTACTCACAGTTTATTTTCTGTGATCTTATGTTTTACCAGTGGTTTGTACAGTCACCTTCATTTTAGGCTGCTACAGCTGAGCGTACAAAAATATATTAACGTATAAGTACCTATTGATGTTGGTGTTAACACATTAACTACACGCGTTAGGCAATATACCTACATAAGTATACACTATAGCTACTCAGATAAGTACCTACTTACCTAAGGTTTATTATAAAGAAAAAGGTTGAGAGGATCATAAATAGGCGTAGCGTAATCTAGGGCCTAGATTCTAGGCTATGTGGAGTGACCCGAACATAATTAATGGTTGAAAATATTGACATGTAACCGGCCAGTAAGGAATAATTACAACTGTATTTCTATATTTTACGACGTCTTATGTTCTTAAACAACAATTTATCTAACTCAAAGCTATTAAAAAACTGGGTTTATGTGCATAAAAATGCGAGCATGAAGTTGTGGAAGTCACATACAAATAATAATAATCTCGCTATAGCTAGATGCTCTAACAACACGTGAGTCATTAGAATAAGGTTATTCAACTGTTGGTAATTCGTATAAAAAAAAAACGGCCAAGTGCGAGTCGGACTTGCGCACCGAGGGTTACATTTAAATTTGTAGGTACCTATCTATGAATATTCAGTGTTACCAGAGCCCATCTCCTGAGCGAAATTACGCAGTGTGAGGTCATTTCAGATGGCTATTGACGATAGACACATAGACAAAAATAAGATTTTCAGACTTTCTTGCTGTTTTCCAAATTTCAAGTTTCTCGGGCAACTGGAAGTACTCTATATTTAGGACCTATATAGGACTTATAGAATTTTTTAAAATATTATACTTTTTATCTGAGACCCACCCTCGTCAAACTCTACAAGTTCAAAATAGTGGTAGAGAATTTTTTAAGTAACCCTATCTTACATCATTATAAAGGTAATGTACCTAATGCAATTTTGATATTATGTATTAGTCGCGTGTCCTCTGTTACGTACGTGTGCTTGTCAGTGCAATGAACAAAGAATACAATCGTAGTGCCCTCAGCTCTGGCGTCGAGTCTGCGGCCTTAAAGCACTATTATTGGTATAACTTGACTAGACTAGAATCATAAAAATTACCTGTCGGTGGTCGCGGCGGCGTAGGCGGTGGCTGCAGCTTAGCGTTGACATACTGGTCTGTGGGGAACTCCACAACTTCGTAGTCGGGTTCCGGGCGGGCGAGCGGGGCCCGCGGCGCCGGCGCCGCTTGCCGCGCGAACGTTGGCGTCGTCGGCGCTTGTCGCGGGAACTGTGGCGTTGTCGGCGTCTGCCGCGCGAACTGCGGCGTCACCGGCACGGACGCGCGGGGGTCGCGACCCCTGCCCTTTAACATCTGTGACACACAATAACATATTTAAGATCTAGTTATTTAAGCTGTAACTCAACACGTTTAAAGAAAAATAGTACATGTGAACCTATAATTGGACTGTACAGTCGAGGAAACTGCATGACGTAGGTACCTACCAGGGTGGAACCTTTTCTTAACCAATTTCGCTGTGATTTCTTTGACAGATGTATGGGATGTTAACATTACATAAGTACCTAGTAAAAAGGTGCCACCCTGGTACGTGAATCAGTTTCCTTGACCGTAGCATACGTCTTATTATAGTATAGATACGTAATAGTACATTGTGTCTTAAGGGCGGTAAATAAGTAATTACGAACGAGAGTCTATTAGAAGTCCAAAGTCGAAGACTGAGGGCTTTAATGAGTCGATGTTCGTAATTCTAGTACCGCCCGTGCGACATACAATGTTTTTCATCACATTTGCGAGTAAAATTTTATATTTCTTAAAGAAAATATATAATTGTTCCAAATATTGACGATACCATAGGCTGCGCTCTTGGCAGCGCTGCATGCCCTCCCCCTCCCTCAGCATGTGCCTGAGCCGCGTGTGCATGTGGTCCTGCTGCTACACCATGTACAGCAGCGCGCGCAGCAGTATCAGTACGGGCGCAGACTCATTTACCGACCTTGGGCTTCATGATAAGAACATTAAGGTCGAGGGGTTTTATTTGGGGGGTTGCAACCAAGGTAGTCTGCATGTTACGACACTGTTTACGAGCAAGTGTGATGAAAATATTATAATCACACTAATTTTCATTAGGTCATCTACAGCATAAAATCAAACAAAGTATAATAAATAAATAATTACAAAAAAGCATGCAGTAAAAAACGTGCCAAGTCTCGATTAAGATGGTATTTCTGTAATATTAGTGAAATCTCATAAAAGTCATTTTGGCTACAGTTAGGACCGTTGTGGGATTCCGTATGATTTTGTGACGCTGTCGCTATAAACTATCCAGTACCTACACGTGTTAGGATCGGAGACATCTACTTAGATAGCTATAGATGCACACATCTGTAAATATGCAACATATTGTATATTTATTTACCTACAGATGTCCGTGTTTTGGCGATACGTTAGTCATGATTTAATTGTAAGTTTTTGGTATTACGCTTCAGCAGGCTAGTCCAAAAGGAACACATCTTACAAATGTAGTATTCGAAATGTACCTATGTCGACTACAATATCTGTAAGTTTTAAATTTTGATAAATTTTAGTAGAAATAAAATGTATTCGAATTATACTTCGTCATTCTTGCTAGCTATTAGGTATAACTAGTAGAAGCGTCTGTTCTCTGATTCAGATTCTCTCAGCACAAACTGTGTGAAGCGTAATAAATAGGTAAACGCAATTTATCCATAGACTGGCACAACCGGCGTGCCTGCCCGTGCGTGCATGTATACAACGGGGTATTGTGTGATATACGATTAACAAAACAGCATGGATTACGAGTACGTGAATAGAAAACCTATCCTTGAGAATAGTCAAAAAGAGTTAAACAGAAATCTCGTATATTCCCATAGCAGAATGGTTTAGAAGCCAGGGATTGGCGGGGAAATTTTAGGAAAATTAGAGGAAACCAACCAACTAACGGTTAATAACAAATGGATTATCAAGTAATGTGCAGATGAGGACAAAATAAAGACGGAATCAAAAGATTGTTAAGAATCGCGCTACTTACAGTATAACTAGATACAATATTATTAAGAAGACAGCAGCTGTGACCGAGATAGTGCGAGCGGCGACGCCTCGTCGACCCGTTCCGATTTCGCTTCTCATATCCCAAAATATATCGAATGTAAATTGGTTCTATGTAAACTACTTGGAATAAATTAAATACAAGAAAAGTGGTATATTTTTTAAAATTTGAATAACGATACCTTATGTCCTGAACAATTCTAGGAGATGGCAAAAAACTAGAACACTGACGAAAAGAGAGTCACTTTCTGAATAGGTCGGTCACTTTCCACTTTCGACATGCTCAACACTTATGCAACCCCGTGTACGTTTGGTTTAGTTTGGCTTCGGCGCAGGCACTGCACTTGGCGGCCGGGCTCGGAGCACGGCTCCAGCGCAGTCGGGCGCCGGCGGTGACTGCTAATCGGGCACCCTATCCGGACGAAATTGACAGCGGGAAGACGCGTGCGCCGCCTCTATTTCGGTCCGCGGCCGCGTTGCCCCGATTCCACTAAAATTACAACGCGCTGCTATTTCCGCACTCAGTGCGCCCTCTCGCCCGCGTCTCTACACCTTGCGAAATTATTTATTCTTCATAGAAGCTGTCTACACAGAGCGGAGATTGATTAAATTGATTTCGTACAGCTTCGCAGCAGTTACTAATTATTTAAATAAATAATGTTTACTTAGGCAGTTTTTAATGATTCACGTCTATTCACATTAAATATACCCGTGATCATAATGCAAGCAACTGCACTGAAATAATGAAAGCTCATTAAAGGTAATTACGATTTACACCCCTTAACAAATATATTTGACGTTTACTTTACTATAAAAATTAAAAAAAAATGGAACCGACTACAAAAACCTTGAAAATAAGTTTCTATCAGTTTGAAGTCGGTCCCTCAGCACGAGCCAGCAGGAGTGGAACTGTAGTCGTCAACCTCACCTACATACATATATTGGGCTTCAATCACTCCTGCTGGCTCGTGCTGAGGCACCGACTTCAAAGTAGAAGAAAATTATTTTCAAGGTTTTTGTAGTCGGTTCCATTTTTTGTAAAAAAAAATTTAATGGTTTTTAGTGATTTGTAGCACTTATTATTCCAAAAAACATCGTGAGGATCTTTTCGTCGACAGCTTTCTGTTTGCTGATGATGCAGCCTTTGTAGCCAATTCCGAAGCTGAACGTCAGTCAATGGTGGTCAATTTTTCCCGGGCGTGTTCCTTATATGCTATGACTGTCAACACCAAGAAAAAAGTTGTTCTTGCACAAAGGACTGTCGCCCCCTCAATTTCGTTGAATGGTGCGATGCTGGAGGTACTCGTAGTTGACAGGTTTTGCTACTTAGGGTCGACCGTGTTAAACAATCTCTCGCTTAATGCGGAGATCGACATTCGTATCGGCAAAGCGGCGACCATGTTCGGGAAGTTTAGTACAAGAGTGTCGAACAATAAAAAGCTGACCACAAAGACCAAGATGGTTGCTTTCCAGGCTTCCATTATGAGCATCCTTTTGTACGGAGCTAAAACCTGGACAACGTACGCAAAACTAGAGTGTCGGTTAAACTCCTTCTACATGCGCTGTCTAAGTAGGATCCTGGGTATTTCATGGCAAGATAGGGTCAGCAACGAGAGGGTTCTAGAAATTTCACAGCTGCCTACCCTAACCGCTCTTCTCAAACAGAGAAGCTAACGTTGGCTAGGGCTGCGATGCGATGCGATGAGTGCGATGAACCCTGGCTCAAGGCACTTGCAGACCAGAGGCAGAAACGACACCAAGTCGGTTCTGCACCAACATCTGCAGGCTTCTCTTGTCAGGCCTGTGGACGAACATGTCACTCTGGCATCGGTCTAGTCAGCCACCAAAGACGTTGTGCACATTCGTCTGGAACAGACGCGTAGGCCTGACGATTTTATAACAGAGTACCTACTGGTACCCACGGTCTTCTTCATCAATCAGGCCCAGTTCACCAAATGATACTTTCTGAATGTAAATACTGGACTTGGTGTTAAAAATGCCAAAATCCCTATAGGTGTGCTTGTAAAATTTGAGGGCTGCCCTCGATTTCCCTAAGATCCCATCATCAGATCCTGACTTGGTGACAATGGGACCACCTCGGTCGGAAGTATGTCCATTAGAACGAAAAAAGGACTTTGAAATTCGGCCCACAATTGGCAGAGTTATAGCGTAACAAACATACAAAAAAAACATACAGACGAATGAGAGCTATCGTTTTTTGTCTTTCTAGATGGCGCCACTGTTGCGTGAGGTTTTTAAGTGTGGCTTTCAAAGTCTGTTATTACGGGCGTGAAAACAATGTTTAGATTAAAATCATATTTAATACACCTTAAAACCGTATCATAAAAATATCGAGTAACCACAGTGTTGCGTAGTCCCGTTTTGTTCGGAAAAAAAGGAGGACTAAAGTTTCCGAAAGACAAAACTGCCTCAAAACACAGACATTCATTGCCCCGTAACCCGTAACTCTCGTAACGCATAATTGCCATATTCATTTCAGGTAATACAAAATATTCACAAAATTATTCTAATTAATTTATAAATAAACCCGCGTAGCTCACCCAAAAACTATGAGATTTGACATTTCGAAGATCTCACGCTACACTAGCGCCACTAGCGCCTCTAGCGGCGAATTCATACGCGATAGCCCTCATTGAGAACCTCCTCCTTTTTGAAGTCAGTTGAAAATTAGTATAAAAAAATTATACATCGCGCGGTCATTTCGCTTTCCACTGACTTTATTTACCTACTTAACGACTGACTCTACATTATTTATTAATTTAGGTAATATAAATGAACTAAAAGAATTTCTTTGCTCACCCGCGATCTTATGATAGTTAAGCTTATGCAAATATGCGTGTTCATGCAGTTCCTCCACCTCCACACTGTAAGAACACACAGAAATCACGCAAACCCATCTATCACCACCACCACACTGTTTGCTTTGGTTCATTGATAAGGACCTCCCCAAAGTCACGCCTGATTCAATAAATTATTAAGGTCATATAACAAACAGTATTCAATTAAAAACAGATAATAATCGGAAGTGTTGTTCCTTTATTCAAATTTGTCCTAGTAACGACGTGACATATGTGGCTTGTAAACAAATACGCCGTCAAACGTGTATTTGATTGGGATCGGTATGGAAATACTGCAAAAATATGCAGAAAATGGATATTTTACAGTTGATTTATATCACTTACTGTCTAAGAAAAAGTTTCCGGACGTGAATGAAGTGGTACGAACATAGTCATTTCCATAAAATCTTAATAGTTTAATCACTTATTCGTTTTTTGACGACAGCAAGTAGGTACTTTTACTCATTCCTGGCATATTGGCTTCAGATAACCCCATCTCAATATGAAAAGGAAATGAGACTGAGTACTCAGGAGCGGCTGCAATCCCTAAACAAAATAGAAGTAGATAATATTGTCAGAGTAAGAAATTTACCGAAAGAGGTGGTGCTTTCCTTCACTCCAAGGATTATAGTATTCCAAAACTTTAGGCCAAATGAGAAATCTATAGCAAAGTTTTCTGTTAAGAATATCAGCAAGGTTAGTTTGCCTTTAATTATTACTACGGAACTTACTTTTACTTTTTTTTTTACTTCTACGGAATTAATCAATGAAGTATTATATTTTGATTTATAGCATAATATAGTATAGCATTGATGAGTTATGGTAAATTATTTGCTCTGTAAATAGGCTCCAGTATTCTTGAACATGGTGTACAAAGAGTCGTCTTACTTCTTCATCAAGCCTTGCGGTGGCCAGCTGCTGTCCCGCTTGGCGCCTGGCATCAGCGTCACACTTGCTGTTACTTTCATACCCACGCAGTTCGAAGACTATTCCCACAGAGTCACCTTTTACACAGATAAGGACCAGTATATTTTGCCACTCATCGGTAAGTCATGGAAAATAAAAATGCATAATACCTAATAACAAGGTAAGTAGTTAAATTCATAACACTTGCTCGTAAGCAGTGTCGTGACACTGCATGGCTAAATTGCCACGTGGCTAACTTGGTTGCAGCTCCCTAAATAAAACCCAAGACTTTTTTGCGTATAAAGCTTATGGGCGTAATGTTTTTATTTATTTAGGTATGGCAGGTACCTACACATTATGAATTAGTTCCTTGAATGCATCGGCCAGGTTCAGGTTTTAAGCATTGCAAATTGGTTTCCCACAGGATTTAATTGAAAATGCTTGTTGTTTAATATTAACAGTTTAGGTACGTGTCTTTCTTTAATGTACCTACCTGTTAATGGACACTATTGCACACAGAGCACATGATCTTGTAATTTTCGTTGGCTTAGACCAGTTAGTCTAACTGGTAGACTGTAGAACACATTTTTTCAACTAAATATATTTTACACTTTCTTAAAACGTGTTTTCTTTTCAATATTCTATTTTTTCCGGAAATTGTACATTTTTTAATGAAAATTACACATTCTCTAACGTAATTTTCTTCTAACGCAAGGTTCGTTTCACCATTTTTCACTTAATATGTATATGTTATGTCACATGTTTATATTATGTAAGTATATTATGCAATATCTGTGATGCGATTTGAGAAAGCGTACATTTTGGGAAAATGTACATTCGAAAATTGGAAAAATGTACAATTTGAGAAATTGTTCTTATTGACATGTCTACGTTTTGGGAGTGTAGAATTTGAGGAAATTTGCACCTTTTGATCATCCGCACTCTTTTGATAATTATAATAAGTTATTCAATACCTATATGTTTTTCTGTTCAGCTATGGGGCCTAGACCAGTACTTGACTTTCCCGACGAAATAGTTATTCCGCAAGTACCGCTGAAAGTTGAAAATAGGGTTTCCGTGACTATCCAGAATTTAGGGATCGTTCCTGCTGCCTTTAGATTTAGCACAAGATGGTAGGTAAAGCCTAGCTTCATTTTATGTTTATTACGAAACGTACAATTTATTGTTATTCATTTTTATTATTCACTGCTCTATTTCAGTCCCTTTACGGTGCAACCAAAATCTGTTTATTTAAATGCGCAAGAAAATCTTGAGGTGACAATAACTTTCAAAACAATGCATCTAGGAAATGGTGAAGGGTCGTTATACGCAATTTTTGAAACAGGTTAGTTATAATTTAATTATCATTTGAATGTTAAGATAGTACATTTGTAGCACTATTAAGTATGCTTGTTTGGGTTAGGTGAACATTTTAGAATAAGACTTCGTGGGACAACACATATGGTCAACATTGAGCTTGAAAAACAGGTTGTCAGATTCTTGGAGACATATACAACAATGGTGCGACAGCAGACATTCAAGATTACTAACAAGTCTAATCATATTCTGACATACATGTGCATGAAGAATGAATACCTTTATTATGGTAGGTACAATAAAATTAAACCTGTTTACATAATGCGATTTTTTAACTAGTGTTAATATTTTAATCTCGTTTACGAATAGATTTCGAAGATAAACTACAGTTAGCAACAATATTTTATAACCTAAAAGAAAGTGAATCAGCGAAGAGTCAAAAACTCGTGCAATACGATGTTCTGAGCAGTACTGAGCACGAGCGAGTGTATACGAGAATATTTTACGATGAAATACACGCTCTCGTCGCCGATGAAACATTACATTTCCAAGATACACATTTTTCTATTACACCCATTGTAAGTAATGTTTAAAAAAGTTTTACAATACTGAACGCAATAATTTTGTGCTTTAAAATTTATTTTTCAGTCAGGAAAACTTTGGCCAAACAAGTCTACAGAGTTGACGATTACATTTAATCCAAAAGCAATAGGGGAATTCAAAGCAACAACGTATCTGGATATTGATGGCGTTCCAGATCGCGTGCCGTTGTCAATGGTCGGAACGTCTCTACCTCCATCGATAAACCTCAACGTTGAAACCCTTGATATGGACTGCGTTTATATCAATAAGACTTATAATTACGAGATTGTTGCCATTAACAAAGGTATTTGATGTAACATTAAGCAAGCAGATCCAAAGCACGCAGATTCAGCAATTGCAGCAGAGCTCTTTATGCCGTCGTTCAAATGCTTTTTGACATTTACTAGGTCACATAAACGGAGTATTATTGTACAAGGAAGTGCCAACTCTATTCGGAAGTGTGATCACTTGTTCCCCAGAGCTGCACTGCTTGCGCCCCGGGGACAGGGAGATATTCGTCATTTCATTCTCGAATTCAAACCAGGGACCTTACTTTGAGGAAATTAATTTTGCCATACGTGACTCAGATGTTGTATTAAAACTTTACTTAAAGTGAGTTAGTTGATCAGCTTTCAACTCATGTCTCCATATTTTCGTCTACGAGGTAAGCAATTTATTACAAATTTGAAAAATTTTGCAGAGGTGAAGTTATCTACCCATCCTTGATGTTTAGCATCCCGTGCTTAGATTTTGGAATGGTTAGCGTTGGTAAGGATCTTTTCCTTTTAACAAATTTAAACCGTTTACCTTTACTTGCCCGAATTTCACTTGCCATACCACCGTTTGCCATAAAATATGTAGAACCGAGCTGTTTTCAGGATTTTTTTAAATGTCATCATATATAATGCAGTAGGTTAGGTTCGGTCAGTTTAACATAAACTCTTCCTGAAAAACCCAAACACCCAGTGTGGCTGTGGGACGGCTTCCCAGAGCATGTCGCATTTGATGTCCTGCCCAGCATGCCCGTCCACCTGTACTGGGCGAGACCTCGGAGATGCAACGGACAAGGCAATAAACACCGCTACTTTCTGGTCGCGAATACTTTAAACGAGTGAAGCCATCGACACGAGAAGAAGAAGAACATAAACTCTGAAGAAATTACTATTTCAGAAATAAATTACTTTATGGCAAATGAAAATTCTAGAAAACGATGCATTCGGGCATATGAAATTCGGGCAAACTATAGAGAACTAATGTTTAATTTAAACATTAGTTCCATTTCACTCGAAAGTACTTACAACAATTTCTTGTATGTAATAAATATGACCTCGTGCTGTATTTTATTGTATTTTAATTGCAGGAGTTCCAAAAACTTTGGAATTAGACGTCATAAATGAATCAGTAGTTAATGTCAACGCGTCAGTAAAAATTTCATCTGATGGCCCGGAAATAAGTAGCATCACATTGATAGACTACGCTGTTGCCGAAATGCCTAAACCTAAAGTTCCTCAATGGCCTAGAGAGTTTAACATAGAGCCATGCAAAATCGACATGGCACCTGAATCAAGAGTTTCTTTAAAAGTTTGTTTATTCGTTTTAACTGTATTGTCAACATGTTGTGTTGTTGGTTTTAACTGTTATTGGTATTACAGGTAACGTTAACCGCTAATTTAATAAGAGCGAATCAAACATCACTGGAGTTAGAATTGGAAAAATCGGACAGCCCTCCAATAATTTTACCTGTGACGTTTGATGCCAGAGTTCCTGAACTTATTCCAGCTTCAGACATCAAATTGCGAGCATGCTTTTTGGATTTTCCATACCAATATGAGATACAAGTAACATCTAATGAGTTTCAAGGGTACTTCACTATGGAAGATCAAGATGTAATTTTATTATTGTTCTCGTGTATTCATAAGTAAAATTTTATAGTTTGTGTGGTTTCATATTAAACAATGTCTGTTTTCAGGAGGAAGAAACATTAGAAGTAACAGTTGGACTGAAAGAAGGTGTAATTGAGCCTAATAGCATTTTATCTTTTCCAGTGACTGTAAAGACAGGTGTTCTAGGCGTTCAGGAATATACAATTAGGTTATTGGTTTTGTACTTTTCTTTTCTAGGCTAGCAAGCTTCATCTTAAGACAATATCAGACGGTTCATTTTTTGTTTATTTTCGCATATCACTGCATCTTTCACACATCTACCTAAACACAAAAAAAAACAAGTGCCGATTGAATTTATTAATAAATGAACCGAATCAACCACTATTCACTCACGATGAATGAGCGAAAAATGTAGTCTGAACACAGAGAAAACATTCAATCAGATTGGTCATATGAAACTATTCTAAGACGCACGTCTGTATTCGACGACATATTGAAGTAAATGAACAAGTGAATGTTCTTTTCTATGTCATTCCGGCTGTGTGACCATGAGTTGAAAGAAAATGAAGCATTCACTCTAGTCTAATATTATATCCATTAGATCGCGCTTACAAGGCACCCTGAAGTGCAATTTCATAAGATATGAATTTTTATAACTATAGTCCTATAGTAGAAGATCCGCTTCAGAACGACCTTCACCGGACTGGTTAATGGATGAAACGTATTTTATATTAAATTTAATATTTCTATTTATAAATAATATATATTGCATATGAGTTGTCTAAAAATTTCAGCCCAGGATAGGTATGATTAATTAATAATTAAACAATTTTTTTAACGGTTTTGTTAATACAGGGTTTCTCAAACTTATCGCTCCACGTACCCCTGTTAAAGTTTCTAGACGACAGCGAACCCCTACCTCCCCCCCCCCCAACGAAAGTAATAAAACTGGCTGTTGGAGAAACTAAGTTTATTTTTATTTCAATCGTCATGATAATATAATGTATATTATTTATTTTAATAAAAGGTAACAAATATAAGTAAGAATCTAAGAATCGTCTTGCCAACGAAAATACAAACTGAAACAAACAACAACAAATAACAAACAAATAAGTAACAAATTTAGAGTTGAAATAAAAAATACAAAAATACTCCCAAAACCAATCTTAATCATCTTGCCAGTCTTGCAGCCACCATCACGTAAACCTTGTCGCGAACCCCCTACCGTCGAATAGCGAACCCCTAGGGGTTCGCGTACCCCACTTTGAGAAACCCTGTGTTAATAGATAAAGTCCATACCAATCGAAAGTCCATAGAATATGCAAACGTGAGGTTGCCTATTTTTTTCTCATCACAACTCTCGGGTAGGCCGGTATAAACAGGTAAATCGATACTAGTAACTTGCACCGATCTGGTTAATAAATGAAAGTTAAATGAAAATAAAGATTATTTAATTACGAACACGGTGCGACTGTTTCTTTAAATGGACGGACTACAAACAGCTGCTATGCTGTATCCTCTTCTATCACATGGGATGGTTGGTTGGGAACTCTCAGGTTCACTCGCAGCAATATTTCGCTTTTTAAAATTCGACAACCGGAATTCAGGACTGATTTTTCGCAGACAACCCTATACCACCGTGTTCGTAATGAAATAATCTTTATTTTCATTTAACTTTCACTCATTAACCAGACCGGTGCAAGTTACTAGTATCGATTTAACTGTTTATACCGGCCTACCCGAGAGTTGTGACGGGAAAAAATAGGCAACCTAACGTTTGCATATTCTATGGACTCCATACTTTCAATTTTTTTTACATTAATCTGATGACTCATACTTTTATTTCCAGAACAATATAGGTCCAACTATATAAAAGGTATATTAGGTACAATAAAATTAAATAAACTAAAACTATAATAAATCTAAAAATGGACCCTGCGGCATGGTACCAAAGATGCTGGCAGCATTTCCCCGCTGGATCGCAAGACTGATGCGTTGAGCGAGGAAACTGCCAGCTCTTCGGTCTCCTGTGGTATCTCTGAGTCTCTTTGATAGATCTTTGAAGAGACTCAGAGCGCCAGGGCCCCACGGACCAAGGGTCTCGACGTCGAAAGGTACAAAATCATATTCGGCACCGAGACAACTGTATTTTCCTGCTTTGGCAGTTTCTGCCATTTCTGCTGCTGCTGCTGCCCTTATTGATGTTCGGTGGAGATGAGAGGGGGCCAGTGTGTCAACACAACTTGCATCCCACACTAGCACACGTCCCAATTGGTATGGAATTTGTCTATTAACCAAACCGTTTTTTTTTTAATTATTAGTTAATCATATCCTGGACTGAAATTTTTTAGACAACCCATATGCAATATATTTATTGACATATTAAATTTAATATAAAATACGTTTCATCCATTAACCAGCTCGGTGAAGGTCGTTCTTAAACGGATCTTAGACTACTACTTTGCAGGTTGAATATGTTTGGGCTATCGAAGAGTATTGAAATATGTCACATAACTGGTTGTGGAGTAAGACCCATAGTAACATGTAGTCCAATGGCATTGCATTGGGGGCAAATAAAATTACTAACCAAATCTCGTAAAATTCTGACACTGTGCAATGATTCTCCGGTATACGTATACTATAAAGCGGCATTGGTACGTAGAGTAATAATTTTAAATCAGATAAATTTAATAGACATATACTCGTAAATAATAAAAAGAGATAAATATGAATAGTAAACATAGAATTATTGGTAGTTAAATCGCGATGGGAGATGGCAAATTCACCCAAGCGAAGGACACATTGAACCGGAAGCGGAAACAGAATTAGTTCTCACACTCTATTTGTTCGATGCAGACACTTATACTAACAAGGTGGTCATTCAGCTGGAAAAAGTAAAAGATATTGTGAGTATTAGGTACCAGTGAAGTTTAAATGCATACTGAGTGAGACAACTAAACAAATAATTATAATGTATATCTATTAAATTTGTTTCAGCTTGTCCCATTATCAGCTACTGGAGTGGGTACTAGCATCATAGTTGGGGAGCTCCGTGATAGGGTCGTCCTTGGTCGCCATTTTACAAGAATTCCTCTTGATTGTAAAGTGGTATTGGAAAATTGTGGAACACGAATGCACGCTTTGGAATGGAGCGAACATTACAAAGCACCTAAGAATAAACCACTTGCGGCGTATGGTTTTCCTATCGATAATTAGACGGTTAATCTTGATCGTTTTTGTACTAACCATAATTATAAATATTACAGGGGCTTCTTTAATTTGGAACCTAGGATGTTCAAAATGGCTGCTGGAGAGAAAATGGAGATGGCAGTATCAGCTACTTCTCATAAAGTAACAACTGTCAAGGAAATGTGGTATTTAGTAGGAAGTGTGGAGGGTATAAATAAAAAAGAGCTGTTATTGGAATGTGAGATAATGGCGGAATTTGTGGATCCAAAAATAGAAGTATCGTCTTCAGTTATAGAATTTCGATACGATTATGGCCCATATAGTGAATACTATAAACTGACAGGTTAAGATATACATTTACCAAGCTTTAATTTGGCTACCTTATCTTTACAAAAGTAATATAATGTGTTGCATTTCAGATATTGTGACAATAAAGAATGTTTCTAAACTACCATTGGACATGGAGATAAGCGTTAAGCCACCTTTTGCTCTTATTCAAAAGCAGAGCACCTATAAAATTAGTCCGGAAGACGAACAGTTATGCTGTTGTATATGTTACAATGAGGCTGACTTAAATGTGCCGAACATAATAAATGAAAATAGCACATATCAATCGAAAGTATTTTTAGATTATTTAACATTAAAGCCAGTAGAGCCCTTAAGAAAAGGACCATTAAAATTCTTCCAAGATATTAATAAGATTAAAATGGCATTTAATTTAACACATACAATCGAAGAACGTCTGGAAGATCAAGAACTAATGAAATTACAAGTTTTATTAGACACAACGAAGCATCTGTCTTTGAAGTCGCGAGTCTATTGTGAATTAATGAGAAATAAATTTAAAGGGCATAAGAACAAGGTAATTTTCGTGATTTTGTACTACGTATTTTCCTATTATATATTTTTTCAGCTTAAAGATTCAAAGCTACACTAACCTATTTCATACGTTAATATAAGTAAGTAGTAGGTAGGTACCTAATTACTAATACAAGACAGCCGTCAAGACATTTGACTCAAGAAGGGGTTATTTTTAGGTTAAGCTCTGAACAGTTTTATAATTCATCTAATGAGCTGATTTTATTTTTCAGGATGCTATCAAACTCATAGGAAAGATCAACTTCCCAAACATGTTCATCTTATCACCTCGGGTAGATTTTCAATGTATTTTGAACGGAAGTATAGAAAGTAAAACTATTAAAGTACAAAACGTTACTCCGCTTCTTGTTTGCTACAAATTCCAATGGAAAAAATGCTTTATTAGTCGCATTGCCGTGGTAAGAATAGAATAAGATAAAACAAATTAAAAAGTCTACCGTCTGTTCGTCGAGAGTTGATAAAAGTTAACTTAATTCATTACAAATGCGTTTCGCTAATTATATTAACAGTAAAACAACGATAAAAATAATAACCACCACGAAACTCAGCACTCAGCTCAGTGCGTGCGGTGATAACGACGCCCGTCATACATACAGTTGACGATAATTAAGCCACAGTCGCCAATCAGAGACGTTATCGATCATAATATTTATCAACTCTCGGCGAACATACTTACATATTTATACTTCATTTGAACTTCTACACGTTTGAAGTTTGGACACAATGGCATGATGGCGTTAGATAAATTTAACCAAATACTTGATTTAGAGCAGGCGCCAAGGGAAGTTGCGTATGCAAAATTAGGGGACCGCATTCTGTGAATAGTTTTGGACTCAGAAAAGCTTGCAAATTATGATTCTGAATGTTGCCAGGAGATCCGGTGGTCCATTTTTTTTATACCCCGTCCCTTTCGATTATCACTTTACAATCGTGATCTAAACTACATTTCCGTCCTATAAATGTGCGGGTCAAATCTTGATACGACCAACTTCCAGTAGTTGGATTGACTTGAAATTTGGTATACTTATGTGAATTGCGTGACAATACAATAATCTGGAAGTGACATCCTGGTAGTCCGGCTAGCATCGTCTCCACAGGACGGAACTCTTCAACAGTTAATGGCATCGACTGTGGACGCTCGATTTTCATGAAAATTTGCTCTTTAAAGATTAATATTTCGCAAACAAATAATTGAATCGAAAAATCGCCTTAGCAACAACTAATGGTTTTAAAAGACCTATCCAACGATACCCCACACTATAGGGTTGGATGAGAATAAAAAATCACCCTCACTTTACGTCTATGGGAGGTACCCTAAAAATTTTTTTTTTGATTTTTTTATTGTACCATTTTGTCGGCATAGTTTATATATATATATCCCTACTAATATTATAAATGCGAAAGTAACTCTGTCTGTCTGTCTGTCTGTCTGTCTGTCTGTTACGCTTTCACGTCGAAACCGCTGAACCAATTTTGATGAAATTTGGTATAGAGATAGCTTAAGCACCAAGGATCAACATAGGATACTTTTTATTCCGGTAGAGGGCGCCACCGCGCGATAACCTAGGTCCGCGCCGACGAAGTCGCGGGCATAAGCTAGTATATATATATATATATATCCGTGCAAAATTACAGCTTTCTAGCATTGATAGTCCCTGAGCAAAGCCGCGGACGGAACAGACAGACAGACAGACATGGCGAAACTATAAGGGTTCCGTTTTTGCCATTTTGGCTCCGGAACCCTAAAAAGTGCAGTCAGCAAAATAAACTTGTATTAAAATGAACTTTTTACGAAAAACTTATTTTACTTATTTTCAATTGACTTAAAATGGATCAAAGTACCACGTAACCGTTTGAGTAAACACTCAAACATATCTATTAATTGGTAGAACCACAATCGCACTTCAACGAAAATAATTCAAACGTTTTCATCACCCTTACAACAAGAGTTAACAACGACTTACTATTTTTAAGAACAGCCAGAAATGGACTTCGCTAACAGTAAAAGTGAGACACAAACACCTACTAACGACACTGACGATGATCGAAGTGGTATGTATAGTCGATAATTAATTTAAATTATTACTTTACTTCGAACATGTAGTAGATGCATTCGTGAAAATTAGCAAATACAGTATAATTCTTGTATTTTAAATACTTTTCAGTGTATTACCTTGAAGAGTTGACAGAGAGCCGTTATCCAGTCCAGTCCACAATTGGAAAAACAGCAAAGGAAAATGATGAAACCTTAAATGATTTGGCACCAGGAGCTTACGAACCTGTTGGCATGGAGTCGTTAAATCTTGAAAATATTGTAGATTTGGAATTAGTTATGGCGAAAGTAATCAAAAAAGTAGCCCCAATGATAACCAAGGACTATGATACTGAATTTCCTTGGATTTGTAAGTTTCCAAAACTCAGAAAAGAAAATAACAGAATTAGCACAAATGAAATTCTGCAGCTCACCCCTCATAGAGGAATCTTGAAACCCAACGAATGTCAATATATTCACGTTATATTCACCCCAAAGCCAAACATCAGTGTTCGAGCTGTCCTCGAATGCGAGGTTCTAGGAGGTCCATCGGAATATATCGCAGTAACGGGGCAAAGTTCCGAATTAATGTACAAAATAAATACTCAAAAATTAAATTTTAAGATAAGATCATTTCACGAAAATGCATCCGAAAAATTGATTTTAACAAATATTGCCCAATTGGTTTTTGAATACAAAACATACCTGAATGAACCTAAATTTGAAAACGAGCTTGAGGGTACCATACTAGATTTAGTACCACCTGAAAAAACCTTAGAGCCGGAAGAAGAAGCAGAAATGAAAATTGTAATGAGACCAGGAGTTGTGGGGTACTTCCGCAGAGTTTTTTTGTTGGAGATGGGGCACCTTCCTCACATTCCTATCGAAGTATTCGGTTGGGGAGTTATTCCACAAGTGTATATTTTACTAAAGAGACCAGAGATTGTACACGTATGTGTTTGTTATGCTATCTAATATTTTTTATTCGTCTAATAGATTTGTTTCTGAATTATAGTATACATGTTTTAGCTACATCCAGAATTAGGATACCTGGCGATCCAATCTTTATCTCACGAGTATTTAGAAGCTGTTAACGAAATATTTACGAAAGGAACTTCAGAGCATTTGAACTCGCCACTAGGAGAAAAATGTTTTGAAGATCCTGATCTACAGCGTGACTGGTATATTTGCTCAACCTGGGTACGTAAGTCAGTAAATTTATTCGTCTCTTTTCGCTTATTTATATATCTGAATTTGAGTTAGTTGCTTTAAGATTTTTAAACTTCAGTTTAATATTATTTTAGGACAGATTTCCTTCGACCATGGATATAGAACTGGCGATTGAGAGAATGTTGGTTATTAATCACATCAGGTTTCGTCCAGAAATTTTAACAGCATATTCTACAACTTCGAAGATGGGACCTATTCCTGGATTTCACACGACGCCTTATGTTATTGATTTCGGAGTGGTTATCACAGGCAGTACGGTTAGTTAACACAGCCTTTCTTTGTGTGTTTATCTGTAGCACAGTTTTTACAAAATAAGTGAATTCTTTCTTAATAATACAGGTTCAATGTGTAGCAGAAATAATTAATTATGGACCTATCGTTACAAAATTACATTTTGCAAAAGGAACTCAAGTTCCGATGTGGCTTGGGATAAAATTGTGTGGAAAACTGAATCCCGGTGAATCTGGAAAATTAGAAGTTACTTTCTCGCCAACTTCAATTGATTTTACCGAATTAGAGCAGGATGTAGAAACATACTTCAACTTAGAGGTAAGACTTGCCAAAATCCTTGTAATTCATTTATACTCGTATATCAAAAACATATATAAAATAAAGATCCTCATTAATTTTAAGGTTCCATATGGAGTGACTACACCGATTAAAATTAAAGCACTGTGTGCTGTGCCGTACTTGTCGTCAAACGTTTCTGCGCTAGACTTCGGATCAGTAAGATGCGGGGATAAGATTATAAGTTCAATACCCTTAAAGAATGTGTAAGTTTATATGATTTTCTTCACAGTACTGACAATCATTAAGCATCAAACACGCATCTATAGCTAAAAATCATTTTGCTTTAGTGAGTGGTATGAATATGTATGTACTACGAGTATATACGTACGGTCCAGCTTTGAAGTGGCATTATTTTAGCGATAAGTAAAACGTACAGCTACAGTTGATTTGTTATCATTACATGAGGATTGTCAGGATACCTATTCCGAACAGGTGCGTGGTTGACCGTGAACGTGGTAATACGCACACGCATGTATATAGAATGTATAACAGCAAAACCATACCTACGTAATGATAAATAAGAGCTTTAATTTTTAGCTCCGAATACCTACCTCTACATTATATTTACATTAATTAATCTAATGAAGGCGTGCGTTTTGTAAAATCATAATTTCTACATTAACAATCAAAATATGTTAGACTGTTATTTATTTATTTTTGTCAGAGGAAAACCAACTTGCATATGGTATGTAACTCTACGTCTAAAAACTACGGGTCATAATCCTATGATGGTATTGAATAGTTCCGGAAAGTATGAACCAGGCGAAGGTGGATGGCTCAGCATAGCTTTTAAACCTGCAACGGAAGTAAGCACCATTTTAAATACACACTCAATAAAAGCCATGTTAAATTTTATTACAAATATTTTAATATGAATCATGAAATATTAACTTTATGACATAATATTTGTTTCGACAGATGACGTATGAGGGTTTACTAATATTTCGGTTCCACATGAACCCTAACCGAATGACAATACCAGTAATGGGGCAAGGTATTTTGCCGCATGTTCACATTATTGGACCCAACGTTTCTTTTCCACCAACGCTGCCGTGGGCGGAAACAACCGATATATATTTTGGATTGACGAACCCATGTCCGTTCCCGCTAGAACTTATATTTGCACATAGTGATCAGTGAGTAACGCCGCTCAATCGTACATAATACGCTCAATCGTAGAGCGTGGTGTGATTAGGGCGTGATGTAACAGATGTATCTGTTTATTTTAATTTTGTAGGAAATGGAAGCAAGAGGACAATATTTATCAATTATTGTTTGAATATTATGATAAACCCGAAGAAATGCTTGTACCTGCAATTAAACCTGGCGCTGGGTTGCCATATGAAATATACGCTTTCTTCAAAAAGTTTACAGATAACGTTAAAAAGTAGGTGTAATAATTTTGGCGTTATTGAAATGTAGTTAAATAAGCAGTGATTAAACTAGTATCAACAATGTTACAGAACTATAGATGAAGAAGCCGCCGCAGCAAAAGCAGCTAATGCGAAGGGTGCAGGAAAGTATGTTTAAAAGTTGACTTCGTCTTATGTGTTTAGTATTAATTCCAATCAGAAGTATAAAACTAAGTGAGATTCAGATGTGACAAGCTAACATTATTTTAACAGGAAAGCTAAGCCGGCCAAGCCGCCGCCAAAATCTGCAAAGGGAGGAGATAAAGGAGTAGATAAAGGAGGAGATAAAGCAGAAGCTCCTGTTAGAAAATTCAGAACAGAAGCTCAAATCATTGCAGGTAACCTTTGTCTTGTTTATAGGTAGTGAGTCGTTTTTATTTATGTATTTTAGGAGATGCTTAATATTTTAAATATTTCAGTTTTATAACCGTCTTGATTTTCCTTGATAAATGTATTCTAGATGAAATGAAGTTATTGAAGGACAACAACGTAGATCCTCTGCAAGAATGTCTAGAAGTATTTGGCAATGAGACAGTTGATAGCGACTTAGACTTGTATTCTAAAGGGATGATTGTATTTTTCCATGGTTCTCCGTGTGAAGGTGAATTATATTCTGTAGAAATGTTTCATAATATTGTAAGGACTCTTTTAAAATTTCCTCTGTGATTTTGTAGAAATGCAAGGCCAAGAATTGGCCTACACACTTGGGAAAAGCTTACACTTGCCGACAGTTAGCATTGATGTATGCATCGTAGAAGCATTATGTTCCAGTAACTGCTCGGCAAAAGAAACGCTTGTAAGCACAATTAACGAAATGTACCAACTATCTAAGAAAAGTACAAACAAAGATGATGATGCAGATGAAGATGAAGAAGAAGGTCAGTTTGTTAATGATGAAGCTACATAACTGAGCTGTGTTGAAGCAGACGGTGACAAAAATAGGAACTATTATTATTGGGAACAATTAGAGGCCCTTAACCACACCAGAGTTAGGAAATAAAATAAACCAACTTCAGAACTGTAACTTAACTGTGTACTAAGCTGCCGTCTTATATTAAAAAAAAAACCGGCCAAGAGCGTATCGGACACGCCCGAAATAGGGTTCCATAGCCATTACGAAAAAATAAGTAATATTTTTCTAAGGATTTCATACTTTGTACGGAATATTCCTCGTTTAAGGATATTTTATACCTTAGGCTGCTATTTAATAAATAATAAATAAATATCACGGGACAATTCACACCAATTGACCTAGTCCCAAAGTAAGCTTAGCAAAGCTTGTGTTATGGGTACTAAGCAACGGATAAATATAATTATACAGATACTAGCTTTTGCCCGCAGCTTCGCTCGCGTTAAATTTGGAGTAACATACATTTACTTTCTGCGATCCTTTTTTCGTGTTTTGATTAATTTTCGGAGGATTACATGGAAATACAAATACGGACAGATTGGAAATACTTGATGACTAAGCTAACTCGCAATCAGATCTCGTACTAAGTACATATATGATTTAGTGCTTAGTTCCATTAGAATTGTTCAATACTATCAGCTTAGTTAGCAACATATCCAGTACCTACCCACTAACACACATTTTTACTCTTATATGTTTAACTAGCTTTTGCCCGCAGCTTCGCTCGCGTTAAATTTGGAGTAACATACATTTACTTTCTGCGATCCTTTTATCGTGTTTTGATTAATTTTCGGAGGATTACATGTAAATACAAATACGGACAGATTTTCCTTTAGACAGATGGTGCAAATTTTGTAATACAAAAATCAACCTACATACGTAATTAATTATGATTCTTACCAGCTTTGAAACCCTGCTTCGCTGATTCAGGGTTGAAATTTTAGAAAACGTTAAAGTACTACGCGTTTCTTTTGCCCGCGACTTCATACACCATATAGGATTATATCCCGAGAAATTGTAAAGTAGTGCACCCTAGTGCACCTCTGCATTACTTTAGGTCCACCTATGCCAAATTTCACACCGTAGCATGCTGAACGGTTGTGTTGCTCTGAAAATGAGCTCTGGTTGAGTTCGAAACGCGTCAGTGTAAAGTGGTGGTGGTGATAGATGGATTTGTGTGATTTATGTGTTCTTACAGTGTGGAGGTGGAGGAACTGCATGAACACACATTGCATGGGCGCAAAAGTAGCTATCATAAAGGTCGCGGGTGGGCAAAGTAATTGTGTCAGCTCGTTGAACGTACATGTAAAATTTCGTATCTATGCTATCAGCCCTTGAGGAGTTCCGTCATCAGCAGACGACCCTGGCTGCAGCATCAGGCGGTGTATATAATATAAACGCATTGTCATTGAAATTTAACAATCATGTAAAATCTTTAGCGTGTGCCATTAACTTTTGAGGATTTCCCTTCTACTAATTTTAGCTGTTAGTATTACCTACTTTTTCGCCAAATTTGAAGTCCCTAATAATTATAGTTACGGAAATAGGGTCATTAATTAAAAGTGAAAATACAAATCCCATTTATTCACTATCCCGTGGGAATTTCGTAAAATCCTGAAAAGTGTTTTTAGCTGTTATTACCTATTACCTACTTGCATGCCAGATTTGAAGTATCTAATAATTATAGTTACGGAAATAGGGCCATTTCAAAGTGAAAATATAAATCCCATTTATTCCCTATCCCGTGGGAATTTCGAAAAATCCTTTCTTATGGATGCCTACGTCATAACATCTACCCGCATGCCAAATTTCAGCCCGATCTTTCCAGTGGTTTGGGCTGTGCGTTGATAGATCACTATGTCAGTCAGTCACCTTTGAGTTTTATATAATTTAGATTAACGTTTTTTTTTTTTTTTTAATTATTGGTTTTTAGGTTTTTCTATTAATTAAGTGTATTTTATACTTTATTTCTAGAAGTGTTTGGAGAAACTGAAGACGAATTTGATATCATGTATAAAAAAATTGTATTCATAGCTAATAATAAAAACGTAGCTACACCACGTTCAAAGGCTAGTGACAAGAAAAAGAAAACTACACCGACTTCCTCATTAGGTTCGCATATGGCTCTAGGGTCTTCAACAATGTTTCACCAGGTAATCTGAATAATGTACCAATTAAATTTCATTTAAAGTTTCGCTTCTACATCATGACTTTATTTTTTAGGATTTGATGCAAGAACTACTAACAGACTACTTTGCTCAACCTGAGTTTCTAAAAGGTTTTGTGGTAGACTCGTTGACAAGCGTTATGATAAAAAGTCCGCCATCGGTGCTTACCACAATACTTAACTGTAAACGTTCGATAAGGAACGTACATCTGGTACTATGTCAATCAGATTTTTATAAATGGGCTCAAGCATTCGAAGAAGCTCAGCGTGAAAACGATTTATTAGACGAGTAAGTGCCGTTTAACCAAAAAATGCGCCCAAGTGCGAGTCGGATTCGCGCACCAAGTCAGCACAATATTGGGAGAGTTAACATGTTATTTTAAGACCAGATAGACTTTTTAAATTTTTTAATGGAAATTACTTAAAATTATTCTCTAAACCATGTTCGGTACGTTTTTTCAAATTTTTACGTACATTTAGTGGGGCGGGGGCTGATTTTTTTTATTTTCTTAGGGCCTTTCACACGGGCTATTTTTTTGAGCGAGAACGCGGCGAGCACGCGGCAGTGATCAGCAGTGAGCAGAGTGATCCTCTAGGGCTTCCATTTTTCCGTTTGTAGCGTGGAACTGTCAACTCGTCATCGTGAAAGAAATTTCAGAAAATTACAAAAATCATATGTATTTAACTTATTGCTACTATTAATTCAATTTAAGTGAAAATTCATTGCTGGTATTTTAGAATGGCCCATAAAGAATATAATGAGACAGAAATAAAAGAAATAATAGACAATTTTGAGGATATGGATACCGAGGAATATGAGAAGTCTTCACCTGAATTGCGATCTATTTATGTCTTATACGGTCTAGAGGAAAGAAGAAAGAAGCATTTGGAGAAGTCACGAAATGCTCTGAAGTATAGTATTCCAATTATTTTATCTATTTTTTTACTATAAACTGGCTACTCAGGCCCTGGTGGTTTTATCCCGTCTCCTGTCGTAGCGGCGGCCTGTCGGGTGAAATATACATCGTCGAGTGTAGAGTTATACTTAAATGACAAAAATGCGTTCCTACCTGCATCATTGTATATCGTTTTTGGAAAATAATGTTAAAACATTTTTCAGAGCCGATGATACACAAAAAGGAGTAAAAGGCCTTAAAGGAGCAACCGGGACAGGTACGAAAGTTTTTATTATTATTCAGGTAGCTTTCAATACATAGTTAAAACAATACCTAACCCATTTGTTGTTTTAATTATAAGATAACACACATAACGTAATAGTGTCGGTTGATACTAATATCTTAAGATGTGTCTATCTTAAATTACTAATCCGTAAGGAGTTTACGTTGCATAGTTTTTTATGATGCTTTGGAATTTGCAATTTACTAAATTTTATTTTCTCACTGGTTATCAGATCGCAGCAAGTCTTTACTGGTTGTAAGTGGCTCGGAGTCTAAAAAGAAAATTAATAAAAAAGAGGAAACCAGAGGTTATTACTGTTCTTTATCCATCTATACGAGTAGATCTAGTTTTAAAAAAGTTTCCTAAAATGATATTTTTTTCGAATAAATTTATTAGGCAAGCCTACAAACGAATATGTGATGATGAACACGAAGTATAACGAATACACGAAAAATATTTATGAAAATCTTGTTAACATCGCAAACAATTGGGTGTTTGAGGAAGGAGATGTCGGAGTTCCACTATACGGCTTCACCGGCCAAGTTATAGGGACCGCACAGAAGAAAACTAAGAAGAAATCTGATATTCATGTACAGGTAATAATTATTCCTGATTAACAATATAGTTCATGAATTAAGAACGTATGAAACTTAAGAAAAAAAATGAAGAACTTTCTGCTAGCACGCACGCACGCACGCATGCAATTCATTGCGAAGCGCGTTAGTGTGTTTTCTTATACTTAGTTACTTCAAGCTACCTACTGAAATCCATGTGTTGTTCTTTAAACATATTTGTACACAGTTGAGTTTGTTGTTCCAGATGTCAGACGTGGGTTTCGAGGATAGAGGCTTTCCCGTAACGCTGATCATGTGCCCGTGCTTACACTACAAAGAAGCACTCATGGACATGTTTGCGACTGCGCCTTTTGTTCAAGTAGCGTTGAAAGAAGAGGAGCCGCTAGACGTTCTTAAATGCCCAGTAAAGAGAAAAGAATTCACAGTATTGCTACAAAAAACCATGCCGTATATTCATCACGAAGAACCTCTAAAGTGGTGCTTTTTGGATGAGATGCCGGTTAGTTACATAATATGTAAAAGGGCATAGTCTAACTCATAATTTAATAATTTTATTTTGCACATTACCATAGAAAGTAATAATTGACATTACGCCAAATAAACAAAAGTAAATTATTTTCACTTGGATGTCGCACAGTGGTATATTAAATTAAAATTGGTATCATAAATACTGGTAACATAGAAATAATAAATAAACATTCATAATAAATAAACATACATAGTAGGTAGCTATTCCACTTGATTGCTTTCAGATCAAAAAATGTGAATGTAATCAATTGACTGATCTGAATCTCTTGGATGACACAACGCAAGACAATATACTGAATATCATGTCTAAATGGCATTGTACGTGCGGTAAAAAGGTACGTATGTGAAAACACGAGTATTGATAAATTTCCTGGTCTGGATCTAACGATTATTTATTAGGTTACTTTAAAGAAATGCTTAAAGTTATTGATATTTTAGGTAGCATCATCTCAAACTTCGACTAGTGAGATTCCTTCCACGTCTTTAGAAAAAGTACCTGATGAAGAAAGTGAAGATTACTATCCTTGTCCGCAACCTTTATGTAGTGTGAAAACAGTTCCAGGTAAAGCATAATCAGAATCCTGATTAATTTAACTCGGTCACCTTTACGTGGTTTGGGCTAAATGAGACCAAGATAACACATTAAAGTACCTACTATTTATTTCTAAGAACAATAATAAATTATATTAAATTTAAAACTGAACCGAATTAAAATTAAACTAAACGTATTAAAATTAGGGCCAGGGTTCGATGCCCGTCTGGTTCCTTGTTATAAGGGGTAGGAAAATTTGCACAAAACGCCCCAACGGTCAAAAAGGGTGACCGTTGAAGATCGTTACACAATTCAAAATCCGTAACGGCCAACGGTATGCTTCCCTTCTAAATCTGGACCAGTTGCAACAAATCTCTATCTGTACCTAGTGTTTGCCCTGTGTTATACAGTTATACTATAAGTTTTGTTCATGAGTCTAATTATTGATTAATTAATATTTTTTTGATTTAGCTCCTGAGGAACGTATAGTGTTACAGCCAGGTGACCTTGTGAGATGCAAATATTCATTTAGTCCGCAATTAGAGGGTCATTTTAGTGTCAAGCGCTTTGTTGAGGTCAGTGGATGGCCAAACTCGCGGGTTGATATTCGCGTCACCGGAATTTGCGACGTTCCTAGGTAAAAATTAAAATAACATTAAGAAAGTTAAAGCATAAAATCATTTTTAACCGTAATTTGAGAGTTACCCAAAAAAAGTTTGAGTTTTGGGGTCTACTGTGTTAGTTTTAACTAATACAGTAGAGTAAATAATCTCCAATACTGGATTTTTTTACGGTTGATGCTGCCAAAAAGCCGTACATTATATTAAATTCTTCTTCGGGTTGAACTTCGTTAAAAAGTTTTCCAATTTTTACAGATTAGATAGTAGACCGAAAAAAATGTTTGAAAATTTTGTTAGAAGAACAGTTGAAGATAATGTTTATAAAATTACATATTTAGATGATCTAAAGATATTTGAATTTGGTCCGATTTTCATTGGAACAAACAGGTGTGTAAGTTATGTTATAGGTACATCATTCCTAAACTAGTTTGCTTATTTTTAATTTAATTTGTTAATCATAAGTATTTCTGTACACATTCTTGTATTCGACCGTTTGTTTCTCTTCTCAATAAATAAAATAAAATATTTTTTTATTTACTTAACCTGTTTTTTTTTTCAAGAATATATGAGGAAGAGTACACCATAGACTTAAAGAATTCGTCACTAATTACTGCGGATGTTGATATCGAGTTCTTTGAAGAAACTTCAGTTTTTCAGATAAACAAAACGTTCATAAAGCTAGAGGTTAGTAAACTTGCAGCGTTATGTTATATACCTATGTATGCGTTAAAAATAGTACTCTTGGAATGTAAGCAGTTAAAATGTAACCAGTTATAAGTCGAACCGAAACCAAACTATAAGTTAATTTGCCCACCCTTCATACAAAATTACCGGTTCTGCATACATTTGAGGGCCAGATTTTTTGCCGCTCAGTTCAGTATATAATAAAGCATCACTTTCGATAAAGACTATACCAATAGAATTTGAACTGAGCTCGAATATAAATTGCCAGAATATAAAGCCATTGTATCTTCACAAAAATACCATCTATTTTGTTATTTTAATTGCAAAGCAGACTAAGTACCTACCCATACCCATTTACAATAACATCTCTCTTTTTGCGTCGGGGGTTAAATAAAATAAAATTACATTGAAATATCAATGCAATCCATCTGTGTAATTTACTGTCCAAGGAAGTTAAGTACATATAATAGAGTCCATAAATACTGCAGCTTAATGAAAATGTGTTTTCATAGTTAACGTGAGAATCAAAACTATAGGGTTGACATATCGAAAGGACAAACTGAAATACAGATGCATAGAAAAACCAGAAAAATAAGACCAGCGCTGAGAATCGAACCCAGGTCCTCGGCATTCCGTGCCACGCGCTATACCACTACACCACCACTGGACAGTGATACAGACACGAATTTCTCCTATGCACCACATATCTCAGCTTGTTTGTTTTCTTATTTAGTCACTTAAGCAGCGACACTAGCGACATCTACCTATGCTGTAGCCCTAATCGAGAAATTCAACTCATTCGGTTTTACGGGATGACCGTAAAAGTAACAAAAATTTTGGAATTGAAATAAAAAATACAAAAAAAAAACAATCTTATAGGGTTATAAAATTTTAAAAGTTAAGAAAATTACAATGTTTTTCATAAAAATATGGTACAAATTTACTTACTTGTTTTTGTTTTCTCAAATTGAATCCTGACAGAACTCTCAGTGCGCGATTCCAACTCGCACTTGGCTGTTAATTTGTGGTAAACTGTAAAATTACGTAAATTAATTCGCCAAATTTCAATAAACATCATCTATCTACCTATGCATTTAATTATTTTAGCCTGGCTGTCGTGGTAAACTGACGGTATCAGCTGCCCCAGCTGAAGTCGGGGTCCACAGTGTGGTGTTGCTGTTCTGCGTGAAGGACAATCCTGAGATCGTCAGCGTCACCATCGCGTGCAGTGGAGTCGTACCGATTGTTGAGATATTGCCTTTGACTAAAACGATTGGTCAGCCATTCAATTTCATCCGCTATTTTTTATAAATAAACGTATGGGTAGATACGCTTACTTTTATATCCTTCTGTTTTAGAGTACGGGAAACTTCTATTATACCGCAGAGAAGATGACAGATTTATTGTTAAGAATGACTCTATTTTGTCAATAATGTGGAAAGTTAGGAATGCTGCTGACTTTGTAGAAGACTTCATAATCGCTCAAACATCTGGTATTGTACCTAGACATGACAACCAAGTCGTGCCGGTTACGTACATAGCGTGCAGAGTCGGTGTGATATCAAATAAAATTTTAATAATCGATGTAAGTATGATATGATATTTGTAATATAATTTGTGTAAGAAAGGACTTGATTTAAAAGTGCGTTGGAGATAAAATCAGTAATTTATAAATTAGTAAAAAGTATTCGTAAGGTAAAGTTAGCTTTGAGAATTTTAATAAATTAACAAAATAATCACGTGGAAAACAAGGCTAGTTGTAAATCGTTAATTTACTTACTTAATTTATGAAATGTGCCTACTCCATTATAGAATTATAGATGATACCTGCTATGATTTTTTTTATACAGATATATGATGCAGAAGGTCGCGGTGATCCGATGGTGATAGATCAGTTAAGTCTGTCCGCAGAATGTTATGATGTTATGGTTGAGTGCGCTTACGAGAATCCAGCAGAAAACTTCCTTAACTACGGCAACGTAAAAGTCAACTCAACTGTCATTCGCGAAATGTATTTACTAAATCGTGGGAAATATAATATTTTCTTCAAGTTTGTATTTCATTTAATTTAATTGTTTTATACTCATTTATTAAATTGTGTCATTAATAATTATGATTTGCTGCAGATTGAAAAAAGTGAAGAATTTCCCTGAACCATCTTTGTTAAAGTCCTTTCAAGCAACGCCGGAATGTGGGATGATACCAAACTCTTTGAAATTGGTATCTATAGAGTTTGAGTGCACCCCCACAACGTCAATGAATTTAGTCAACGTGCCAGCATATATCTGTTCTCTACTAGACGGCAGTAAAGACCAAGTAGTAGTGGCCAAATTTCCAGTTTGCGTCACAATTGCTTCATTTTACAATACGTAAGTTGTATATATACAACTAATGCTATAAACCTTTAATCTTTGTTCGGTTAGGGGCAAATAACCTTACACAGTGTAAACGATTTTTCAGTTTCACGCTGTTTCCGTTGGGAGAGCTCAATTTCAACATTATCGCAGTAGGGAGCGGTGTTATCCGAGAAGTTATACTAAACAACACCAGTAAATGTCCAGTTACATACGATATTCTGCTACCACCCCAGTACCAACCGGATCCTGATGCTCCCCAGGCTCCAGCGAAAGTTAAAGATAATAGGTTAGTTAAGTAACACATAATTTAGATTATCATTCTTAAGTTGTAATTAGTTTCACTTGAAACCCGTTTTTATTTCGTTTATTATAATATGCTTATTTAAATTTTATAAACTAAAAGCTAGATCAATGAAACTTAATGTATTTCATATAATTTTGCCTAAATATATCATATCCTGTAAATTTGGGCTCTCTGGTGTTATCTAGGAGAAGCTATGAGGGTCTGAAAATGAGACGAAACTGTTAGAGAAAAAGTAGGTAGTGCCTCTTCTTTTTTGTTCGTCTTGGCGGTGGCACTACCGTAATTATTTCTTACTAAATATGAATTAGACACAGACATTTTATTAAATAATCCATAGTAATTAATTTCATTTACCTGTATTTAATGTAAGGAGTAATAATTTGAAAATTAAATAAACAAGACAATTATTTATAAAAAAAATCTATCAATAGATGTAGGGCAAACCTTGGTTAATTGGTGATAGTTAGGTTTGTTGACAATATAATATTACCTATCAAATTATTAATTTTTTTTTTGGAAATGTTACTTATTAAATGTAAGAATTTGTCAACATTTTCTTACCATCTGGTTATATTTTTAATTTACCACATAAATTTAATAAGCATTTGTTTTGACACGTGAAAAAGTAGGTAATCCAGTGATATGCTTAATATGTGATGCTGATTCTGTGATATAATCAGGTGAAGCTGTCTGTTATGTTGCAGCTCTTCAACTGGTTGAATTTTACTTTAAAAGTCGAAACCCCCCGACATTTTCATTTTAAAGTATATCTCGAAAACGGCTGACCTGATTATAATGAAACATAGCTAAGAACAAAGGCAAAGAAACTGGCTTTCACATATAAAAACTGTATCGAAATCGGTCCATCCGTTTGAGAGCTACGATGCCACAGACAGATAGACAGACAAACAGACTAATGTTGGCGTCTATCTTGTAACACCCCATTTTTGGTGTCGGTGGTTATATAAAATAAAAGCAAAACGTTAAAAACATTCAGATAATAAAGTTTAAGCCAAAATTGTATTGGAATTAGTACTCTACTTGGTTATGTCGTGATATAAGATGATACAAAACTTCGCAAAACAATAAGAAATCAACCACCGAAAAAGGACTTTAAAAATAAAACATGGTTAGTTTTACGTTGCTAAAAATTATGTGTTTTTAAAAACGCTTTCATTAACGGGATTTTTTTTTTGTTTTCGACATCTTTGCAATTGTTTTTCCACAGTAAAATTTTATTCAAAATCTTGCTACTTGCAGCGAAATATAAGACGTTACACTAATTGATATTGCTTCTTAATTTTGACGGATGTGTTAGGGTACTTGCCGCGCGTTATCATGTTAAATGAGTGCCACCATCGATCGGCTGGCAATCGTTACAAGCTTGAAAAGTATCGAGTTATTCCGCTATAAGTCGATAAGAAATGATCACCGAATAACTTCATGTCACCGAGGTTTGCCCTACCTACTAGAGCACTCTAATTAAAACAAGATGCAATTATCTGGTTTGGTTCTCTGTCGGTTACACTTTTTGTCGCATTACTCTGTCCGGTTTAGGTATAAGTCCATGATCTAACCTTAACGCCAGGATAAATCTGTCATACCAAAGTCAACATGCCAAAGTCGTATATGTATTTCTTTATTAAGAGTAATTTTTATTTTATTAATTAATATTTCCACTGCAAAAGTTAGAGGTTTGACAAAGGTTGTTGATTCAAATTATGTGTTTTTAGCAAGATAAAAGTCCCTCCACTAAAATGTGGCAACTTTCTCATATTGAATGAAGACAACTTACTAGCCCCCGGCACTAGTCGTACGATTCAAATCCAGTTCCTTGCGACGGCATCAAGAAAGTTTGAGGAAACAATAAATTTTGTGATCAGTGATACATGTCCCGCTGAAGCAAACGGCGTGCCGCTTAGACTTGTCGGAATTGGAGCTATGCCAACGTTAGATTTTTGGAATATAGAGACTACATTCCGAGAACATTTAATTGTAAAAAGCTTGTCGGAATACAAAGTACCTGAGGTAGTACACGTTCAAATTCGGTCACAATTATCATCCTCTTATAAGCTTTTAATACGTAATTGGTATTGCCATTTCAGTCGTCTCCACATTGTGTGTTCGTCGAAGATTCAGTGACTCTAAACTTTTTTTGTGTCACTGTAAACTCCACATTCACGGGATCAATTGACTTATATAACAATGGTTTGGTAGCATGTGCGCTTACTATGATGCTACATTACCAGTCTAATTCTAACCAACAGATATTTTCTTTAGACAAGTACGACACGCATATAGAACCACTACAACACAAAAATCTAGGAATAATATTCAGCCCAAAAACGCTCACGGTAAAAAACATAGAATGTTATTTAATTTTTTTATCAATTCTTTTATCAATTTAAGATTTCTAAGACCATGTGGATTACAGGAATATCGCGCAGTTTTGGAGATCAAGTTGAAACTTCTAGACAACCAGCAACAATCGTTTAAAATCTGTTTAATCGGCGAAGGAGTTATACCACGCATACAGATGCTTTGGCCTCCAATCAAACAACATAAAATATCACTACTACAAATTCCTGTGACTTGCTTGGGGTCTGTAAGCAGCCGAGTGATTAAATTTAAGAATTCAAGCTCTGTCAAAAGCGTAATTATACTGGACGTGCTCCAGTCATCGTATGAAGAAAGACATGTATTTTGGATGACCCCGACAGAAGACTGTGAAACAATGGTGATCCGCGGCTATAAAGGTAGAGTTAGAATTTATTAAAATATGGTAACTAATGTACCTAATGCGCAATAACACGAAATCATAAGCATGTGGAAGGAATAAATTTGAATGTCAACAATAATTTAAACGCCATTAATTACAGATGAACTAAACACAACAATGAAGATGAGATTAAAACCAGAGCAAATAGGAAAAGTTATTGTTCATTACAATCCTTTTAGGAAAGGAAAAACGAGTTGCGAAATAAGATTGACAATCATGGATAACCCTTATGAATATTTTACGGTAACCAAGCTTTTTAACCTACATGAAAATCTAATTTGGCATATGATTGTTTTTTTTACGACTTTAAAACTATGTTTATGTACTAATTCTGGTACTGACTGTAACTACTAGGTCTTCAATTTATTTGGTCACCTTACAGGTGTTTTGTGAAGCTGAAGCTTTCATGGAAGATGTTATATTAGTAGGTCTTGAAATGTTGTCGATGGATGCTGACTTGGAAGCATTACAGAATTCTATTGAAGGGTGAGTTTCAACTGCAAAATACATCGATTTTGATTAAAAAAAAGATTAGGTACATACTGCGTGCGTAGATATTCGATTTAAGTGTCCAGTAAAATAATGTTTTACAGAACGTCTTCTACAGCATCTACGGTAGACAGCAAAGCAAGAAAGTCAAAAAGTGCAACAGTGGAAGGCAAGAAATCAAAAGTTTTTGATGGTAAAAAGAAAAAACAATCTTCTATCAGCTCAATGAGGCACAGTGATGCCGTTACCAACGAGCCTGCCTTTCTCAAATATTTGTTAGACTTTGGCGGTTGCCAATTGTGCGTTATGCAAAGAAGATCAGTTGCAATGGTGAATAATTCAGATAAAGTCTACAGATTTATTTGGGAGGAAGTTGAAAATTTGGTCGTTAAACCTGCAGTCGGATACATTTCACCTGGAGAAGAAAAGGATTTAGAAATCATGTTCTTCTCTGCTCAGCCCGTCTCGATCAAAAAGGTTTTTTTAAGACTAAATTGATCTAGGTCTGCAGATGACTAAACAAATTTTAATGTAATTTATAATACATTACAGGAACTTTTGAGCTGTACGTTGACTGCTATCAGTGACGATTCTTTGACACTTGATACGAAGGGTGCTACTTGGGATAACAGACAAACAGTCACTTTATTTGACCACAATAAGTAAAACAGCATTTTTATCAAAATAATTACAGTAGTTTTTATAGTTTCATATGAAACTTCATTTGAATCGAATACTGTTTCAGGGACATATTCCTTAATGAAAGAGTGGAAGAAGTGTTAGATGAACAACCAATCGTTCCGTCGGAAGGAGCGCTAGGTGTTATTAAGATGATAATAATGTATTCGGCTATGACAGAATATGCCAAATATACATGCACATTGAAAGAGGAAAAGACCCTAAGAGACACATTTATTTATCAAGTAAGTAAGGCCACAGAATAAGTAATAGTAAAAGTAAGGCGTACTTGCACGAACCAAAGTTAATATAATGTTAAAAGGAGTTAAGTGTTAACCTAAAGTTAAATATCGTTAAAATGTATCCATGTAACTATGTAAATGTAGCTATGTATGTATGTAATGTACGTACGTATGTATGTATGTAATGTAGGTATGTAAGCTCTACAACCCAGGATTAACGATTTATTTTGTAAACCTAGACCGTGCAAACGACCATAAAACAGTATAGTTACATTTTAAACTTGTAGGTACCTGTTTTTTTCTATAAGCTGAGCTGATATACGAGGGGAGGTACCAAAATTCGCGGAACAAACACAAATAGTACTCGCTAGGCGTCAGATCCGGCCTGTAAACCAGCGATTCGAAGCCAGATTTGTCGAGAGCAGCAGTCGCAACATGGCTCTTGCGAACTGATGCCTCGTAATACAAGAGCAGCACACACTTCCACAAACTTTCGCCTTCTTTTTTCCTTTAATAGCTCATCTTAGTCATTCCAGCAGCGTTGCGTAGTATGCCCCAGTTACGGTGTTACGGCTTCATAGTCGATCATTCAAATTCCCTTGGAATCCCAAAAGATCGTCGACATCAACTTTCCGGCTGATTCTGACTCTCGAAACATCTTCGGAGGTGGTGCCACTGCATCGACTTCTATTTCGTTTCAACTCAGGAGTGACGAGTCAATTCTTTGTTGCATCTGTAGCGTTTTTAGGGTTCCGGAGCCAAAATGGCAAAAACGGAACCCTTATATTTTCGTCAAGTCCGTCTGTCTGTCTGTCTGTCCGTCTGTCCGTATGTCATAGGCATTTTACTCGAAAATTACAATATGTATATCAATGAAACCTGGAGTACAGATGTCTTGTCAAATAACAAAAAAGTGAAAAATTACAAAAATAAATAGGGGGGGGGGAGGCACTCCATACACGTAACAGAAATTGATTTTTTTTTAACACGCATCAACGTGTGGCACATAGTTCGACGGCTCTTTTGAAAAGATAGTAAGGTTTCTCAAATTTTTTTTTGATTACGTGAAGATTTCCGGAAATAATCGCTCCCAAAGTAGCGAAAATTGTGCCCCCCCCCTCTATCTTATAAACCGTTTGTCCAAAAAATATGGAAAGGTAACGCTTAATGAATACTTTCATCGAAAATTGGTTTCAACATGATTGTATATACCGTTTTTGAGTTATTACCGAAAAACTGCGCTTCTCAACAAAAGGACGTAAGTGCCGTGAAGATACGCTCTTTTTCTGGTAATAGATTTTAAGACTGTAGCAAGTGTTTTAATTGTGTTATAACGCACATAATATTACTTGATTTTTTTTTCGTAATGGCTACGGAACCCTATCTTGGACGTGTCCGACACGCTCTTGGCCGGTTTTTTTTAGTATTTTGTACCCACCTTACACTAACTTTTGTAATACCACAGAATAAGTAATAGTACAAGTAGTAATACCATGATCGTGCAGGATCCTTAATCATGTCTGATACACGTTAACTAATGCAGATAGCTATTTTTTTTTACGATGAGCATCTTCCATTAAGAGTTTTTCGACTTTTCGCACAATTCGATTCAACCGGCCTCACTGGGCCAAGGTCATCTTCGATTCATTGAGCTCCTTAAACAGCTGACATCTCATTCATTATCATTTGTGGAGATTTTCCTTTCCTAGACAGGAACTTTATCACACACGGCACGATTTTCAATTTGCTCCATAATGACTGATTTATACCGAAATAATTTGCTTTTTAAGGCGATTATCGCTAAAACAAAAGAAAATTATGAGATTTACTTTTTTAACTTAAAGGGCAACAACTGAGCATAAAACGTTTTTTTCACTTCTCTTGCTCTAAAAGTAGGTCAATATAGCCGCAAAACGCATTAATTCTTTTACAGAAAGCGTTTTCTCGCAATCGAAGTGAAAAAGAGAGTTTTCACCACGAGACTAAAAGTCAATATAAGCGCTCGGATAAAAAGACACTAACCACCTCGGGTATATATTGGCATATTTTAGTCCCTCAATAAAAAATATAGGTACTTAAACTTTAATGATTTTTCATGTTTTTTTTTTATAGGTAAATATTACTTGTGTGTGTTAGCGTGATAAGTCCCAGAGCATAAACTTTGTATAATAATAATAATGTTTCCTTATAATACTTTATTCCGCGAAATTTTGGACCTGCCCTCATAGTACTTAATTAATTCGTTGGCATATTTTCGCCACTATTATATTAAAATTTGAATAAAACTTATTGAAAACAATAAATTATCGCTTAATAGGTAATTAACTTAGATAATTGCGTGTCGTTGAGAACTGGAACTGGAAAATGGAGTTGGAAATATCGTGATCGCGGGAAGCAAAGCCTTTTGAACAATGAACACACAATGTGCGTTTGCTGCAGCTAAAAACGTTTCGGGTCTGGCAGTAAAGTTGCGGGGACATAAATGCGATATTAAAATCATATACATAGCTTAATTAATTTCAACAAATGGTACAGTCAAGTGTAAAAATATGAACTTATTCAAAGTTTCAAAAATACGAGTAAGTACCCATACTCCGATGCTACAGGCCGTAGTAACATATTTTTGAGTGGTTCGAATAGATATTTATTTTTGCACTTGACTGTACCTACCCAACACACTTATCGAATTTTAAAATAAGATTTTCTGTTCAGAATCATACGTACAGTGGTATATAACATAATATATTATATTATTTTCGCAGAAGAGAAGATTTAGTTTCAAACTGAAAAATATTGGTCACGTGCCTATGAAAATTGTGTGGAGTTTTCAAATAGATGAAGATTTCCCAGCAAGAATTGATAAAAACCAGCCTAAAAAGGTATGGTTTTTAAGATGACTTTTTACCTACTTATATATTGTCACATTAAACTATGTATATTATCTACATTGCTGTTTTAGTTAACTGCGGAAAGTAAAGTGTCGACGGAGCTAGACAGCTTTTCAGACCGTCAACTAGATCATCCAGGTTATGACAGAAAAGGTGAGATTCAGCACTAGTTACACTCATTCATGAACTGATTTGCAATAGCTGATGACGGTATCCTTTAAGGTAGGTAGTAATCACAACACTAACGGAATTAGTTCGTCCTAAAATGTATTACCTATAGAAGGGCAATGATATAAAAATTCGAATGTAAAACAATTTTCCTGCGCAGATGAAAGCAAAGTCACATTGTTCAGTGGCAGCGTGGGCAGAGACAGCGTGGACACCTGGTTCGAAGTGAACCTGCCCTTTACAATAGAGCCCGCCAAGGATTGTCTTGACCCCGACCAAACCCGAACCTATACGGTAACATTTGCTCCTCTGGACGCTTTCGACTACAAAGTAAGACTGAAGAGTTTCATTGGTTAGTTATCAGATGTATCATTTGTTATTCATTTTATATGTAAATATTACACGTCTGCTCCAAAAAGAAGATAGAGCTCCTAATTAACATCGTCTAAGCGATTAGAAATTAAGAGGAAGCCATGTTTTAGAATTAACAGAAATGAAATCGATAATCCTGGATGAGGAGAATATAGTTTCAGCTCTATTCGAATTTCTCTTTATGAGAGGTATATAAGTATGAACATGTTGTTTTTATTTCAGATAACTTGGATCCATACGATCTGAATATATCGTGCAAGCTGACAGTAAAATCACTGATTCCATACTGCCACCTCGATATCGAAGAGAGTGACTACATTACGTCGGGCAGGAGGAAATCAACAGGAGTCGCTCTACCACCGTTTATGACTGTCCTCGAATTCAATGTTTTAGGATCAGGATGCTATAAAAAGTATTATATGTAGCAGTAGATTTAACGTTAATAGAATCCATTAAATAGATTTTTATAGATTTTTTTTAAGCAATTGGATATGAAATCTGAATTTTTCAGGTCATTCAATGTTATAAATCCTACAACGGATCCATACGAATTTATTTTCGAGATGGTGCTCTCCGATAAGCCAGAGCTGATACCGGTACATTGCGACATGCTGAAAGGATATGCTGAAGGGGGGACCTCTACTGAAGTCACATTTACCTTCGCACCTACAGCTCCAGGGGTACATAACGATTGTTTATGTTTCATTCATCATAATTTCATGTCTTGACTCACCATACCATGACTTCACTCATCCATAATTCGATTCAAAATATTTATAGGTTTACGAGTCACAGTGGAAGTTTATAATACCTGTATATAATTTGGTGATTAATTTACTGGTCGTCGGTTTGGTAAGAGAACCTGATGTAGTGTTCATGCCGACTATTTTAATCATAAGGAACTCGTTAGTGGGATTTACTATCACCGACACGGTGATATTGGCGAATAACGAAAACGAGTGTCTGAAGTTCGAATTCAAGGGTAACTCGCTGTGCAATGAGTCTGGCAAAACTCCTGTGATAATGGAGCCGGAATTTGGCTCGTTAAAACCTCGTTCGGAGACACCGATCAAGTGAGTAAAATGGTTTGAAAATAGACTTGTATTCTGGAGTAATTAATGTTTACCTGCCTAATTTATATTTCAGATTTATTTATACCCCAATTGAAGACGGGCCACTGTCATTCAAAATATTTTGTAGCATTACTTACATGACAAAGTATTTGACCTTATGTGTGAATGCTTTGAGCCACTCAATTAAGCCAAAAGTAACGTACTTTTTGATCGGAAATGAACATTTACTTAATAGCGAGGCTATTACTAATATTCACTTAGACCAGGCAAGTATTTGGAAATGTATTACAGATTTATTGAAATTAAATGGGTATGGGAGACAAATGAATAAAGCTCTACTCATTCGGCATACGCCTTCATTTTGCAGACTGCATCAACTTACGAAAGAACTCTAACGTTTATAATAAAGAATGACGGTTCTGCAACATTCTTCTTTGATTGGCACTACAATAGTTCAGCGGTGAAGAAGTACTTGCAGGTGCGCGTGGAACCACGGTCGGGCCGTGTCAGCTCGGGTGCAGAAGTCGAATGCATCCTCCATTTTAACCTTAAACGAGTACCCGTACAAGCGTTCCCTGTTACTCTCAATGTAAGCTACACTTTTAAATGTATCTGTATAATAAAATAAAAGCGTTATTTTCGTTCCTTTCACTTTGGAATGGCCTCACCCTGAGTGTTGTACCACAAATGGTTTAGCATATGGTTCGACTGGCGTGGCGTGCTGGAATGTTTTTCTAAGTAACAAACCACCTAATGATATCTACTTTAATATCGGTTAATTTAGATTTCAGATGGACCAGAGTATAATATTTTACTTCACTCCGAAATTGAAAAACCACTGTACCACTTCTCCTGCACCAATTTCGATTTTGGCAAGTGCATCGTGAATGCACCGGATACGACGTACAAAAAGAACATTGCTTTTTACAACGATGACCGCGTTCCTATTATGTAATATTTTTTCCCGTAATATTTAGTAAAGAGCTTAATATGGGCATAATTATGTCCGAGAATATGATAGTAAAATTGAAAGTATAATTACAGACTCGACCTAAACTTCGCCACATTACCCGAACTGTTTGTCGACTATCACCAAGAGCCTAGCATAGAGCCAGGCCAACGTTCGAAGATATCTATATACTTTCGCCCAAAACAGGTGAAGGAATACGAATTCAAGATACAATTTTGGGTAAATTCTTTATGCGAAGAAATCATTGTCGTTACGGGAGAAGGTAGTGTATTGAAGATTATATTTTTTTACCGTATAGGTAGCTATCAAGGGTTATGGCGGTGAAATACGTATACATCTAAGTTAATTTTGGAAGTAATATGGTATTTGTTAATATTTTCTATCACTAACTGGTAAAATATGTAAAAATTCTAACATATTTCTTCTTAAAATTTTAGGCGTCCCACTCCTTTTCGATTTGTATGAAGGCTGTCAAAAAAGTTTTGACTTGGGACCAGTCAAAGTGGGTGAAAAAATTGTTCGCCAAATAGAAGTGATGAATCACAGTAAAGTGCCTATCGATGCAACCTTCATATTCAAAGACATGTACCCTGTGATTGACGACACCCTGCAGTCTGAAGCGACAAGCGTTTGCCTCAGTCCCAGCGTGGCCAACCTCACCGCAGACCCGGGACCATCAAGGTACGTTAATACCGGTAGTTATAATGTTCGAGGTCTAAAGAAATTGTCATACCTAACTTCGTACGAAGCGAAAAATATTATGTTACCTGAGACAAGACGTTTCGAATCCCAAAACTACTAATTGACACGTTATTTTTGTCTAGAGTGCAAATGTTGCAAAATTACAAAGACGACAAAGTTCGAAAGCAAATTGCAATGGACATACAAAATGCACTATCATCTCTGAAGGTGGTACCCAGTAGCTGTAAGATACTGCCTCATAGAAAAGTTCCACTGAAGATACATTTCAAACCAGTGGGCATGATAAGCACTTTGAACGCTCAGGTAATTGGTTATGGGTACAAATTCAAGCTCTCGAATTTAAAATGAGTACTTTCATTTATAGTAAAGTAACATTATTTTTTTCTTGCAGTTAAATATGCGAGTACTTAATTACGAAAGGCCTCTAGTCCGATTGAGTGGCTGTGCCACTGGTATGAGCTTGTGTCTCAGTCAAAAATCGCTTCAATTTGGTCGCGTGCGCATACGGGGTGTCAAAATATTGAAAGTAATGTTACTGAATAAAGGAGACTTCGGAGCTAGGTAAAAGCTTGAATTTTCAGTGGTAGGTATTATAATAGATAAGGTATAAAGTAAATATTTTGTAACTGTTTTAGATTTTGGTGGCAGCCCCTGATTTCCGATGAATTTACGATTTCACCAATGTATGGCAACATCGCAGCACATACCAATGTTACTTTCACAATTACATTCAGGCCTTTTAAACACAATCCTTTTATTAAAGTTTGGGTAAGTAATTATATTCTGGCTCTATTTTTTCTTTACGTTAAGCAATTGTTTTTAACCGACTTCAAAAAAGGAGGAGGTTCTATGTTCCAATGTTTGTATTTTTTTTTATGTATGTTCGCCGATTAATCAGTCAATTATGGACCGATTTTCAAAATTCTTCTTTTATTCGAAAGGATACTCTTCTGAGGTGGTCCCTTTGTCACCAAGTCAAGATCTGATGATGGGATCCTAGAGAAATCGAGGGCAAACCTCAAATTTTATAGGCACACCTACTTTACTTTTTTGTTAAAAATTTTTGCTTATAAAATTGACTTACTCAACCTTCCCATTTTTCCTTCAAGGCAAGCTGCAATATCGAGAATTATATGCCGCTAGAGTTGGCCATGTATGCCACGTGCGTGGATATGGGTAACGTGCAAGCCAAGACCATGTACTTCGAGTGCCCTGTCCGGGAGGTCCTGACAGAATACGTCACCGTTACGAACCCGTTAGTAACCACGTTTCTGTTTAGACTCGCTTTGTACCTTGCACACTTATAACGTGCTATCTGATTTAGAGTGTTAATTTTTAAAAACAGATCCGACGAGATGTGGCTGATCTTATCGGAGATGCCGAGTGGGCCCGGCCCGTTCACCTCATTGAAACAGTTCCACGTCGAACCAAATTCAGTTTTCGACATTCCGATCCATTTCAAACCGAAGACAATAGGAAAACATGAGGTTTGTAAAATGTTCGCGCCTTTAAAACAACGTTGAATTTCAAGCTTTAAGTTTTCGAGACCTACGCATTTTTTTTACCTTAGTCATCAAATCATATTATATCTAGGTACCTACCATATACTATGTAGCCTTCCTTACACTTGTGATGAATTATTTCTGCAGGGTCAAATATTTTATTCGCCTTTGGGTGAAAGTGCCCTGTTTGTAACTTTGATCGGTGCAGCTACCCATCCCAACCCGAATGATACGATTTCTATCACTGTGGCAGCTAAGGATGTGCACACAGAAGATCTACTGGTACATCATATTACAGAGGTATGACACTTAAACATGTGCAATCATTCGTGTTCTAATGCCAAGTATGATCAGCAGCTATTGAGCTAAAAAGTTCGAAAACGCCTTCCTTCTGATGCTTTGCAGTATGTCTTAGTTCGAACCGGCGGCTTTGAGAACCCACTAGGCTACCACGGCTTTTTGCATGAAGTTCCTCCCCACTAAAGAAAATATGTACTGATTACATTTCATTTAGCTACCCGAATCGTACGTGGTATCGACGGAAATAGTGAAGATAGTTCCGGATAAATTCGACGGCTACTACGAGCTTAAGTACCCCGACACCGTTAAAGTGTGGGGAGAGACGTCGGCCACGTGCAGGTGGAACTTCGCGTGTTACGACGTGTGTGAAATTCAAATGAAAGTATGTATTAATCTAAGTTAGTTTATTACATTTATTTTCAAATACCATAACCATTTCAAATAATATTGGTATGGTTTGCTGAGTGAGTCTACTTGGATTTCTAACTCTCCATGCGTCATTTATGTTATTGTCAGTTGCGCTTCGCCGTTTTTAGAACAAAATGAAACATGCAATAATCGAAGCAGTAGGCATCCTCGCTATACCTAATATTACATCGGCGTATGCATTCGTTACTTTTGAGGTAAAATACGGATTTTAAAAAGACACATAACAAGTTTTAAAGTTTGTATTCGATTCTACTCTAGATTCAGAAATTGAACAACTACTACTACTTTCAAGTTTCTCAGTTATTTAGTTAACACTTGAATCCATACTAATATTATAAATGCGAAAGTGTGTCTGTCTGTGTGTTTGTATGTTTGTCCGTCTTTCACGTCGAAACGGAGCGACGGATCGACGTGATTTTTGGCATACTTAGAGATAGTTTATGGGCCAGAGTGACATAGGCTACTTTATATCCCGGAAAATGCACAGTTCCTGAGGGAACAGCGCGCGATAACCGAATTCCACGCGGGCGAAGCCGCGGGCAAAACTAGTGCTTTATCACTCTATAGGTTTGGTGATGCGAAATTGCGCATCTTCGGCCATATGGCCTTAGTTAGGGTAGGCTTAGTTGTTAGGTGAATTATGTCGGGAATAATGTTGTATATTAGCTTTGCTAAGCTTACTTTGGGACTAGGTCAATTGGTGTGAATTGTCCCGTGATATTTATTTATTTATTTACCTACAGGTAGTATTCGTAAACGAAGAATCCCGCGAGTACCAATTCTATAACATCTTAGCGACGGTGACGCCGAGCCAGATCGTGGACACGCTCACGTTCGTGTGCCGCGCGCGCGAGACGCTCCAAAAGGAGATCGTCGTCACCAACCCGCTCTCTTCCGAAGCTGACTTCTACGTCAAGTGCGAGCAGCTTAACTGCCCTGACAAGCTGAGGATCGGGAGGCAGTCGGAGGTAATTTGTGATATGTAGTATCAATACTTATGAAGATAACAAACGAGAGAAAACGAATACCGAGTAAGTTGTGGAGTTGCTAATCGACACTAGTCGACAGTAATGTAAATTATCTACACCCATATAGTAAATCCTTCATTATGCGTTCAAAAACCATAGATTACGACATTACGACCAGCATTACGACATTGGATTCTATAATGAACACGGCTGTATCGTAATGGTCATTACGATACAGAAATTTGTATCGTAATGTGATTTATAGTACGCGTGCAGTAGGCATTCAGCAGCTCGGCGAGCTCGTGGGGCAAACATACCTACCCGTAGTTCTCGTTGCAATGCAGGTCATTCTCATTCTCAATGGTTTGCGGAACACATGCATGATGGAGGATATAATATATGGATGTAGATAAAATACTATATGCAACTGTACGTAATTAGGCCTTAAACACTCATGTGCCTCGTTTCATGACACCACACTCGTTTACGATACAGTTACATAAATAGCTATTATTTATCAAGGGGAGTAAGGCACAGATGGTTACCAATCGAGCGTGCACGTACCTAACTCCCTTGGAAATTTCCAAGTACCTAGGTACATTGTGGTCTTCTTTATAGTTGCATAACAAACACCCGTGCCAAATTCACGTCCTAAAATGTGCGGGTTTTATCCCAATCCCCTCCGATATCGCGATAAAATCTATCAAGCTAACTGCATACTAAAGACGTAATACTTTAGACGTTTTAGCGTGAAACAATAACAAGCATACACCAACGTATAATAATACGTACGCTTACTAAGCAAAGTCTCGAATCAGTTTGAGGAATTATGTAAAACTGCGAAACTTTTTGTTACAGGCAACTCTTTTAATGTCGTACTCACCCCTGGTGGTAGGAGAGACCGAGGAATACTTAGAGATCACTAATGATCTAGTTGGAACATACGTTTACAAAGTCATGCTCAAGTGCTTGCCTGCCAAGACGAAGGAGCTCGAAATAAAGACACCACTCGGCACGTGCGTTCCAATGCGGCTTAGAGCGCAGAACAGGACAGACATCAGAGCGGACTTCATTGCCACTGTGAGAACTAAGCACATAACTAGTTTTATTTTTAGGATTCTGTAGCCAAAATCACAATAACGGAACCCTCAGAGTTTCGCCATACGGGATGATCTCGTCCCTGTGGTGGCTCGTATGTGGTGTACAGTCACCAGCACCAATATCTGACGCAACAAATCGTGCATAAATATCTGATACGACTCTCTTTCAAGGGTCGGTAGGACGTATCAGATATTTTTCCAGCTGCTACTGCTGTGGCAGATATTAATGCAGGTGACTTGGTGTAGTACGTTGTACAGGTCTTTAAAAATATTGTAGGTATGTAAAAGCCACCTTTCGATTCAGTGATCTGTTTGTGACATGTGTGACGCTTCAAAGAGCCAATTATGAGTTAGTATCAAGTGCCCTCCTGACTAAAATGGTTGTCAATAATCACTATGCCTTCCTGCCAGCTAAGTTGTAAATACATTGTGTATTTACAGGTTACCCATCCGTCAATAACAACTGAAAGGGAGTACGTGCTCGGGCCGTTCGAGAAAGGAAAGTTTCTGGTTTGGTTTGAACCCACTGAGATCGGTGTACAGCAATGCACAGTGTCATTTGACTCAGCTGTGGCCGGAGAGTTTGTGTAAGACCAATTAATTTATTAAGTCTTTGTTTATTCTTTGTTAGATGTGTTTTAACGCGACAAAAATGCCGGTAAAGTTAATACAGTCGAGTTCATAAACTTGTGAGCAAACATATCATAACATTTGACCAAAAATATCTATATATTTTAGATTTTCTTGATCAAATCTTGCAAAACATTTTTAACTTTTTCAGATATGATATAACAGGAACTGCAACGAATCCAAAACCTCAAGGACCTTACGAAATCAAGGCTGGTGGTTTTGCAACCATCACATTCAAGAATGTCTTCGAGGACACCAGAATGTTCAAGATGATGGTGGATCGGCAAGAATTCTACGTCAAGACACTCTTTGAACCGATAAAGTCGAAAAAAGTAAGTTTTAAATTTAAAAGTAAGTTTAATAATAAAAAAATGCGTCGTTTTAGTTACTATTTATCCCGCTTTTTCCTATATTATTTGAAATTTTTCATTTTTCGGCCTTACAACAACAAAAAGTCAAAAATCTTTTTTCATCGGGTGACAAGCAAAAGTCACTAAGTGGGTCGATCAACTTTTTCTTGTCACTCGTTGCTATACTTAGTTTCGTTCTACGCTCTCCTGAGTCACTCTTTAAACCGTATAGGTTTATAGGATTAAAATCTACGAAGCATGCATTTTCGTGGTAGTTTTAAGCCCCTTCTATAATTGGTCATCTAATAAGCATGTTAGTATAATGTGACACAACATTTCTACTATTAAACTGTACTACTTTTGTCCCCTCGCTAACGGGACAGAATAACAACAAGAAATAGTTGATCCACCCAAGTACCAAGTAAGCAAGTAGTTTTTCAGGTGGTAGGACCTTGTGCAAGGTCCGCCCGGATTGCTATCACCATCTTGCTCGCTAATCCTGCCGTGAAGCAGCAGTGCTTGCACTGTTGTGTTTCAGCGTGGAGAGTAAGACAGCCGGTGAAATTACTGGCACTTGAGGTATCCCATCTTAGGCCTCTAGGTTGGCAACGCATCTGTAATACCAGGTGTTGCAGGTGTTTATGGGCGGTGGTGATCTCTTACCATCAGGAGATCCACTTGCTCGTTTGCCATCCAGTCGAATAAAAAAAAAGTACCAAAAACCTACTTGCAACAAAGCATGTATTTCAGTATGAAATTACTAACAGAAGAGCAGTTACAGAAATTTTAGTGAGTTTTCCTTGTCATCCGGCGATTTCTTTTTTAAAGTTCGTGCGCGTTTCCTTACATTTCAGGCCGCGTGGCTAGATTCATTGATGACAAAGACGCCGCCGATATCGTACCTAAATATAGTTTGACCAGCGAATCATGGCAGCAAAAATAGTACATTGTTGTAGAGGCTGGAAAGTAAGCAATAGATGAACGAGTTAGTTTGAAGGCCGACCCGAAGGTGGTGTTACCGGCCTTGCAACCTGCTTGTCTATATCTGCTGGGCCGGCAACCCCCTACTTCCGGTCCTCTACAGTAATTCTTTAGTTCCCGCATACGAGGGGTTAATGTGGTGTTGATACAGGATATGAAAGTGGTGGTTTACCTGCGGGAGCAGTCGAGCGCGACGTCGAACGAGCTGCCCTCCGGCTGCCTCACCATCGAGTGCTACGAGCCGGCCGAGCCCCGCGCTCAGTGGACTTACTTCCTGCAAGGCGTGCCGTGAACTTTTACTATGTTTTTTTTTCAATTTGTTATTTTATGATAATTGTAATTCAAAAATAAAATTTTAAAGATATACAAAATTGTTTTTAGAGCTCACAGCTAAAAGTTTGTTGGAGCTAAATCTAAATTATGTGTACTTAATAAGTAGGTATAGTCGACGTCAGATACATAATATATCCAGGGTTCGTAAAATGGAACAAAATTCATTGAAGTGCTTGGGTTGACATATTTAATTGTCATGCGTCATTTCAATCGATTTTGCTCGTATTTAACGATCCCTGGATATATCATAGCGGTGAAAATGTTTGAATGATTGAATTTCGGTACCCCGTATTTGGCTATTTTGGTCACTACGACATATCCATTCATCCTACTAATATTAATATTATAAATGCGCAAAATTTAATGTACGTGTGTTTGTCACTCTAAAACGCTAAAACGGTGGACGGATTTTGATGAAATTTGGTATCTATGTACACTACCTGCATTTGACATCTGGAATACATAGCGTCGCTTAGCCCAAAATAGATACTGCGTACCTATTAAGTCAGATTTGCTGACTTTCCATCCGAGACAAAAACTGTATATTACTCGCGGTTTTATTACTGCGTTTTTCGTACATTTGATTTTTTATCATTTTAAGCCTTTCTTTATAAATATCCCGTTAAACAAAACACTGCTGAAGTCTGAAGCTCATAGTCCGTGAGCCTAGCCCCAAGTTACCTACGTAACATGACATCACGATAAGATGCATGGCATACGGTGGAAAAAGTTGTGCTGAGCAAGAATCAAAAAACTATCGCACCTAAACTAGCTGGAATTTTGATAAATCCTTCACTTCCGGTCAAAATTTTAAGATCATTTTACGTCATGTGACATCATTACGAAACTACGTGGCATCATGTAGCCCTTTATCCGTAGAGAGGGACAACATAAGTCTGTCAGTTCTGAAATAGCCGGAAGTGCCTGACAGACTGCGGCAAAGATGAAAAACGATTTCCTACGTCATGTGACATCTTGACCAAAATTATTACAAACGTTTCGTAATATTAGTGTCTTTAATAATAAATAAGTCTGCCAAGCCTTTTTTAGCCGGAAGTCCTTTAAAAGTGTTTTTTTAACTGCAAGGAAATGTAATCGTATCATGTTAACGGACTATCAATCATACCTAACAAAAATATAGCGCATGTCATCGAGAATAACGCTGCCCATTGTACTTAATTGAAATTAAAAAAAATAGTAGTTTAGTAGTGTAATCGAAGTATGTATATTTAATTGAATATACATTCTTCAGTTACATTACTAAGGAAGAACTAATAATAAGGAAAGGAATAAACCTAATTAATTGCACATAAGATAGTGCATAAAGCTTTTTTAGGTCTACCTATTAATTAATTGCACAAAAGAGGCTAGTCCGCTATAAAAGCTTAACTAATTTTAAAATACCAATCGATCTAAGGACTTCCATATGTAACTCACTACGATGGACGGCAGACGATGACTTGCGCGCGCGGTATTTGTGCAACCCAATGAGTTATTTTGTTTTGTTACTAGTTTTTGAGTAAAATGTTCCAAGGCTGCGTTTCAACAGAGATAGGTATGCGCAAATGCGTTGCGTGGAATGAGTTTCTCGTGAACCAATTGAAACGCTGTAGTATTTACCTATCCTCGCTCCGCTCAACAGTTTCCACTATCTAGAGCTGTGCTGTGCGAGGCACTGGTATCAGCCGCCCGGGGCGGACGAAACATTTGAAACCTTTGTTTCCCTTTTTTCCTAACAAAACGGGGACTAGATGTCATGCTCGTTTTATGATACGGTTTTAAGGTGTATCACATATAATAAACTAAACAGTAAAAACTTAAAAACTGCGTTTGTAAAGACAAAAACGTCACGCCATTTCTGATAGCGCGGTATTGTTGACGACAACTTTTCCCCGATATTTTCGATGTTCCCACGGGATCAGGATAAGCGATCAGTTTAGCGCGGGTATTTTTTATGCAATGCTGATATGAATTCCGTTATGTAGGTAATTTTTGGGAATTCCCACGGGAACTGTTAGACCTATTTACGCATGCGAAGCCGCGGCCGCGCGAGTTGATAATGGCTAATAGGTACTATGGAAAATAATATTCATCATAATATCATCATCATCATCATATCAGCCGTAGGACGTCCGTTGCTGGACATAGGCTTCCCCCATAGACCTCCAGTTCCTTTGGTTGGAAGCGGCCCGCAGCTTTAACCCGGCCGTCTGTCATCTGTTGGTGGACGTCCTACGCTGCGCTTGCCGATTCGCGGTCTCCATTTGTGATCTTTTCGGACCCAACGGCCATCTGTCCTCCGTGCTATAAGGCCAGCCCATTGCCACTTCAACGAGCTAATTTGCTTGGCTATGTCGGCGACCCTCGTTCTTCTACGTATCTCCTCATTTCTGATTCGATCTCGTAGGTAGAGAAATCCCGAGCATAACTCTCTTCATAGCTCGCTGAACAACTCTAAGCCTATTTTTAAGGCCTATAGTGAAGCACCACGTCTCGAATCCATATGCCATCACTGGCAATACACACTGGTTAAAAACTTTCGTCTTAAGGCGTAGGAATTTTAAATAAAAAGACTGTTTCATCTAAAAATCTTGCGCGTAAATTTGCGGAATTGCTCATACGCTGTTAGCATTCGAGTTAGATTCGACCGTAACAGGGGTAGGCGCCGATACCAAGTTTTTACATATACCTTATTCAAAAATTGTATGTCTAAATCGCTATGAGGGAATATGTAAAAGTCAAGGCAACGTTAATAATGACAATTTTATTACCAGTCATTGACACTCAAATCTTGCACAACATCGCCTTTGTCCGCCACATCGTCTACGGCGTCTGCAGCGATTTTCTTATTCTTCTTCAATTTGAGGTCCTTTTTCTTCTTCAACTTCTTTTTGGGCTTCGGTTGGTCATCTTCTTCCATAATAAAGTTATCCTTTTCGTCTTCACTGTCTGATGGGAAAAGAACCAAAGGTTCCTTATTTTCTGCTTTAACAGTGTTAGCTGCGTCTTCCGAAATTTTCTTTCTTTTTATCATTGGCAACTCCCCAGCTATTTCATCATTCTTGGTGACCTTCTTTCTCTTCTGTATCCTGTTGATCTTGCTCCAGTTTTCGAAGAATGTTTGCAGTGGTGTTCCTGCAGTGCTGATTTGGGTTTCCCAGGCTGCCACTACCTTACTCTCACTCAGAGAAAAACTGATCTTTGACCTTTCGCGTTCAATAAATTTGCTATTCTCTTCTATCTTTTCTAGTAACTGACGCATCTTTTTTGTATAGTTAGAGACGGAACAATTTTTCAGGAACTGTCTCATCTGCAAGACAAACAAGTGTGGTGTAATAGACTTCTGATTATGGCAAAGCCAAAAGGAAGAGTAATAAAATAAATATGGTTTTAGCAGTTCAACACGTAGTTTAGTGCAGCTAGGTACTCATTCAATTTTGAGACGTAATAAGATATAAATTGATTTTTTAACAAGCCAGAACACAGTAGGCTACATTTTTTTCGCTGACTGACATAAACCTAAAGATACAAATCGAAGTGCTGCATTGGTTTAGTGAAATGACAAGTATGTACCTAGCTAGACATAACATGTCTACATCTACAATTAAGTTTGATCAACTTAGTCTCTACTAGAATTTAGATTTTATCATATCACTGAACATACCTCGTGAAACGAGTTGCCTTTTTTTGGCTGATTTTGTCATTTCACTTCACAGATTGAGGTATTTGATCAAATGACTGACTTTTTCTAGGCAAATGTTAAAATGGATTCGCCATTTTAACATCTATGCGTGATTTAATCAGATTTGACCTTAGAGATTTGTTATAATCACTGTTTTGAGGATATAAAGCATTATATAAGGATTAGGAACAAACCTGAATGATTGCAAGTAGTGAAGTATCTGGGAAAGCAATGGAATGAGATTGATTTGCCATATATTCTAACAGCAGTGCATATATCCTGTCTATGACAGCATCCTTAAATCCATTCTCCATTAACTGGGATTTGGCCAGCCTGAGGATGCAAGAGAAGTCTAGTGGCTTCATCGAGACTTTCTTGTGTTTCTTGTTAAAGTCATAAGATGTTAATACCTGAAACAAACCCATTTGATCAAAAAATTAGTATTCATCATCACACTATGAACAAAAAGTTGGAAAACGCCCGACTTCGTCACTTCAAAATTCAATATCTCAAAAACGGCTAAACCGATTTTGATGAAACACGTCTAAGAACCATCGCTAGAAAACTTGATTTCAAATAAAAGAAACCGCATTCAAATTGGTCCACCCGTTTAAGAGCTACGGTGCCAAAGACAGACACACACACATAGCGGTCAAACTTATAACACCCCTCCGTCGGGGGTTATACTCAATATATTGTAGTTGATAAAATAGTAAATACTCAAAATATGTTCTTACCTCTAGGAGAAATGGTAAGATTGGTATAAAGGTATTTGATTCTTTTGACAGATGAATCAACATCTCAACACAGTGGAATCTCACAGGATAGTATTGATGGGTTGGTACAAGCTTGATGGTGTTTGTAATGACCATTACTAGTGGATAGATCAGTGGCTGCAGCTGTGGCTTGTTGGCTGTGGCTCCCAACAGGTCTGACCACAAGTGCAATGAGTTTACAAACTGCCAGTTGTACACAGCTTGTCTGTTCTCCACTTTCTGCACAACTATAGCATTTCTCAGATGAATAGCCAATTGTCTTATGTAGAGGAATACATGCTGGTACGATACATTCAAGTCTAATGTAAACATTTCTACCAGAGACCTTCTCATAAAATTTATCCCTGGCCATGTGGATGGGCTCACAAATTTACAATTCTTCACATAGGTCATGTACATAGCTTTGAGGACAAGGTCCAGCAAGACAGCCTGCTGGTTCCTTGTTATCCTGAGAATGCAAAGGAAGGCCAGCACTCTCACTGTCTCTTCACTGGAGCTCCACAGAGTGATCAGCTTTTTCAGTGCCAGTTTAGATATTCTGCCGAAACAAGCCACATAAATAGACATCTGATGTAAATGTTTTAAAAGTACCGTCAGAATGTTCTCTGATGTGACTCCACTTAGAAGCTTCAATAAATCATTTAAGTAAGCTACCAAAGAAGCTTTAATTTTGACAAAATGTTTGCATTTTTGTGGATCTTTGCCTGACTGCTCCATGCCAAGATATTTTTTTATAGCCCCAGGTAGATACAGCACACACATTTGGATTACAGCATTGAATACGGAGGAGCCTGAAAAAAGATACCATAAATTATCTTTATGTTTACCAATAATACTCTGGGACGGCCGCTTATTTGGGAGGCCGCATGTGTGGACACATTGGCGCTGTCTAATCTTGCTAAGACATTGTTGATGGCTGGTGCGGCGGCTGCAACGGCCGAAACAGCAAAATGCCGTAAATATGAAAATCTAGCAAACATCTTCATATTTGAGGCTTTTGCTGTTGAAACTCTTAGTCCGTGGGGACCCAAAGCAAAAAAACTTTTCCATTTTTTTAAAAAGAAGCTTGCCAGTTCCACTGGTGACCATAGGGCTGGCTCTTTCATCGGTCAACCTATTGGCATTGCCATACAACGAGGAAACGCAGCCAGCCTTATGGGCACCCTACCCAATAGCAGCAACTTGGGTGATATTTGTAAATATAGATTTTTAGGATTAGAGTAAGTTAGTTTTAGTTCTATTTTTATTTATTTTTGTTAATTATTGTATGTATTACGTGTTATTTATTAAAGATATTAATACGTGAAAAAAAATACTCTCAATCAATACAGGTTCTATACTAAACTAACTGCAACTAATAATGTAAGCGAAGGGATGTGACTCCATCAGCAACTGGTTTTTTTTTTGGTGTCACACAGCGCAGTTCGTCATGGCAAGGCAGGGTGTTACGTTTTTTTTTATTTGTAGTAACATTTGTTGTTTTGTTAGCAGTAGTTCATTTTGGCGGGAATAAAAACTATTTCATTTTTTTATTATTATTGATTGGTACTACAGAAAATAAAATATTTTTTTCTACTGACTAGTAAGCTTATTCCTACCGATAAAAAAAAATCAGCCACTTTTAAAAATTTCATCCATCGCCAATTGTCTGTTGTTTGTCTAAATTGTAAGTTGTCTAGGGAGCTGGACAACTTACAACATGAGCATGATGCATGAGCTAATTGCTCAAAAGATGGTTGTTGGATGTTGAAAAGATGTTGATTGGACGACCAGATGGCCTAGTGGTTTGAGAACCTGACTATGAAGCTTGAGGTCCCGGGTTCGATTCCCGTGTTGGGGCAGATATGTATATGAAAAATACGAAAGTTTGTTCTGGGGATCTGGGTATCTGGATATATTTAAGTATGTATCTATCTATATAATTATATTTATCCGTTGCTTAGTACCCATAACACAAGCTTTGCTAAGCTTACTTTGGGACTAGGTCAATTGGTGTGAATTGTCTCGTGATATTTATTTATTATTATTTATGTTTCAGTGGCAAGTTGGGCTATTGAAGTTTAAAGTTCAGTAAAAACTTCTTCATCCTTAGCTGTTAACACTAATGTAATGTGGGTTAACCAGAGGGGGCAACAGTTTGAGGGGACCATTTACTATATTAGGCAACTTAGTGGTTTAAAACCATGGCAACCATGCATAGTCTAATGGATTGATCTGTAGCAGATTCATGGGTTTGAGCATGTGCTTGCACCTCAGTGTTTAAAATTTTATATTCAAACATATACAGTTGACTCTTGTTAATTCGAAACTCGAGGGGCTCTTAATATATTACGAATTATCAAATGGTTTACACCATATGAAGAGATGTTTTAGGGAACTTGTGACGACTTCGAATTATAGAGAGGTTCGAATTATCGCAGGTTTGAATTAACAAGAGTCAACTGTATTTGAATTTTACCATGAGCTTTTTGATGATAAAGAAAAACACACAACTTGTGTGAAGTATCTAATAACACAGAGGCTGTGCCATATATATTCATCACCTCAAAACCAATCATGTCTAACGAACTTGGCAGGATTTTAATTTTGATGTAGGGCTTAAAATATGTCATACCTTCTACTTTGTATTCACCCTTAGAAGTGCCATCGCTACTTGTTGCTCTCAGCATAGCTGCATTAAAGGCTTTGATTACAGAACTCAGTGTTGTAATCTTTATCTTCTTTTCACTTTGCAACTCTTCTTGCCACTCTGAAACCATTTTAAGTGTGATTTTCCCTTTGAGTGTGACTTCTTCCTATAAATAGAAAAAGATCATTGTGAATGTTGATTCATGATAATTTTGAGGATTAATTAATATTATTCACTTTTTTCAGTATGGTTGTGTAATCTGAAAAGAGTAAAAAACATTGTAACTTGTTGATTGGTGATTGATGATTAAAATCTTTGAGAAAAAAATCAAATGAATAAGTGCAATCGTAGTGATGTAACATGAAAAAAAACTACTTTGTTTTTTTCACAATGTTGAAAAAAAACATGTTTTATTGAGGTATGTTTTCTAATTTCTTATGTTACTAAAAAAACAAATCAAATTAAGTACTCATGAATCAATTAAACAAAAATTTAATCTTCCTCTGTGTCAATGTCAGTAGCCAACAACGTTCAAACAAACATATACCAAACGGGGATTTCCCGTGTGCAGTTTGAATGTTGCCAATATATTCATGTAAACTTGGTACTATTGAACCAAAACGGTATGGTAGATTTATAAATAAAATATAAGTATTAATCTTTTACAGAAACTGCCTTTTTAATTTTAAATTTCTGTACTCTTAAAAAAAAACATGCTCCAGAAAAAAAACGTGTTTTTTCATGTTATTTTTCAGTTTACAGTTGGAGTGCAGTTTGGTGTTTTTTTGCAACACTGCAATTCCCCAATCTCCCATTCCCTTTCCCCAGAATGAAAAAGTAAACATTTATAATTTAGTCTGATTTGTATAGAAAAATATTGATATGCAACGAACCTCAAAGTCACTCTCGTCGCTGTCAGCCTGCAGCGGGCCAGGCGTGTGCACCGCATCATCTTCCTCTGGGTCCGACGCCTCCTCGTCGGAATCCGCTTCGAAATTTAGGAGGTTTTCGTCATTCTCCTCCAGAAAATGATGGAAATCTGGATCTACCTCCTTTAGTTTTTCTAGAGACTTCTTATGCGTCTCTGGATCCAATTCCGCCTCAGAGTCTAGAAACAGAATGTGGCATTTTTATTAATTGTCAATTTTCAAAATAGTTTTTTTACTATTAAAGTGTGTTTTAGATCTTACCTGATGACTGGATCTCTAGAGATTTTGCCGGCTTTTTTGACTTTACTTTCTTCATTTTTACCTAACACTAGCACTGGGCTAAATAGTGAAGCGAAACCGAAACCTCGTGTACGTGCGGCACGAGTTTGCCTTTGACGAGGTTGACATTGACAAGTCTGTCTATAGACATGACTTTGACAGTTAGCAGCATTTATCTTGCTGTTCCAGCCTCTGATAAAAACGTCGTATAAAGAATTTTAAGAACAATAAACAAGCTTGCTTGTGTTTGAACAAAACTTTGAAAACGTCTTCATGTTGTTCGCTATTGGCCAATTTGATCTACGATTTTCCAGATCTAGGCTTTTGCGAGATAAATCGTTTGTTCGTTTTTCTATTCTGTGCTGTTTTGTATTACCAGCGGCGCTGCTACCGGACCGGCCGTCGTAAAAACAAATTACGCAGTATTTATTCAGTAATTAATTTTTGTGATTTTTGCTGTTTGGCATTTCAACAAGTGAATCTAAAACTTACTGATTTGACGTGAGTGATTGATCAGATCATTACGAGAAAGTTCTGTCTCCTGCGTGACCTGCGTCAGTTTTTGGGGAAAATTGATTGATTTACTCATTTCATACAGGTTGCATCATAAATAATCACAATGTTGTCACGGATGTGTGTTGGTCGCTCCGTAGTTAATATAACACATACTCTACAATCACCGATTCCTCAAAAATTTGTGCCCAGGAATTATGTTATCAGAAATTATGCTCGCGAGACTCGGACGCGGGTTGCGTCCAGATCACAACCTACACTCAGGGAAAGGTTAATGGCCCCAGCAGGACCTAACGGTAAGGATATTACTTGTAAATGAAAAAGTGCTTCCTATCAAAACATTCCATATTTGTTTACTTCAATTAAAATAAAAATATTTTAGCTTACAGCCTAGGAAAAGGAGCATTAGCCGGAGCATCTGCTGTTGGTTTGGGTGCTTTATGTTATTATGGCTCTGGTGTCAAACCTGGCACACTGCAGGAGGCACAGTGAGTACTTTCATGTCATGATCTGTGTTCAAAGTGCAATCTAATAATAAAAAAAAAAATTGTAATTTGTTTCTTCTTTGCAACTATACTTTTAAACAATTTGTATGCTTCTAGCCTTTGGCCTCAGTATGTAAAGGATCGCATCAAGACAACTTATGGATACATTGCTGGCTCACTTATTATAACGGCTGGGAGTGCAGTTGCTGTGTTTAGAACACCTGCACTGTTGAATTTGGTTGCTAGAAATGGATGGATGGTAAGTCTACTTAATTATTATTCGGACTCTGGGCTAGTTGGCTTGATGTATAGCAACAGGAAACTATAATTAAAAAAAAGGACAATTGTGGCTTCTTTAGCCTTAATCTGTAAAATTGGTATCATTTGAGACTGACAAGACTAGAATCATGGTCAATATATTAATTTAATAGTTCAATTAATTAGGTGTTTTAAATTAATTTAATATTATTTATAAATTAGCACTAAATGTATCTTGCAGTCAATACTGGTCACCATGGGTCTCATGATTGGCTCTGGTATGGTGGTACGTGGGATGGAATACAGACCTGGCTTTGGTGCCAAACAGCTGGCATGGATGGTACACACTGGCATCATGGGAGCAGTGATTGCACCAATGTGCTTCCTTGGTGGGCCCATACTGTTGCGAGCTGCATGGTATGATCATATTTGTGTTTGATAAATACTGTCCGATTTAGTGTGATTAACCCCTCATATGCTTATAGACGCGTATCCGTGCCAGTTCATGAACTGCGTAAGCACGGATATGTTCCAAATGGACTATGCTGAAATAACAACTTTAGAAAGAAACATTCAAAATTCTAAACTACGAAGCAGGCAACCTTATGTAAAGTTGCCGCACCGAGGTGTCCAATTCTGAAACGGGTCCTGCATTCGAGGGTTAATGGATAAAAAATAGCTATTGCCTTACCTCTCACTGACATTGACATTGTTTATGAAAGATATTGATGACCAAGTTTATCTGAAATATGGTCCATTAGTTCATGACAACTAATGTACAGACATACATAAATAGGCTGTTAAACATATGAGTACCTTCCTTTTATGCTGCATATTTGGATTTTTTAACCTCTGATGTAAAAAGAGGAGTGTTAGGTTGATTGCTGTGTCTGTCTGCAATATCTCCACAAGTGGATGGACTAATTTTAAACCTGTATTAACCAAAAGCTAGTTTAACCGAGCTGGTTCTTAGCTGTGATTTAAGTTTTCGCGATGTTAAACTTCTAAATGACAATGGGAGGTTTTACAACTTTTTTCAGTAGAATAAGTTGTAATTAAAATTATAAGAATTAAAATTTAAATCCCTCTAACTTAAATAGCTGCACGGAAAGATAGCTAGTTTTGGTTGTTAGCACCAATGACCATTGCAGTACAAGAAGAGCCCATATTAGCAGGTTTTTCCGGATTAACCACAGGGTGACAGTTCAGGTCAGTAAATTGCATGTGTCAACAGGTACACAGCTGGAGTTGTTGGAGGTCTGAGCACGATTGCGATCTGCGCGCCGTCGGGCGAGTTCCTGAACATGCGTGCGCCGCTCGCGATGGGCTTGGGGGTCGTGTTCGCCGCCTCGCTCGCCGGCATGTTCCTGCCGCCCACGTCGGCACTCGGCGCCGGTCAGTATTCCTGCCCCCATATAGTAGATGCACAAAACAGCAGTAGATGCATATAACAGTGCTTAAAATGTACGATTTTACCAGAGACATTAACCATCCAATCTGCAAGCATAGTAAAATAGGAGAAGTAAGTTCACTACAAACTTTTACAAATTTTCAACTTTGACGTCATACAAATAAAGCCATTTTTAGTACACCGCTACCCACGTTTACAGATTATGTACAAACTATTTTATTTGTATGACCTCAAAGTTGAAAATTGACTGAAGGCACGCCCATCTTGACAGTCAGTTTTAACTCTAAGTAATCGTACTGTACATCGCGTGGCTTAAATGTGTGCGCGCCGGTTGGCGCCGCTACGCACACCCGCCGCACGCACACTGCCTCTTCTGCCCTCTTTTCATTTATCTATTTCATGTAATGTTGTATCAGAGAGCTCAAAGCATTAGCAGAGAGGCATACAGAATGACGATTACTCCACCGACAAGAGCTAGGCTCTTAAATATATAATGAGTAGCATTTGCTTGCGGCTTCGCCCGCGTGGAACTCTGTTATCTTATCGCGCGCTGTTCCCTCGGGGACTGTGCATTTTTCCGGGATAAAAAGTAGCCTATGTCACTCTCTGGCTGATAAACTATCTCCATGCCGAAAATCACGTCGATCCGTCGCTCCGTTTCGACGTGAAAGACTTACTAACATACAAATAGACACACTTTCGCATTTATAATATTAGTATGGATGGTGAGTGCAAGTATGGCGCTTTCCAACGCGATGCGGAATTAAACGTGTTCATTGAAATATTGTTCTAGGTCTATACTCACTGAGCCTGTACGGCGGGCTGATAGTTTTCGGCGGGTTCCTGCTGTATGACACGCAAGCTATCGTCAAGCGCGCGGAGACGCACCCCGCGTATGCCATGCAACCCTACGACCCCATCAACTCGTGAGTCCACTGTCATACCCTCACTTGTCTGTCCCTTTAGTCAAGTCGAATCTATTAATTAGCGTGTGCTGGGTCATTAAATCCCTACCACGTTGCGTAATTTCGGGCTAATTCTTAATTATACATTCCATTAGCATGAAACGTAGATGCGCAACTTTAAAACTTGTCGCTTTACAACGGTTGTGACGACCGGATGGCTAAGTGGTTAGAGAACCTGACTGAGATATTTGTGTGAATAACACTAATGTTTGTTCTCAGGTCTTGGATGCTTATTATGTATTTAAGTATGTTTTTATTTATATAAGTATGTTTATCCGTTGCCTAGTATCCATAGTACAAGCTTTGCTTAGTTTGGGACTAGGTCAATTGGTGTCAAGTGTCCCATGATATTTATTATTTATTTATTACATGCAGCATTTTGCAGTTATTTGATAAGCATTGCTATAGACAAATAAAATTAGAAACTATGATAAGGTTCTATCGTGGCCAAGGAATCAAATAGGTTGATTGTTAAATGTAAAAGATTGATAAATAAGATTTAGTGCAACACAATAAAAAAGCTAAATACTTTCAATGCTGATTATACAACAAATGAATTCATAAATTCAGCATTTAATTGTTATTCAGGACTTAAATATAAGTAGATCCATCTTGACTGCCTAATTTGAAGCACCAAATGAATCTTGTGTTTTCATTTACCTTTTATTAATTTCAGGGCTGTTTCTGTGTACATGGACGTCATAAACATCTTTATACGCATCGCTATGATACTGGCGGGAGGCGGCGGCAACAAGAGAAAGTAAAACCAAAAATAATTTAAGTTAAACACTCAAGATCTAAAACCATCAATCGCCAATCGAGAGCAAAAATTTAATGGAATCATTACTATTTGTCATGTTAAATAATGTAAAATCAATGGCGACTTTAAATATGTAGTCTTTGCAAATAGAAATGATTTTTTTAAGTTTCTGGATGCATCATGGTACATTTTAAAAATGTTCATGTATTTCGAAGTAATTAAATGCATTGTAGATAAATTCTTCGTCATGTTATAAACTCCTAAATGTGGAGGCTTCGAACCTTGTGATATTTGCGCAGGTGAAGTAATAAGTCGTTAAACATATTTTTATTGCTTTAATGAATAAATTGTTCAGTAAACATAGCTGTTGTTTATTTGATCTTTTATTTTATTCTATCCCCTAAGGCTTTCTTATAGTGGGGTCCATGGCATGTGTATCAGAGGTCAGTGGAATTGCTTAAATTGTGAAAGTGGTCCGTGACTGCAAAACGTTTAAGAAACCCTAAGGCCTTGGCCACTAAAAAAGCACTTCACAAGAATTACACAACTTGAGTAACACGTTTAACCCGGACTTGTGAATCATGTTAGACATTTAGTAGATTGTATAACAAGACTAAGAGCATAAAATGTTCAATTATGGGAGATAGACCGAGGTGAAATTAATGTCAATGCCGTTCATTATATAAATATTTTAGTTTCTGGATCGATGCTTAAAAATAGAATTAATTAAATGGGTAATAAACTCTTATTTTTATGTTATCTTTTTCTTAAATTGATATTTAAAATGAATTATCGTTCTTACAATTTTTCACTTACTCTAATTATTTTTCATGTTTTCATAAAATATTTATATATAACTTTAAATTAGTAGTTTATTGTTATTTATTTATAAAAAAATTATCAAGAAATAACACGAGAAATTTTATGTTTGGCTGTTGACTGTGATGCCTTGGTTAGAAAGATTTTATTGTGCACTAGAGCATAAAACTAATTTTATCCTAGATACAGTAATACCAACTTTACGAACATGAAGATTGGAAAAAAGTAACTTTCTAATAAGCGTAACTTATCTAATACTTTTTATGCTGACGTTTCATATCAGGATTTATTTATTTAAATAAATAATTAATCATATAAAAATAAAAGATACATAGAAAGTGATTGATTCCACTATCGCTATTTCATTTCCTCGCAAAAGCGAAAAAAAGATATAGACGTTAAAAGTTTTATGTTCATTTACTAAGTAGGAGAGTGTAAAACTCGAGCATTACTAGGTATAGATAGTTCCATCAGAGTTGAGGTGATTAGGTTACACAGCTACAAAAATAACTGATTGCACAAAAGGAGAATGGATGAAATGAATGAGCAAATGTCAAAATCCTGCTGTCATTACACGGCATGTTCTTGTGTGCGGGATCTCAACTCTGGTGGCACTACCTATACTTAACAAAGTTCCACTATTTCGCAGAATTAAAAAGACCCACATCAAGCTAATATTTTAATTTCTCAATCGGCATTATTAAATAATGTTTTTTTTTTAATTAATTCGTAATTAAAATCATTGTAATGCATACTGTAGGCCACAAAGCATGTATTTTAAGGAGCAATATGGTAAGAGATATTTTCTTAAATCTATTTTCTTGAAGCTGTGTTCGAAGTATACTTGAATAGTTCGTTACGCTTTGTCGTTTTATCACGTCAACTTAGATCATATTAGGTCAGAGAAATTGTGCTCCTCAAGCGGTTTACACGATGATATATATCGTTTATCCATAAATGCAGAGTGCGTTTCTTCTTTCGAATGGCATTAAAATAATAATGTTGCACCGACCGCGACAAATGACGGGCGGGGCGCGAGGCGCGCTCGCATATCTTCTCGGTCAGCTAATCCATAACGAAATCATTTTATAAACATCAAAAAACTCATACAAAAAGTAATTCAAGTGCAAAAATATCACAATATATAAATAAGTTCTTTGGAATAAAAACCTAAGTCAATATTAATTAAGTCTTACGCTCACGTCATTAAATACATAGGTAGGTACACATGAACCGCAATCCAGATCACTCGATCCATCATCAAAAATAATAGAATCTCTCCACTAAATACATCTTATGAGCAAATGTTACTAGAGATCCTTTCGCTTTCAGTCGGTGTCAGCCGTGAGAGGGCGCGGGCGCGGCGCTCATGCGGCGAGGTCGGGGCGGGCGGGCGCGTGCTGTTTCAGGTAGAGCGCGTACATGTGTCTCGCCTGCGCGAGCACGCGGTTGACGTCGTGCTTGCGCACCATCTTGTCGAAGTGCATGGCCAGCTCGTTGTAGTCCATGCGGTTGCGCATCACGTAGTCGCGGTGCTGCAGCAGCACCGTCAGGCACAGGAACATCAGGAATGGGTTGCCGCCGCCGAACGACGCCGGCGCCGGCAGCCCGCCCGGCCCCTGCGCCGCGCCCGCGCCGCCGCCACGACCCGCCGGCGGCTTCAACGACTCGTACTTCTTCTGGAAGTTGTTTATCGTCGACGCGACGCTGTTCAGGTTCGACGGCTTCGCGTTCAGCAGAGACTCACAGTTCTTCTTCGCGTTCTCCAGCTCCTGCGACATGTTCGAGAAGAATTTGTTGGATCTGGAGACGGCGGCGTCGGGCCGGTCGGGCGCGGGCGGCGCGTCGCGCTCGGAGGAGTCGGAGTCGCTGTCTCGCGCTCGCGCGGGCTCGGGCGGCGGCGCGCGCGGGCGCGGCTCGCGGCGCGCGCTGCGCACGAGGCGGATGGGCGTGACGGAGGTCTTGCCGGAGTGGGTCTCGAAGATCTCGCCGCTGTCGTCCAGCTCGAGCTCGGCCTGCTCGTCCGGCGTCTGCGGGCAGCTCGCCGTCGTGCGCGTCGTCGGCGTGTTCCTGTGCAGAGGGTTCTCCCACAGATATATGTCCTCGGCGCTCCGCGCGTTCGACTTTATGGTGTCGAGCAGCGGCGACCGCTTGGTCGTTTCCGGCGCTTCTGTCGCGTCCGGTCGCGTCCCCAGGGTGTGGTTGGGGAGCGTGTCGGGATGGCGGTCGCGGACGGCGCGCTCGCCGGCGCTGGTGGAGTCGGAGGGCGAGTCGGCGAGCGCGCGGTAGGAGGGCCCGAACACCTGCCGGTCCAGGTGCTCCAGCTCCAGCCGCAGCTCGCGCGTCATGGAGGTCGTCATCGGGTAGTACTCCTGGGAGTCGTCGGGGCTGCTGCCCTCGTTTGTGTCGTTGTAAATGTTCTTGTTAATCTTGTTCAACAGGGCGTCTCTGACGTTCTGTTTCCCTAGATCGCTCTCGTCCATCGACATTTTGGTCAGAGTGATTTTTGGGTATTCCTTAGTGTGCTCGATAGCGGAGTGAGCTCTTTGCAGTTTTTCGCGTCTGACGGGATCTCCTTTGCTTCCCGTCGCGAAATTGAGAAACTCGTTTAAATTCTTTATCATCTTCACTTTTGGTCTGTTATGCGAATCTGTGTCATTAGAAGCGTCAAATTTATTATTATGAACCGATATTTTATCACGTAATAGCCTAATCTGCCCTCCCAAGGTCGTGTCCTTAGTGTCTGAATGTGACTTTCCGTTTAACAAAATTTCGGTATTCGAGAAATTGTCCTGCTTGTCATTTTCAGGTAAACTCTTCATGTTCTGTCGGACATGAAGTTTCAAGTCTTTGCCCAGCGTTTTCTCTGTGACGGCTTCGACGTTGTTATCTCTCTTGTCCGCTTTCGATTTTATCGTCTGCAGGGCGGCGTCGTCTAGGCTCTGGAACTCCTTGGCGTGTTTGAGGGATGAATTATTGACCGAAACTCGCGTGGCGCTCTCGTCTAGACTGTGGTTCATCTGTTTACATGTGGCTAATTTCGGAGGTTTGACGTTCGCTAAGCTGAAACTGGAGCTCTGTCGCCGAATGGCGCAGACCTTTGTGTAAGCGTTTTCGCGGGGGGCTTTGATAAGGGGGCTGAGCGGAGGCGGGTCTTCGTCGGCCTCCAGCGACGAGTCGAACTCGCGCTCCTGCAAGGAGAGCTCCGAGTGCGGAGTCTTGTGGGGGAGGGAGGCCCAGAGAACTTCCAGCATGCGCAGCGCGTCCTCGAACGCGAACTCGCGCTTCATCTCCAGGAGGAGCCAGCGGTAGCAAAAGAGGAGGTCATCGGCCTGCTGGGATTTTAAATAGGCGTAGAAATCCGGGTCGTAGACTTGAAGGGATTCCGTGAGGTGCGCGAACTTGAGCGTCATAGTTTCTCCATCGAGCAGGAAGTTGGAGTAGAGGCGCGCCATGAGAGCGCAGAAGCAGATGTAGGCGTGGGCCTCGTCGCCCATGGTGACCAGCAGCGGCGACGCCAGGTCCGACATGCCCTGGCAGTAGCTCACCCGCGGGTGGTGCAACGCGTACCTGTGTACAACAACACATACACATTTTAACATCTGATGTGAGGTGGGTTTGTAGCATTATTGTAGTAAACTGTGGATGAGAATGGCACAGGACCGGAAAAAGTAGCGTGAAAATGAACAGGCCTTTACTCTGACGTGGGTGGATGTGGACTGATTTGATTTCAATTGCTTTTGAAGTATGTTTGTTGAACAGAACATTTAAAGGACACATTTACACCGGATATGTTTCGCATGCTGCATTCAGTCTGATCCAATCATTTAAAATCAGTGGTTTTTGAGCTGACAGCCCTTTCAGTTATCTGTGCCATATTTATTTTGACCAGAATGTAAATAGCCTTGTGATATTGCTACGCTTTATGAGGGTAAACCAATAAAAAAAAACAATAAAAGTTATTACACTTATTCAGAATTATCTCCATATTTATAATGTGATGTTTATAATGAACCTTTAATAGGTCCCTAAAGGTTGAGGACTAATTCAAAAATTGCTGGTGTGAATCGAGATGCATTTAAAGTAATTGCAGATTGAACACCGTCAATAGCTGACGCAAATTTGCTATTCGTTTTCTGTTGCTTTTTCCAGCTAATAGTGACAAAGTTCAACAAGCCGTGACACAAAGAAATTGTGTTAACACAAATTATGCTGAACATTTGGTACAGTTTAATAAATGTATAAGTCAGCTTTGCGAACTATCCAATTTTTCCTGTTTTTTGATATCAAAGGCTCCGTTTCCACCAGAGATGTGCGAGGATGTCTAGCGAGGAATGTATTTGTCATGAACCAATAGAAATGCTTCATTTACCTCGCCTCGCTCCGCTCAGCTGTTTCCACCAGAGATGAGCTGTGCGAAGATAGGTAAATGAAGCGTTTCTATTGGTTAGTGAAAAATAAATTTCTAGCACATCTTTGGTGCAGCCTAATTCTGAAACTTTTACTTACGTCGTCAGAATATTGAAGAGAGAAGCGATGTTTTGGTTGTCGTCGCTGCCAGCGTAAAAGTTATGGTGTCTGTCTGTGCGCAACACGTCTTTCCGCACCATACCCGTTACGTAAGCTAAATCCGCGTTTACCTGAAACGGATATGATATGTGTAGTTATTAAACAAATGATTGTCTTATCTGTGTCTGATGTAAGACTAATGTGTTGTTTATATAGTCTGTGGACCCTGAAGTCAAGCTTTCTGCTAGCATTCACAAATCAATCTGATTAAATTAGGTTAGGTAGTGTCCGACAAAGAACGAAAGTCACCGATGTTGCTCAAAGAATCGCTGAAGTGGCGTTGGGCTGGCCACGTCTGTCGCAGGACCGATGAACGGTGGAGCAGACGAGTCCTCGAATGGAGAACACGGACGGGAAAACGTAGTGTAGGGCGTCCTGAGGCACAGTGGACGGACGACCTTAAGAGGGTCGCTGGCAGCGGATGGATGCAAAGGGCTGAAGGCAGAGTGTTGTGGTGCGCCATGAAAGTAAGGTTGCCATATGAAAAAATGAAAAGTCCTGACCAAAATCCTGACATCACCCTAAAAGTCCTGACATTTCTTGTAATAGAGATTACGCAGTACTACGCTAGCTGCTAGCTATTTATTATTGAGATCTCTTTAGCTGTAATTTATCCTATGTTAAATTCCTTCCCTTCCTTATTTCAATCATAAAAAACGGTATAATAAACGTTTCATTAAAACAAATATCTATTTTTTTTTCAATGAGGTTATTTCTAAAAATCCGGACACTTGGCAAGTCCGGACAAATCCTGGCGAATGGCAACCCTACATGGAAGAGAACTATGTCCAGCAGTGGACTGCTGTAGACTGATGATGATGAGGTAGTGTCTTCTGAGTAAAAAAAAATTACAAACAAACCTTTCCCTTTTGAATACAGTCTTTCCATCTCGCTCTTAGAGCGTAATATTCGTTAGCTTTTCTTTTTATGTAGTCCATCCTTTCTTTTCCGGTCATGCCATCAGGATACACATTTAAGATATGTTTCCACACAACTTTCCTGTAAATTGTAACCAAATGTTAGCAACATTATTTTTCTGTTGTCAGTATGTGTTTTATCTGTTTAATATCAGAATCCGGTGCTGGGACTGTTATCTTTCAAATAATCCAATAATAAAGAGAGTTGGTTGTTTAATTTAATTAGTCGATAGCATGTACAAAGCACAAGCAAAGCGTCTCCATTTCAGCTTGTCAAAAATGCCTTTTTTTGTCTTTCCAACGGTCTGTTCTCCTATACAGGTCACATTTCTCAACCGTTTCTCGTGAAATTTTGTGAACAGGTTCAATAATTTAGTTTTATATCGTCAATTTAGTTTTAATAACTTTTCAAAATAGCAGAGACATGGCAGCTTAAGGTGGGTGAGCGTTTCTTCAGTTTTAAGTTAAGAAAACTCGCGAGGTCCACAGCTCGCCGAGCAATAGGTATTTAAGATTATGAGCATGCATTGGTACAATTGACACACACATAGCGCTCAAACTTAAAATAACAACCCTCTTTTTGCGTCGGGGGTAAAACAATCTATAATTTTCTGAGTGAACTTTATGAAATTATTTCAAAGGTCATTTTTGTTGACGTGTTGATTTGAGATACGAGATTTTTTCAAAGTAGTCACTAAATACTGGTTTCGGTTGGATATTAAATTACTTCTTTCATATATTTGTGATGGCGGCTGGAGCCACACATACAAAATAGTCAGTATATTAGTATGAGTTATAAGCATGTTACAAATAGATGCAGATGTTTGTTTAGTACAACCTTAAACTGGGGTCTATGCCGCCGCAATAAATGACTTCCCGCAGTTTGGCCGTGTTAGTGATCTGTCCGACAGCATCAAGAAACGATCGGAACTCAATGTCGCTGAGCGGCGCGCGCGACGGCGTGTTCGGGTCGTCATACAGATTGAGTGCTCGGGTCACCATGTTGAATGTCTTTTCGACCTGTTATCAAAATAGTCTAATAGTCGCATGAAGTTACAATTGTATGAAGAAGTCACTTGACAAGACAATGAGAATTGTTCAATTGAGTTTTTTTACTTGAAGAAAAGAATTACTTCATACACCACCTATAACATCGTGTTTGACGAGTTTAGATTTAGATCAGGGATGAGGAAACTTTCCTTCGCGTGCCAATGTATACAGGGTGGCCCATTTATATCGGTCAGTATGGGAAAGTCTGAAATCACATGACATCGATTACATACACCACTTTACCTATCATACGGCATTGGCATTGCATTAAACCTTTCCGGAAGTTTTGTTATCTGCGATAACATTGTCCAATTGCTAACTTCTATTAATCAAACACTAACAATCAATTGAAAATCCCACTTAAAATAATTGGTATGTAGATACAGAGACGTAATAAACCACATTTGAAAATGGAACGTCTTGGTGTGAATGGCACATTTACTTCTTAAGACGTACACAATCGATATCTAAATAGAAATAGTGTAAGTTTTTTTTTACAGGTTTTTTTTTTAAAATGCATGAATGTAGTTTTTCTTGTTATTAAAATCGATGTCATGGTTCCTAAGAAGAAATTTTCGTATGTCGTATAGTTTCAGACTTTCCCATACTGACCGATATAAATGGGCCAACCTATATACTAACGAAATATATGGCGGGCCAAGTTGTTGCATTTTTGGCTATGTTATTTACCTACTGAAATAAAAATATTATTTTGCGAAATGGTAACGGTACCCTACGTACTTCCTTTTTCTAAATAAATAATGATTTCTGAAATTATCGCGATTAATACATTAAATAACTACCTACCGAATAATTCGTTTAAGTTCGTAGTCGTATATCTATTGTGATTGAAAATAATAATGCTTAAATACACAAGACAGACACATTTTAAGGAGGTAGGTTTAAATAAATAGGTAAGATTAACAATTACATTTATTTGCACTATCTAAGCCATACATATAAGTACCTTTAAATGTCATTGGTAGCACTTATTAGGGTTTTGCGATAGTCAGCCCTGTGTATCTTACGCACACATTGACGCGTGTACAGACATCGTCGTGCCTATGTAGATTCAAGAACGCATATTTTGTACGGCGTAGCCGCCGTGTGCCATTGTCAATGAGAATGAAATTTTGTAACAATACGAAATCTCTTGATTTTTGTTTGATGGTTGCGGTCGGATTTCAAGCCTTCGCGGGCCGCAGTTTCCCCATCCCTGACTTAGATGAATGTTCTAAGCGCAAATGTTATTAGGTGTTAACACAATCACTCCATTCTATTTAGTGTAAATGATAGCTAAACATGGCAGTTGACTTTACCTGGTTCATGATCAACCCCTGAAAGCCTGTTGCTATCTCCTGCTTCTCTGGCTGGTGTGGAGGTGCAACAGTAGGCTGGTCCCGCGCTAGGTCGCGGCATGCCGAGGGCGCCGGCGGGCTCATGCTCGGAGGCTCCCAGTCTTCTGATGCCTCTGCAAACGGCTTCATGTCCACCCTCAACTGGACACATGGCTCTGAGCGCTGAGTCAAGGCTATATTATGCGCCCTAAAATAAGTAATGCTCCGTAGTAAAGGAATGCTAGTTATAATTAAGTTAGTAACTACGAAGCAGGAAATTGTAAAATATAGCAAATTGTATCAGGCCAGATTATCAAATCACATAAATCAATTGGCAACAAAACTGAAAGGCACAGGAAGCGTCACCACCATCTTGCTCGCTAATCCTGCCATGAAGCAGCAGTGCTTGCACTGTTGTGTTTCGGCACAGAGATTAAGACAGCCGGTGACATTACTGGCACTTGAGGTATCCCATCTTAGGCCTCTAGGTTGGCAACGCATATGCAATACCCCTGGGGTTGCAGCTGTTTATGAGCGGTGGTGATCCCTTACCATCAGGAAACCCACTTGCTCGTTTAACATCCAGTTGAACAAAAAAAAAAACGTGCACTACAACAGACTGAAGAAGTGTCCCCTGCTCTACCAAGCAGGTTCAATGACAGCACTTGAAGGGATGCTCAGTGGAGTATTTCTCAGTTGATAACAGAGACATGAAAAGACAAAAAAATGGCTTATTGTGTCGAGTTCACAGATCGCCACAATGCAGACAGAAAAAAAAAGTAACCAAAAATATACTGAGCAGCAAAAAATGTATGCAGTAATAGGTAATTTTGTATAGAGAGTAGGCCAAATTTTGTGCCGCTGAGTATATCCAACTTTTTGTTTTATACATATAGTATTTTCACCATGTTAAAGATTATTTGCAGTAATAAAAATCCCAATGTTGAGTCTTTAAGTCTTATCCAGTAGATGTTAAGACTTAATACGCAGACAATATAAACATTCTTTATATGTTAGTGGGTACAAATCAACGGCCAAGTCACACAACATTAACTATAATAATAAAGAAATCGCAGTAAAGAACCTTAGATTTGGCCCGACTTTGTCTAGATTTCATTACTTTTTAGAGATAAACAAGCAGCTCCATCGAGACTTGGCTAGTTTTTTACAAAATGTTTTTGGTGAGATTTCACTTCTTTTTGTAGAAACGTGGGCTTATTACTTATTATCAAATGAAGTGGCCCACCAAGTTGAATATATTTTGTAAAGGCGGTATGTTGATCTCTAATAGTTTGGTTGAACTCTTGTGTTTTCTAATCAGGGTCACCATGTACTCCAGATCTTCGATTATCCTAGTTTTTATAGTTTTCCCTTTATGTGGCCATTAAACCCTAACTTTGTACCAAATTTCAGCTCTGAGTTTATGGGAAAAACTAGTTTTATTTTGATGATCATGAGTGAATGTCTTTGTTTTTGCTTAACTTCGGAACTAAATGACTTGAAATTTTGGATTTTAAGTATGTGATTATAGCTTACTGGATGACGAAAATTTCTGCATTCTGGTCTTATCCAGAGGTCTCAAATAGGGGCCTGAAAATGCAGCGAAATGGTTCCAGTAAAGGATGGTACAGCAGTGTTTGCTTCGCGCTCGACTTGGCGGGGGCACTAACGTGCCCCCAGATAAACATAAAATGTACTAAGAAACTAGGTGGAGAACTTATCTCAATTACCCACATAAATAAAAAAATATGTATGTAGTAACATAACTTAAACATGTTTAACTACAAATAAATAAGGTATATACTTGAGAAAAGCAGCATCCAGGTCCCAGTCAGAGAGAAGAGGCAAGTATATCTCTTGTCCATAGTCATCAACACTTCTGTATGACAGAGTGAAATCTGACTTTATATCAAATGCTTTCACTAAAATACTTTGTAAAACCTCCAATGAGGTTATTTGAGGGTCCACTGAGAACTTCCTTAGTTCTGGTTGTAGCTTGCCTTCACATTTCTAAAAATAAAAAGTTAACATTTGAACAAAGTATGATAAAAGTTTAATTTAATTAAGGTTAAATTCCAATTTCCGTTAACATTCATTGTTACACACTTTAATTATATTTCCTTAGGGTTTACTATTGCACCAAACAATAAGTTATCCTAAGTACACATAAAAATTCAAGGTGGCTAATTACTGTTCCACTCTGATAACGACAACATTTAGTTTTTTGCTTTAAACCTTGATGTGAATGGCTAAAGATAACATTAAATGTGCTTCTACATTCACCACTACAAGCACAATATGCTATATTTCGCGTTGGGTGCTGAATGTGTATATTAATTTATTATTAAGAGTAGTGTTTTGTTCTCTAAAATAAAATATACGTGACATTTAATTAAATTCGCTGGCGATGACGATGTCTGGATAATCTTTCGGCCAGGTTCTAACCAGATCACCCGAGACTCAAGTTTCTCTATCCCTAGAAAAAAGATACAGTTTAAAAATTTACAAGCTTGTATGTTGTACATTCAATACAAACCTTGACTTTCACTCTAACAGCTTCTTTACTATATCCGAACATGACTTTACTTAGCTACTATCACATATCCATATAATAATATAAAATAATGGTTAAGCTACGACATTACACTTCTCACATAATAATAAATTAATGAGAAGAAAATGCGAAGAAAATTCAATTCTGACTTGTACTTGACACTCGCCCAAATCGCATACACAACACAATAGAAAATAATGTAATGACAACTGTGACATTTACGAACAAAGGCGTATTTCATTTCTTAACTCATAAATATCCATAAACTTAGTTGTTAAACCAATGACTCAAACAAATAATCTAACGTTCCATTTCACACTATAGAATATTATTATTCCCTCAATGGCGGCTTGGGCCAATGTCAGCTGGGCTACTCCGAAACTCGAAACTCGAAGTTCGTGTCGTGCGGTCCCCCCCCCCTGACACTTACACTGTTTGATACGAGAGCGAGAGGGACCGCACGACACGAACTTCGAGTTTCGAGTTTCGGAGTAGCCCTGCTGCGAGACCTGTTCATCGCTCTCGTATCAAACAGTGTAAGTGTCAGAGGGACCGCACGACACGAACTTCGAGTTAGGAGTTTGGTAGTACCCCAGCAGTTGCGATGACAGGGTTGCGGTTGATTCTGCAGAACGCCAACAGTTTGATCGACCACTATAGAATAGATGGGATGAGAGTGAGAGCAGTCATAATGACATTCCTTTTCCATTCACCCAAACAAATCACAGCCATTACCTCTCATATTTCGTTTTCGAGTTTTTTTTTTACCGTACAACGTGGTACAACGGCAAAAACTACTAGACACTGGCAAAATTGACCTCCAATGGACAGAGCCATATTTTAAAAAAAAAACAACAACAACAAATATAAGATGCAATGCAATGGTATAGGTCTATGATCTATGAGTGCAATGCGTTTCATACCTACCATAGTACATGTACATGTGGCATGTGCGTGCAGGCCATTTTACCTACCACCCTATTAATTATGGCTATTATTTTGCTCGCTTGTCTTGCAATCTGTAGTATTCTGTAGGGCTAGGGCTACTGCGAAATCTGAAAATTGAAGTTCGTATCGTACCATCCTTTTCACTCTCGTATTAAATAATATTATAAACGTTCGGCGGGACACCGACCCGACCGGTAACTGCAATTTTCGAATTTCGCACTGCATGCGTAGCGTATTCCATTTCCATTCCATTCCATTCTGAGGGCCTACTCCAAGCCTACTCTGAAGTTCGAAAAACAAAGTTCGTATCGTACCGTCCCTCTGGCTCTCGTATTAAATAGTATGTGTCAGTGGGACCGGACGACATGAACTTTGAGTTTCGAGTTTCGTAGTAGCCCTGCAATTCGGGTGACACTCTTTCCCGGCCCGGATAATACCGACTTTGTTTTTTGTATACACGCCCATAGAAGCTCTTGTCAGTTTATATGGGCGTGTGCACAAAAAACAGGGCCGGTATTTCCATGTCGGTGTTATCCGGGTCGGGAAAGAGTGTCACACAGTCACCCCTGCAGTTCCATCCATCCACTACTATACACCAAAACTATACACACTCATCTATGGCCACTACTTCAACGTATATAAGTTGATCGTGTTTGTTTTTTGTCTTCTTGTATTTCATTGTATTGTGCAATTTTGACATGTTCGTGCTGCTTGTCGAGTGAGTGAAAAAGTTGTGGTATTAACAGTACTGTAGAAGCTAAGGGTTACTTTATTAATTTATTCCACATTAGCCCAATCAATTCTTGCAAAATGAGTACTCCACCTGCAGTTCCTCAAATAGATCGCGAATTAGACTTATCCAACACCGGGAGAGGAGTCTGGCTTGTCAAGGTACCTAAGTATATAGCAAACAGATGGGAAAAAGCTCCAGGCAATATCGAAGTAGGAAAGTTGAAGATTTCTCGGGTACAAGGACAGCGAGCCCAGGTGCAGTTATCACTGTCAGAGGCTGTGATGTGCCTGAAGGAGCCTGGCGAGCAGAGCATACCAAAAGAACATCGTCTGGATGTGTCCAATGTGACCAGACAATCATTAGGCGTATTTTCCCATGTTGTGCGTAAGTACTGCCTGTGCTTGAATTTTAGTTAATTGTCACATGAACTAAGTACATAACAAAATGATTAGGACAGGTAATGATTAAAATAAACTGCATTATTAACTATGCTTGTTTTTCCAGCATCTAACACTGATTCTGTTGTGCCAGAGACAGAAAAACTGTACATGGAGGGCAGGATAGTACAGAAGTTAGAATGTAGGCCATATGCAGACCCCACATACTACAAATTAAAGTCTGAATCAATTAGAAAAGCATCTATGCCACAACGCCAAGTGCAACAATTAGATCGTATTGTGCAAAGTTTTAAGCCTGTGTCGGATCATAAACATAATGTAAGTATTTCAATCAAATTAAACAATTGTTCTACATTTTTCATAATTATATATCTGACTGTCTGTCCATATGGCAAAAAGTTTCATCTGCATTGTAATTTTGTATTAAGTGTACTAATTAATTGAATCTTTGAATTTCCAGATTGAGTACCAAGAGAGAAAGAAAGCAGAAGGCAAAAAGTCTAGAGATGACAAGGATGCTGTACTCAATGTACTGTTTGCTGCATTTGAAAAACATCAATATTATAACATTAAGGATCTTGTGAAGGTATTAATTTCATTAATCCAAATGGTTATTACAAATTTTTCAATATTTTTAACCCCCAACGCAAAAAGAGGTACAATGGTACCGTAGCTCTTAAACGGGTGCACCGATTTGAATGCAGTTTTTTTATTTGAAAGTAGGTTTTCTAGCTATGGTTTATCAAAATCGGTTTAGCCGATTTTGAGATATTGAACTTTGAAGTAACAAAGTCAGGGGTTTTCCAACTTTTTGTTGGTTAGGTTGTTATCACCCACTTAGCTAATACTTGAACAACTTTTTTCAGATAACTAAACAGCCCATAGTATACTTAAAAGAGATTCTTAAGGAAGTATGTAATTATAATCTGAAAAACCCACACAAGAACATGTGGGAGCTGAAACCGGAGTATCGGCACTATAAACAGGACACACCGGTGGACACAAAGGAGGACAAAGATAGCTCGGATAGTGACTAAATTTAAGATTTATATGATTCATGATCATGCTATTGTTAAGACTAGGTAGAAGCAATACAAATGTTATTAATTTTTTATCAGTCTTTACTTTACAATATGCAGGAATGGATCTGGTGTTAGTTAGATTCATTGTTTTCAAATATAGAAATGAGGGTAGTATAAAATTTTAAGAATTTAATTAAACCACAGGTTTGCTTGGACCAAAGCGTTTAGCTATATTTCCTCAAGAGAAATGAAATTCGAAAATTCTATGCTTGCATAATTTAATAACATTGAACATACATTTATTCGAATAAATTTCATTAAAAGTCCATTTACATCAAGAATTCATTAAAAAATAAATAAACTATACTTATTAAATAACTATGCTTAAAGACAAAGCTACAACTTTAGTTGCGCATAATAGATTTTATGAATACTTTTTAAAATTTATTTCTATAATTAATTGAGTATATAAGTGGTTATTCAGTCCAAGAGTTAAGATTGAGATTTTGGGCGTTGTTGTAACTTATAATATATGACCGACCGGTTACAGTTTGATTCAGTTCATGACATCGTACTTTGATTTCTTGATATAGCTGGCCAGGAAGCAGGAGAGGATGGTGCCCACTAGTGGGAACAGCGCAGTTCCGATTGCGATGCCCATCAGTAAGTTCATGTTGCTCTGCAGGTATTCCACTATTACTTTGTAACAGCCCTGAAATTAATTTCTCTGTGATTAGATTAAAAATCATATAACCAGACCCTGGTAGCCCGGTGGTTAGATGGTCTCTCAAGCAAAGGATTGTGAGTTCAAACCTGGGTTTGTAGTTTATCGGAATTTATATGTGAAATTACATTAAAAATTTACCATGAACTTTATGGTAAAGTAAAATGCAATATTGGCTACCTGCACACACCGGCAGGGCAATTCAATGTGTAAAGAAGGTTGTAAATTAATTCTCAGTCGACCGCTTTCAGAAGACGCGACGCGAATTTACAGATTCATTGGACGGGCCTTTGCATCCAGAGACGTGGTTTCAGTGCAAGGGAGAGTGTAATATTTGTCTGTAGTGTGGTGTATATATCTGAGGCTCCCCATGAGGCTGACATAGTCACATTTGGTGTGCTAAAGACTCGTTAAAATATCAGAGGAAAAAAAAGGTTGTAAATTCACATTTATTTGCAATGTATGTATGCAAGAATGTGTAACTTGTTCATAAAATTCATTTTACTCTCGACGGCCTGCGATTCGGGGTCGTGGGTGAAATTACGCATTTGATGCACTCGTATAATCTACTATTTTCGTCGGTATAAAACGTCAAAAACCAGAGCCGCTGTAGTAGGTACCTCCTGATAGACGTCGCTGTAGTTGGCCGTGACGCAGCTGTTGGGGTCCACGCAGCACGAGGTAGGGATGGTGCGCTGCGGCGACAGGCGCACCCAGTCCGAGTAGTTCGAGACGCCGCAGCAGTGCAGCTGCAACGTGCACAAGACGGCGATCAAACAATGCCTGCAGTGGCGGCACAGGCCCTATACCACGAAGTGCAAAATTCTAACTTCGTATCTTGCCGTCCCGCTTACGATAATATTATTTACCTAATACGAGAGTGAGACGGATGGTACGTTACGAATTTCGTAGTAGCCCCCCAGGGCCTAAACCTATTTTATCCTCCTGAGTCGTGACTTTTTTTTAACAAACTTAGTGCTTAAGACACAGAATAAGTAATTTAAGACCTAGACGAGGTTGACCTGCTTTGTTATTTTGGACATTATTTAAAAATTCTTAGAATTATTTATTCAATGAACAATTTGTACTTTATAAACATTTATAAAGTACATTCGGCCGTTATTCTTAGTTTTAATTAATCCTTTATATAGTACTAGATTTTGCCCGCGTCTCCGCCCGCGTGGTATTCGGTTATCGCGCGCTGTTCCCTCGGGAACTGTGCATTTTTCCGGGATAAAAAGTAGCCTATGTCACTCTCGGGCCCATAAACTATCTCTATGCCAAAAATCACGTCGATCCGTTGCTCCGTTACGGCGTGAAAGACGGACAAACACACAAACATACAAATACACTTTCGCATTTATAATATTAGTATGGATGGATATATTCCTTTTAACCTTGTGGTCCCTGCTAATTATAATGAAATTAAAGTCGTCCCTGGTCATAAAAAGGTTTGGAATCTCTCTAGGGCCTCAGGGCCTCATATATACTCACATTGGCTTGCGCGAAGTCAAAGTTGCCTTTATGCGGGTCGTAAGTGATGAGCGTCTGCGTGAGCCCGTCGTGGAGCCCCTTGGCGAAGGTGTCGCGGTAGCACGCCACCGACGCGCCCACGCCCGCGTCCATCACAAAGATGCAAGCCAGGAAACCGCCGTACTGTGCGTATTATTAGTTCTCAGTATTATGTATAGAAAAAGACCGGCCATCTACGAATAAATTTATTTATTCTTTAGTTAAATACTTAATACATATTTTTCTGCCGTGATTTTTAAATATCTAGACAGGTAGGTTGGAAGGGAGAGGTCGCGTTTAAGCGATAAGAATAAGACCACTTATTGTCTACTCTGAATTTTGTATCAATGTAAATTTTTGTACTGGTTTGTGGTGTTCAATAAATAATACTTGTATTGTTTTTGAAATTGCAAGCTCTTATTTAACTTCAGACCTCGTGTTTGTTTGCTTCAAAACTCGCAAGTTAACTTTAATCCACTTCCAGTGGTCGGATTGACTTGAAGACATTTGTATATATATATACACACACACACACACACACACACACACACACACACACACACACACACACACACACACACACACACACACCATAAAACCAAATTTTTAACAAAAACTTATAGTCCTTACGATATAAAGCAGCACCGGCTGCCCCTTGATGATGCAGGAGAAAGCGACGGAGCTGACGAGCACGATGAGCCCCGCCAGCCCGACCACCACCAGCGGCGCCGTGCCCGAGAACTCCGACGACAGCTCCATGTACCTGTGCAGGTCGAACTGCGCCCACAGACCCACCACCAGCAGCACCAGCCCCGACAACTGCGAAACGAGATTCACTCAGAGCCTTATGGCAGTGGCGAGTTGAAAGCGAAGGGAGCCTGCAGGGCTACTATGAAACTCGAAGTTCGTATCGTACCGCCCTCTCGCTCTCGTATTAAATAGTATAAGACAGTGTCAGAGGGACCGCACGACACGAACTTCGAGTTTCGTAGTAGCCCTGCTGCAAAGCTTTCTTCGGGAACGCGCAACGATATCGCTGTGAATGCGCAACGAGTTAGCTGTGTATAGCGCAAAAACGCCATAGGTACTGTACACTCGTATATAATAATAATAATTGGGCGTCTTAGGCGCTACACGCAGCTAACTCGCTGCGCGCTCGCAGCGATATCGCGATGTCGTTGGGCGCTTTTGAAAGCGTTGTGGGCTCCCTTCGCTTTCAATACGCCCACAAATCGCCAGTGTGACTAAGGCTCAAATGCGCCCCAGATCCATCAAGTAGAAAAACTTCTTATGACAGTGGTGGCTCAGTACCAAATCGCCAGTGTGACTAAGGCTCAAATGCGCCCCAGATCCATCAAGTAGAAAAACTTCTTATGACAGTGGTGGCTCAGGACCTAAATTTAGTGTTGGCAAGAACATAAATCCCCGCCCTGGGACCCGCGTGGGCCCGCGTGGGAACTATGGCCCAAGCCCTCTCATTCTGAGGGGAGGCCTGTGCCCTGCAGTGGGACGTATATAGGCTGGGATGATGATGAAGAACATAAATTACGCGAGGCCCTATGATGACGCACCACTAAAAAAACAGTTTTCGAAGCGCGAAGTCTACGTCGCCTAAACGTTCCACCATCTTCTAGTTTATCACTTAAACGCGGTAGGTATATTGTTAATAGTGGCTCTAAAGCTCGGGTTTTCTAGGATAGCGGTGCGGTCATAAAGTGGCCGTAATACAGCGGTAAATGACGTCACTAGATATTATCTATGTAAACTTTTTAGCATAGTTTTCTAGAACGGTTGTTACCATAGACGATGTTTGAGGTCTCTCACCGCTGTAGTATGGTATGATGGTGGCTCGGCGCCATAAAAACTCGATTCCCACCGGATAGCCTACATTTTTTACGTGACGTCATTGATGTAATGACAAGTAGGTACCTACGGCAAAGGTCCTACGTAGGTAGGGTCAGCATCATTACTTTTTTACTCTGTCACATTAACACATTTGTCATCTTGTATGGCAGTACGTGGCTGTAAAACGACAAAGTAAGTAACCAGCTACTTTTGATGCTGACTGTACACTAACTGCGAGATGTTGCATCCAACGATGAACTCAACTCACGCTTCTGTCACTCTCCGGCTTGACTATCAAAATTGTTTAGTCCACGCCACTGTGTGTGTGTGTGTGTGTGTGTGTGCGTGCGTGTGTGCGTGTGTGTGTGTGGGTGCGTGCGTGCGTGCGTGCGTGCGTGCGTGTGTGTGTGCATATTTCATTGTGTAGGGGTAACTACGCTACGGTGTCGTGAGGGCGAAACTTAAAGTACCCTTGTGAAACACACATTAATGCTAAAAAATATGAAACTTAGTAGCAGCTCGGTAAAGTCAAGAAACCACTATATACTTTTCTAATGATTCTAATATGACTCAGCCCAGCGCGTTGGCCGAAGATTGGAAATTTTGCGTAGGTAGGAACAGGCCATCACTGTTTGACGGACCGATCGGTCGTTTTCTTTTTTATTTCATGGTGAGAGATAGTGGTAGAATTTTACCATGAGCTTTCATCATCGTCCTAGCCTATTTACCTACGTCCCACTGCTGGGCACAGGCCTCCTCTCAAAATGAGAGGGCTTGAGCCGTAGTTCCCACGCGGGCCCAGTGCGGATTGGGAACTTCACACATACCATTGAATTACCTACTTCACAGGTGTGTGCAGGCTTCCTCACAATGTTTTCCATCACCGTAAAGCTCGTGGTAAATTTTAAATGTAATTTCGCTTTATGAATTTCGAAAAACTCCGAGGTGCGAGCCGGGTTTTGAACCCACGAACCTTTGCTTGAGAGGCCTTAGGTCAAATCACTAGGCCACCACGGCTTCAACGGGTGAACGAAAACATCGTGAAGAAACCTGCACAAACCTGCGAAGCAGGTTAATGGTATGGGTGGGCCCGCGTGGGAACTGCGGGCCTAAGCCCTCTTATTCTGAGAGGAAGGCCTGTGCCCAGCAGTGGGACGTATAAGGCTGGGATGGATGGGTTAGATGTCTATAGAATGACAATGAAAGAACCTTATAAAGATAATCTTCAGCACGTTAAGAAACATTATGTAGGTGCAGCACTTGGTAATTAAGATATGCCTTAGGTTAATGTTAATACTTACCGCAAAGAGTTAATAACCTAACCAACAAAATGTTGGAAAACCCCGACTTTGTCACTTCCAAGTTCAATATCTCAAAAACGGCTGACCGATTTTGATAAATCATGTCTAAGAACTATCGCTAGAAAACCTGCTTTCAATTAAACAAAAAACGCATTCTAATCGGTTCACCCGTTTAAGAGCTACGGTGCCACCGACAGATACACACACAGACACAGACATAGACACACAGACACACATAGCGGTCAAACTTATAACACCCCTCTTTTTGCGTCGGGGGTTAAAAACAACTGAATTGATAACGGCAGTTAGTAGTTGATTGCGTTAAGTTCATAAAGTAAGATAACAATAAAATGATTAGCGTTCCTGCGGGCATTGTGTCTAGAGTCAACGTTTATGGTACCAACTGATTCTGAATAATAACAGCTGTCAGAATGATAACTGATAACACATTGTTTTTGTTTTAATTAAGTATACAAACACGGACTTACCCAAAAGACGACGTTGAAAATGAAAAGGAATGTTTTGAGGCAGGCTATCATCGCCACGTTTTTGAATTGGTTGCCCATGCTCACGGCTTATTCATGTGTTCCATTCATGAATTTCCCGAATCCGTTGTTAGGTCTTGTTGCTATACGGGGGTGCGAGTGACTGCGGGCGGGTCCAGCCCGCACTGCGCGTGCGTGATAACATCGGCGTCCGTGTTTGTAAATAAAAACCAGTTAAGTACTGTACTTAGTACTTTTTATAGGGACTTATAGATAAAAATAAAAACAGTTTGACTAAGTTACAGCCTTCCAGCGTAATCAAATAAGGATGTGATACTTACTTGTATCGTTGCATGATTTGGGTTACCGTATTTTTTCAGCAATTACCACTTTGTGCGCAGTATTTAAGTGAATTGAAATGATCAAAGATACACGTTTTATCCAAAGATCGGGTTTAATGTTGAAATTTGTGGGAGGCCCGTGTATACAATCAACTCTAAGGATACCTAGAAAAGTAAAATGTAGAGCTTCCTCCGTAGGTAGGTAAATAAATTTGCACGTATTTTTGTGCTAGCTTTAGGTAGCCTGCTGAATTTTAGTACAGTCCCATAATTATAAAGTGAGTATCGAGTTGAAATTAATAATTTTACGCGCTCTATTTAACGAAACTTAAAGGACGTGGGCAGATACCTATAAACTTCGTTAGTGACATGGATTAATATTAAAATCTGTGTTATAATAGTAAAAAAATAGATTTCAGAATTTTGACAAATTCTAACGGAAAAAAGAAATAAACGGGATTTATTTTACACTGAATTCAAAACGACTCTATCTCCATAACTACGTATGATGACTAGACTTAAAATTTGGCATACCTACTAGTAGATGAATGCAACACAGTTAAGTTTGGATAAGTGCAATATATTTCAATACTAATAACTTGTTGCTAATATTGCTATGCCCTTAATAAATAAATAAATAAGTAAGAAAAACTTTGGTTTGGTAAAATATATTTGGTCGCGATCAGAGACCGCTGCACCGGCGGACCGGCGCAAGCGGCGCTAGTCAGTCTACGTCCTCGGCTGCGCCCGCGCGTGCTTTCGTTACTGCCGCATATCGCGATCTACAATACGATACAACATAAACAGTGTTAGAACTAATGTGTTTTGATTAAACGATCTAACAGGCATTATGATTTACCATAGTTATTTGTTTATTATCGGCATTATTTTTCGGATAACATCCGTTTCCCCGATTGCTGATTTTGAAGGAGATGATGGTGAGATTTTTTTATATGCGATAAGTAATATTTAGGATCTAATTGAAATGCAATACAATAATACATCGATAAACACATATAATAAACTTTTATTTTCTGATTAATTTAGAATAATTATTTCAAAAATTATGAACTTTCAGTTGGAAGACTGAGTACCTAGATAAACTGTATCGATCGTATAAGTTACATTACAGATTACGCTTGTTTTTTTTTAGTAAAAAAAAACACATTTTTAACTCTTTGGAATTGTAGAAGTAGTGTGGATATAAATATGCAATGGATATGAATGAAATTAAAAAAACCGGCCAAGAGCGTGTCGGACACGCCCAAAATAGGGTACCGTAGCCATTAAAAAAAAATAAGTAATATTTTTCTAAGGATTTCGTATTTTATACGGAATCTTCCAAGTTTAGGTATACCTAGACGACCAGATGGCCTAGTGGTTAGAGAACCTGACTACGAAGCTTGAGGTCCCGGGTTCGATTCCCGTGTCGGGGCAGATATTTGTATGAAAAATACGAATGTTTGTTCTCGGGTCTTGGGTGTTTAATATGTATTTAAGTATGTATCTCTATCTATATAATTATATTTATCCGTTGCTTAGTACCCATAACACAAGCTTTGCTAAGCTTACTTTGGGACTAGGTCAATTGGTGTGAATTGTCCCGTGATATTTATTTATTTATTTATATTTATTTTATACCTTAGGCTGCTATTTTACTCTTAAAACTACTAATAATTCTCAAGCAAACTTAGCCATTATTTATAGTTTTCCTTGTAAGTTTGATAAACTTACTACCATCCTGAATTTAATAAAAAATTTCCACCCAACGGTTAAGATTTTAGACGGGGGGGGGGGGGGGACGCCCGATTTTAATGAAAATTTGCACTTTAAAGTTGAATATTTCGCAAACAAATAACTGAATCGAAAAATCGTCTTAGCAAACCCCTAAGTAGTAGTGGTTTTAAAAGACCTATCCAACGATACCCCACACTATAGGGTTGGATGATAAAAAAAAATCACTTTACGTCTATGGGAGGTGACTACCCTAAAAATTTTTATTTTATTTTTTATTGCATCATTTTGTCGGCATAGTTTATATATATATCCGTGCAAAATTACATCTTTCTAGCATTGATAGTCCCTGAGCAAAGCCGCGGACGGACAGACAGACAGACATGACGAAACTATAAAGGTTCCTTTTTTGCCATTTTGGCTCCGGAACCCTAAAAAGCAGCCAAGCTGAAGTCGGAGTCACGCACCGAGAGGATTGCGTATGCTACGCAGAACATTTGGAGATTCTACAATGTTGTTTTTGTGTTAGACCATAAAGTTTTTATAGGTTTCTCTTGTAATCCATAACAATTACAGAACTGAAATAATGGCTGGGAGAATCTAAAAATGTCGTAAATTTTTCATAAATAAACTTTACACATACTTGGTCGATTTTCTTTTGAGGTAGGTACCTATATAGTGCGGCAAAAAGCCCCGAAAACACCACAGCGAAATAATGAGTGGAAAAGAAGTAAAGAGTCCTATCTTTACAATAAATATTTAGGTCTTTCTTTCATCCCTTAATCACCATTTCTTTCAATTTAATAGTAGGTAGCTAACTATCTTTTGCCCGCAGCTTCGCCCGCGTGGAATTCGGTTACCGCGCGCTTTTCCCTCGGGAACTGTGCATTTTTACGGGATAAAAAGTAGCCTATGTCACTCTCTGGCCCATAAACTATCTCTACGCCAAAAATCACGTCGATCCGTCGCTCCATTTCGACGTGAAAGACGGACACACATATAAACACACCACTTTCGCATTTATAATATTAGTATAAGTATGGATTTATTTTTATTTTGAGCGGAGCTACTGACAGTATAGAGTAGGTAGCTGATAGGTAGGTGCTGCAATATTTTTTATAAAAGTACAAATTGTACAGTACGATTACTTGGAGTTAACACTTGACAGAAGGGCGTGCCTTCAGTCAATTTTCAACTTTGACGTCATACAAATAAAATAGTTTTTACATAATCTGTAAACGTGGGTAGCGGTATACTAAAAATGGCTTTATTTGTATGACGTCAAAGTTGAAAATTGACTGAAGGCACGCCCATCTGTCAAGTTAACTAACTCCAAGTAATCGTACTGTATACAGTATACAGTATCTCAGTTTTTCTGTGACAGCTGTAAATGTGCGTTGGTTTAAGTTTAAGCACAAAATTCCAAATTCTGGGCAACTTTAAAATAAAGAAAAATTTACATATGAAGTAACAAAACATTGTGATCTTATTCTTTTGAAAGTTTTACATAATTTGCATTTTAATGTGCACGTGTGAAAGTTGCGATCGGGCGAGTGTCCACCGCCAAACTTGTTAATACAGCCCAAACACACGACACAGCCGAGCCTTACTAATAAATCATACCAATAACTAACTTTAATATTTACCAAACGTCTAAGTCCAAAAAATCCCTTCCATCATTTTAAATCGTAAGCCGTCAACTTCATGGCTGAATTTGAAATGATACAAAATTTTACTTGAGCCATTTTGTTTTTATCGAGCAACAAACTCGTGTGATAACTTATAAATCACTTTCAAACCACACAGATTAATTGACTTGCGATTATGTTAATGCGCTTTTTTATTCAAATTGTAAAGGTAAGAATCGTCTTGTTACATGTCTACTGAATGAATATTAATAATCTTTATTGAGTGTGTATTGTAAATACATAATATGGGAATTGATACTTGATAAACGAATTAAAAAAATCAGGAGACTTTTTAGAAGACATAAGAAGATAGCCATTTGAATTCTAAGACATTGTGAAACCATTTTACCATTTATTTCGTTTCAGACAGTGTTGGGTAAACTTGAAATAGACATAAAATGTTGTTATTATTACTTTATACCGCAGCACTGTACGCAAAATAGCACATCGAGAATATGCCGAATGCAAATTAATCATACTCGTACAGTCGAATTCATAAACTTGTGAGCAAAAATGACTCTATTGTTAATGGCGTAGAAGCGTGTTCAGATATTTTTGATCAAATTTTTGCTCACAAGTTTATGAACTCGACTGTACATAATATCTCATATATTCTGAGCAAATAAATTCTTTGAATCATTAAAAGAGTGGGTGCGACGACATTTAAAAGCTTAAAAAAATAATGAAGGCGATAAAGTAAATGCCATTTGGTCACATTTCACCTACTTAACTCAGAAAATAATTCTAAAGACTGATAGAATCATTACTACTCAACTTAATGGTTTTGTGTGAGTTAAAAATCGGACATAATGCAACCCTTACTAGATTCGCCCTCCCGGAAAGGGGCAAAATTAGTGGAAATCATAAATAATATTCAATTCAATAATGGTCCGACTCGCACTTGGCCAGTTTTTTGAAAATTTTTGCAAACTAGAGGCTGCCGGCACGGAGATCTTTTTACCCGACTGACCAAAGGTTTTATACTTTGTCAATATAAAATTTTCTTATTAACTCGATGATGAAACAAAAAAATGATAACAAATCTTTTTTTTTATAATTAAAAATAGCCTGTCCAGGATTTTTTTAGCAAATCCATTTCTAATATACTAAATTTAATAAAAATAGGTTTCATTCTGTTATCGTCTGATATGCGGTGAAGATCTTTTCAAGTTAGGATCATAGACCGAACTGTTCCTTTTTCTGTACTGTGGCATTGGTGTTCATTAATTACGCCTACAAGGATAAAAAGAGTACCTATCTACTCAGTGCAATACGAGTACTCGACTTACTTCCATATTTTTTCTTAATTTGACTATAGGTTCGCGGCATTTAATCTAAAGTAGTGCACTTTAGATTAAATTATTATGATACAGCTGTTTTATATGCAATATAATATATGAACACCTACAGTCAAAATACCACGCACACGCACAGGACTATCACGCTAACACACACGAGTAATATTTGGCTCGACGTTTCGGCCACATTACAGTGGCCGTGGTCACGAGTAGACTCGTTTGTGTTAGCGTGATAAGTCCTGTGCGTGGTGTTTAGACTATGAGTGAAAGTCACGAAAGTTTAAAACGTTATATGAAAACCTAACACTGAATTAATTTAGAACACTATTCAGCTACAATGTAATGATAATTATTTTAAACGACTTTCTTCTGACTGCAACGCAAACGCAGCACGTTGATGTCTTTTTTAATGAGAGAATATTAGTAATTTATTTGTAAATAAGAAATTAAAGTTATTAAACCGAATTCAAAACAGTTATTAAAAGACCGGCCAAGAGCGTGTCGGACACGCCCGAAATAGGGTTCCGTAGCCATTACGAAAAAATTAAGTAATATGTTTCTAAGGATTTCGTATTTTGTACGGAATATTCCAAGTTTAGGTAAATTTTATACCTCGGGCTGCTATTTACTCTTAAACTACTAATAATTCTCGAGAAAACTTAACTATTATAAATTTTCTAATTTCCACTTTAAAGTTGAATATTTTGCAAACATATCACTGAATCGAAAAATCATTGTAGCAACCCCGTAATGATTTTAAAATACCTATCCAACGATACCCCACACTACAAGGTTGGATGAGAAAAAAAAATCACCCCCACTACATGTCTATGGGAGGTAAATGTAAAAAAATGTTTTTGAAATTTTTATTGTACCATTTTGTCGCCATAGTTTTCATATATATTCGTGTAAAATTACAGCTTTCTAGCATTGATAGTCCCTGAGCAAAGCCGCGGACGAACAGACAATCATGACAAAACTATAAAAGGGTTCCGTTTTTGCCATTTTGGCTACGGGAGTACGGGACTCTAAAAAGGAGAAATAAAAGTTTCTTTTAATAAAATCTAAAGTAACTAAATATGAAAACTATTTTTTGAGGTCCGTGCATGTGTAGGTTAATATACAGTAATTATTACCTAGTCATGTAATTATTTCTTTTAAACCAAAGATGGAACCGACCTCAAAAAAATTGGCATGTTAATTTAGGTTTTATTAAGAAAATACTTTTATTTCTCCCTGCTTGGTTATACAGTTTTAAAGTCGGTTAATTTTTTTTTAAATATTTAAAAATATTTTTTCATTGTTCAGTTGTAATTGAAATGAATTACTTACTAAGTATTTCTTGGGTCTTGGATGTTTAATATGTATCTATATCTATATAATTTATCCGTTGCTTTAGGTCTTACCCATAACACAAGGTTTGCTAAGCTTACTTTGGGATTAGGTCAAATTGGTGTGAATTGTCCCGTGATATTTATTATTTATTTATTTTATTTTTTCATTGGAGTATCGTTTCGTTTACTCACTTTATTATTTCTTCGTCTTTTACTTGGATGATATGTTTTACCTCTAGAATTACGCTGTATGTATGTATGCCAACGGCACATTTCCTTAGTGAATGATTCACACTTAAATCTGTATTTTAAAAACCCTAAACCGATTTTGATGAAAATTGCAAACCCATAGAGTAGGTACAACATCCGGTTGTCATAGAAACTTGAAATTTGATCTTGAGTACTGAGTGACGATATGGACGCATGCAGCATGCGGCATGCTACTTATATTTAAATTTAAACTTAAATTTAAATTAGAAGCAAAATAACAACATTGACCGACGAAATATGACGAATATTTTATAATCTCACGAGCAACGGTACCATACGGACAGTGGGATACAGGCGCAATTAGCTTGTGTACTGAATAATTAAGTTGCCTTAATAGTGACTACTTTTATAGCTTTAGCGCAGGTGTAGGTACAGTCAAGGGCAAAGATATCTACACGGCCAAAGTTACAGAAATATGTATACACGGCCTTAATGTTAAGTGCATTAAGTCGTGTATACAATTTTTGTAACTTTGGCCGTGTCGATATCTTTGCCTTTGACTGTACCTACGTCTGGGAAGTGGATAACGAGCACATACCTGCTATAAATACTTCGGATTTCATTCTCCATTACTAATTACACTATATGTATATATATATTACACACACATAAACATATATCTTTATGTAATATATATTATATAACAACTAGCCGTTACCCGTGACTCCGTCCACGCAGAATTCGTTTATCGCTGTCCCGCGGGAACTATGCAATTTTCCGCGATAAAAACTATTCTATGTCCTTCTCTGGGACTCGAACTATCTGTACCTACTGTACCTATACCGAATTGTATCTAAATCGGTTCAGTGGTTTAGACGTGTTGAAGTAACAAACAAACAACAGACGTACAAACTTTCGCATTTATAATATTAGTGGGATTAGTAGGATAGCACTCATTTTTGATCATAAATATTTTATTTTTACCCATAAAAGAGTTATGTGACTGACTGAATGTCAGACGACGCACAGCCTAAACCGCTAGAGCTTGACTTATTTGACAGACAGTGTCTTGAGGGTATCAAAAGTGTACCTACTAAGTAAAGGATTTCTCGAAATTCCCACGGGATAAATTCAAATAATTTATTCAGTAAATAGGCCCTTAATTTTTTTAAACTACCAGCGCTTTCGGAAAGACCATCATTGTCAAGAAGAATGCGCCGCAAGAAACTTGGCAGAAAGTCATTTTTCAAAATAAAATAATTACAAATAAAATACTTAAAAACTACAGTATAGGTACAATTAAAGAAAAAAATACAAGAAAAAAATAATCATAATAATACAGGGATGTGTGGGGTCCCTTAGTTACATACATTTCAGGATAGGAAGTAAAAAGAAATTACATTGTTATTTTAAGCTGGCTCTATCTTTGTAACTATAATTAATAGAGACTTCAAATTTAGCACGCGAGTAGGTAGTTGCAATAGTTAAAAACATTTTCAGGGGTTTGCTTATCCCGTAGGATAATTTAAGAAACATATATTCCACGAGGGTTAACAGAGGGGTACACATACAGACTATTATGTAAGTACACTTTTATATACCGGGTGTGGCCTGTAATACGATAGCAAAAAATTAAAACATAGATGGTCCTCGTCAAACTAAACAACATTAGTTCAGCGACTTTAAAAATAATGGAGTCTTTGAATTTTCCTTTGTTCATACAAATTAAATACTGCTATCAATGTACGTCATTCTAGAACTAGAACACAACTGACGTCGCATGTCACGCTACAAACATCAAAAACTTTGCTTTACATTGCTTCTTTGAATAAATTTAAGTGTAATAAAAATTAAAAAAACTGACTATCTTTCAAAGTCGCTGAACTAATGTTGTTCAGTTTGAGGAGTATGACCTATATATTTTTAATTATTTGCTCATGAATATTCCAGGTCACACCCGGTATAATAACTAAAAACTATTTCAGAATTTTCCAAAATTATTTACTACAAGTTTACGTCCATCTACGAGGCCATTAGTCAGCTCAGCCTTATATTGTTTGTTATAGAAATTATTACGATTATAGAGATAGCCTATATATAAGCCTCGTGGGACCTACATGAAATTGTTACTACGAATTGTATCAAAATTTGATACATACTTAATGTCCATCAAGAAAAGTTGACTTTGCTTAGACATTAACATAACGTTTAAAATTTTGTACGCTGGGTCTTAAGAGGCCAAGACTCGTAATTATGGTAGGACCGGCTAATCCAACTAGGCAATAAAGCGCACGTACCTATGCCAGGGCATTCGAACTGGCTGGCTCAACTGTAACCCTTTTGATATAGGATACGATTCAAGTAAGGACAGCACGACTGGGGCAAATGCATGTCCAACGTTGTATGAAAGATGACAGGTTTATACCTATAACCCTATACCCTAGAGTATGTGATCCTTAATGCCAAACAAGATAATAGGTAACGGAAGCCGTAGCGTAAGTATGTGTACAAGTTATGAGTGACAATAGGTACTTTAAATATTCAATATGGGAAGAGACGGAATCTCATAAAATTTTCAGCAATTCATAAACTTAATGCACATAAAACACGTCTCATAGCATTTGATAGTTATGAGCGTCACATCGACGTGTTTACTCATTTTCAATTAAAATAAAAGTGAAGGGTACAAGAAAATTTTAAGTAAAAAGGCGTACCTACCTATCCAGTAATCATATTGTGTGTATTTCGAGAAACCACCGACGAATTAATTAAAGGAAATATTACGTCAGTTATTCTGAGCATCTGCACATTTCCGAGAGTTCACTTTAAAGCGATAATGACCCTTAACGGAGTGTAGGCGCAACATCATTTACTTAGCTCTTAGCTAAAAGCCTGCCGCTCCGGAGTGGTGCCCACGTTGATTCCTTTCTGCTTCGTGAATAAACTTAATAGTAAATTCTTTTACTAAGGTACTTCCACATGTTAAACTTCACATTTCTGACCTACCTATAAAGTGCGTTCCGTACAGCCAATGCATAAAGCGATTGAGAGATTCGATTGAGACATTTTATATCGACCAAACCGATTATTTGTTATTAATACTAGCAATGAACATGCGATATCAGTATCAATTACGTTCTAGCGAGTAATATCACTAAACGACAATTGAACTTTAACGATAAATAAAAATGATAATTCATCTCGTAAATTTCAAATGTATTTATAAATTACGAAAAACACAGAGGTGCGAGCCCATAGGCTCGGGCCCAGGACCAGGACCCTCTACCTACTTGAGAGGCCATGCCATAGGTCAAACCATTAGGTTACCACGACTATTAATAATAGACTGAATTAACATACTGCTGAGTACTCGAAAGGAATAATCCTTCAGTCGTAGGTAATAATTTACTTTGTAAGAGTACAGGGTACCTAACCTACTAGTGAAACATTACACGACAATATGAAGAACTGTCCCTTTACGAAGGGCGGCCTGGTTAATCGCCGCCCGCCGCGGCAACAATGCCCGCTCAACGCAAACCATCGCATCGATATTTAACACTTTTCCCACATCGCACAAATTATCTTTCAACTTAACGGCTCCCATGTAATGCACATCAGCTCCAAGATGAGCGCATGTTACGCTTCAATTTAAGTTTTTCAACTAATTAAGAGGCATTAGAGTTAGGCTTTACGATCGTGTTCGACTCGGATAACGGTCGGTCGTACATGCTCAAAGAGTGCATTGTATTAGCGCATTACCCAGGAACAACGTGGCTCAGCCGAGCTGACAGGAAACGTTAATGCAGCCCTATCTGTGTCACGGATCGCAGTCACAGCGGGAGCGCGAGCCATCTGCAGAGCCTATCTTGCGATCTCTTAACTGCTCCGGCCAAATTAACTGCACAATGAAAATACCTACACAATATTTACTGCGTACCTATTCACGCTGTCACCGTTATCGACTATCTTTTTCATTGTTTACATGACATGGACCGATTCGGTTTGGTCGTTACCGAATCTGGAGTCAGGCAATAGTATCTGGGTCACCGACAATGACTATATATGTTCGTAACGAATTGGGATATTCTTTTATGAGTCTTGTGCCGGTTGTGAATGTAGGTAATTAACTGTGTTCATGAAATCTCAACAGACTTACACACGACGAAGAGAGCGAAATCGGGGCCGTATTATAATGGGTGCATGTGTGGAGATTCGTTTTTGAAATTGCTTTCTCCGGTCGTGATTCCTGGGATGATGTTCGTTACTAGTTTTCTGAATGTTACGCGGCGACTGGCAGTGTGCCTCAGCTGGCGATTGCAAGTGCCCGGGTGCTGAACGAGAGCCGCAGGCGCAGGGCGAGCCGAGCAGGCGTTCATTTCACAGATGCCGATGCCGCCGTTAGCCAGCATGGCATTTGCCCCATTTGCACGTGATAGATTACCCGTGCCTAGTGCGGTAAACTGATACAAAAACGTTGTTATCGTTGTAGTTTTGTTTTGCCCATATTATCAGCAATCAGTGTTCTACAGAAGTGTCCCCCCATTATGGCCCCCATTCAGTTTTATTCACAGATACTGAAGAGGTGAAAAGACGATAAAGAAACTCAAAACGGCATTGTTGTCCTTGTTTGTAGTTTACAAGAACACTATGGTTTTAAACATATTTTAAGTTTGTAACCTTTGCCACTACCCATTGTATAACCGTGTCAGTTGGGCGGCAGCGCACGCGCAAAATTCATAGCGCGCTGTCATTTCAAATAGCCTGCGCATGTCTGGGGCGAGCAGCGAGCGCCTGCCTAACAGTTCGCGGTCGGCATTATGCATGCGCTAACGGTTGCGGGCGACGCCACCGGCGTAGCCCTGCGCGACCACGTCCCTAATACCACCACAACCACACTTAATGAAACTTCACTCCATTAAAGCTGTCATAAGTGCTATAGTACACCGAGTACACCGCACCGCCTTGAGAAATGTCAATGTCACATAAACCAAAACACTGTTGTTTTGTTCGTTTTGTTCCCCACTAAATGGGCCACGTGTGAAACTCTGCTTTCACTGAACGCGTATGACTAGACGTTTGCTTTAATTAGCCGATAATAACGTTTTAGGTGTGGCGTTGACAAATTGTATGTTTATTGTACAGTCGCGTTAACTGGGCTGTTTTGCTTCACTGGAACCACCGCGCTAAATATATGAAAGCATTTAATTTACTTTCGCGCCTATCGTTTGTTAAATTACTTAAGTGTAATAGGTCGGCCGGAGACACTTAGTTTTCATTTTGGTCATTTTGTAGTGGGCACTGATTTAAAAAACCTGATTTCGAAGCAACTTTTTTGTCGTAGGTACAGGTAGTAAATACTCCAGATAAACCGCCGCAGAGAACTTATTTACTTATTTTACAAATAATCTAATTTAAAAATACTAAGTACCTAATATAGTTAAAGCGCATTTAACCTGAACTGAAAGAATTACATGATAATAATGGCGAATTAAAGTACCTACCTACCTATATAGGGTGCGGCCTGTATACGAGCAAAAAATTAAAACGTAGATCGTCTTCGTCAAACTGAACAATATTAGTTCAGCGAATATTAAAAATAATGGAGTTTTTGAATTTTCCTTTTTTGATACTAATTAAATATTGCTATCAATGTACCTACGCCATCCCAGAACACAACTGACGTCGCGTGTCTACAAACATCAAGCATTTTGCTTTACATTGCTTCTTCGAATAACCTTAAAAGTGTAATAAATATTCAAAAACTAATTATTTTTAAAAGTCGCTAAACTGATGTTGTTCAGTTTGACGAGTATGATCTATGTTTTAATTATTTGCTCATATTACAGGCCACAGCGGGTATAGGACGCAACTGACGCAAGTCCGAGGATACGGATACGTTGCATGCAGTGCAGAAAATTATTGCGTCGTTTATGCAAAGTCTATTTATTTATTTTCTGATGAATAATTAAATATATTTATTAAACTACAATTTAGCGTACCTAAAGGGATTTATAATGTTTTTCTAGGTGTAATGTGTAAATAAAGTAAACAAGACTGGGCGAACGTATTGTTACAGCAACGGACAAATCCATCTTGAATTAAATAATTCACAGCCATACCTACTCGCTGTAGCAAAGCAGTTAGTTCCAAAAAGGTTAAGTTTTCTGTTACTGTTATTTTTCACGTGAACTATTAGGTGTGGATTTGTGGAAGTTAAAGAAGAATTCCAAAATTTTAGCATCTATTGGATTTTCCAAAAAATACACCATGGTCTTCATTTAAGTTATATATATAGAACACTTGTGCATAATTTCATGTCTCTAGACGGATTTTACATGGATCCCATAGGAATATCGGTATAAAAAATAGATTGTGTTCTTCCCACCGGGCCGCCCAAGATCCACATATGTACCTACAAAATTCCAAATTCAACATCTTGCTTGCTTAATTATGTAAAAGGATCGAACATATTAAGGTACCGTTGGCCAGCACGGATGCATAGGTGCTACCTACACTAAACCAGTAGGTGTAGAAGGCGAATGGTATGGTAACTCGCGCTAGGTAGGGCAGTAGGAAGGAGCGAGTCCTGACCGCGGGTCGGCGACCTAGCTTCCGCCATCAGCTCGCGCCAAAACCAAGATTTACCCGTTCCGTGCACCCATAAACCTACTTCTTCCAAGTTATTTATCGGCAACAGAGCCGACTATGGCCTGGGTATATAGCATATCGATAACGGATCTGTGACCGTATTTTGATTTTTCCATATTCGTTTATGGATTATACCCACGCAAAATTACCTTTCAGAAGTAACGTGATCGGATGTTTCACGGTGTCTTTCTTACTTTGGCGCCAAACAGTTTGCGCGGCATGTATGATTTGACTGCTGCAAGGCTACTACGAAACTCGAAGTTCGTATCGTACCGTCCCTCTCAGTCTCGTATTAAACAGTATAAGTGTCAGAGGGACCGCACGACACGAACTTCGAGTTTCGAGTTTCGTAGTAGCCCTGCTGGTATGCGCGGTGGCGGCTTGACATTTTCCAGTAGCATTGCACAACCATAAACGGTTAGTCATTTTATTGACGAAGCTGGCGGCCGTTACAGCTATTTATTGGTGGCGCTCGCAGACAACTATCGGTTATCGTTATTAGCCGCAGTCCCGGTACTGGGGCTATCAATAAATATGTTAATATACATAAAGACTGTCCACGATAAAATCCGGGCATGCCTGATCTGGTGTATCTTTGTAATGAATGCTAATTTTCAAGCAGCACGTTTTTGTAATAGTCAGTGGTTATGAAACTACATAATAAAAATACAATGTTTGAGCGTCTGTGAGTTTTAGCTTTATGTATTTCACTGTGCCTAAATTGATCTGTACAGAATTTTTTTAGGGTTCCGTAGCCAAATGGCAAAAACGGAACCCTTATAGTTTCGCCATGTCTGTCTGTCTGTCTGTCCGTCCGCGGCTTTGCTCAGGGACTATCAATGCTAGATAGCTGTAATTTTGCACGAATATATGTATATGTAAACTATGCCGACAAAATGGTACAATAAAAAAATAAAAAAATATATATTTAAGAGTACCTCCCATAGACGTAAAGTGGGGGTGATTTTTTATTAGTAGTTTAAGAGTAAATAGCAGCCTAAGGTATAAAATATACCTAAACTTGAAAGATTCCGTATAAAATAGAAATCCTTAGAAAAAAATTACTTAGTGTTTTCGTAATGGCTACGAAACCCTATTTCGGGCGTGTCCGACACGCTCTTGGCCGGTTTTTTTAGGATATGATATTGTACTATTTCACACATTGCCGTTGGTACATGAATATAAAAAAGATTTTCGTTAATTTATTTTTTAGGTAGTTTAGTAAACGCTTTTTACTACAGAGTTAGTAGGTAGGTACCTTGTTAAAGTTAGGTAAAGTATAGATTTAGAATTATAATTTTTTACCTAAAATGCTGGGCCTTTGCCCAGCAGTGGGACACTATACAGGCTATTTAAAAAAAACCTATAATATAGCCTGTCCTGGGCCACTATAGATTTCTCTTATAGCTCTATGTTTAAGACCGGTAATAAGTAGCTAAGTAATTGCTTTATTTTTTTTTTAAAGTTTTTAACTGTGTATGTATTCGTAGTAAGTACTGTAACGGTTAATTCATTTTGTTTAAAGTACTTCTGCACAATCGCTTTCGCTAAATAAAACCATTAGCACATTAGCACGTGTACGCTATCATCAAAACTGGACAGTTGTTGACAGCCATCAAATCAAATTAATTAGGCTATCTCGATGAGGGCTTCCCTTGCAGCGACCGTGACGTACGAACGTAAACTAGATAAATTTATTTTGCTCTCGCGAGCCGTCCCAGTAGGTCACTTTTAATTGAATGCGGAAAAAACGCTGATTATCCACGCACGGGCGGCAGCCGACGCTATAACAATGCGACGTGGATTTACGTCGTTTGTGTCCCCGACGAGAGGGAGTATCGCCGCTCTCGCGCCGGTGTTTCTTTACTTTTGGTCTAACGTACCACCGTGATTCAATCACTTACGAAGCAGAGGCAGAATGCGAATAATAAAGGCTTCAGATTCTTGCCTTGCCGTTATTACTAAGTATAGATCGAACAATTATTATATCTGTGTACCTATAGAACAACAACCATTGTTACCGCTTCTCAAGTAAATAAATGAATTTGAACCTAAACGCGCGCGTTCAGGGGTGAAGTACTCCCCCCATAACTAACATCATATTGTGGCTCTATTAAATTAGGTATTTTAGATTTGCAGTGTGCTATTTACGTAACTCATAGTATTTACTAGATGTAAACATAGCTCAAAATGTTCCTGTAGCCTATACCGCAATGTGACGAGCGATTCGTTACATTGTGTTCCGAATGCCTTCAAAAATAATAGTGTATCCTCTCGTCGATACCGTTATCTACGTGACAGGTTGAAGCACATCAATAGAGACAAGAGACACGTAGAGGCCAGAGTTTTCCCGGAAAACTGGGCCGTTAAAACGTAGTGTGCGTAATGGCTCAATTGGTGTGTCGTAAGCTGCAGTCATAGCCTCTTGCGCTCGATCGTAGCAGTGCACTTACTTATGTTTATAAATTGTAAAAATGTTTTTGTTGTGATGACAGTTATAGGTACCAGCACTTCCATTTCAATGAATAGCTTTTGTCTGCCATGGAGCCCATGTCCATACTAAATACTACCGCATAAACAGCAATGCGTGAGCGTGAAGCATTTTATTGTTTTGTTTAGAGCCGACGTTTCGTGTCACTCACTTTCCACAATGAAGTTATAATGATTACACTAACATATGCACAACACTTAAATATTAGGTCAGTGTCCGTGTAATTGTTCTACAAAAGAGAAAAATCATTAAAATGCTACCGATTTTGACTAGATTATTAAGTACGAAATGTTTACAGAGGAGGCATTATGTTGTTTTTTCCGCTTGTCGTGATCGCCGGTATCGCTTTATAGTACTTTATTATAATAGAGAGGATCATGACAATCGGCGTTGACCTGCGATGACTTCAAAGTTCCCGTAAGGCGTGGGAATTGTCATATGATAATCACTGCTTGGCAGTACCTACACTTGAGCATAAAGCCCGATGCAATATTACTTTGTATATAGGTATAATTCTAGGGCTCTACGCAAAATACACACATGTTAAGATCACGCTCACACCACGTCAATTGCATTTGAAATAGGTGTAATAAATCTATATATACCCTGTAACTGGTTGACGTCCGTACATATACATTGAAAATATTTTATAAGTAGGTACTACTCATAGCATTTATATTAGCGCTATTGCTCTTGGGTTCCATTGACCTAAAATAATGATTTTAAGAATTAATTTTCTCTTAGTCGCTAACTTCAGGAATGGCTTAACCGGTGCGGATGCGGTTTTGATTTTCTCAGATTAACTTTTATTTACCTCGCTCGCGTCAAGTTCGATCGCGCTGACGACTCTAGATTCCCAATGCTGCAATGCCGGTGCTTCACACAGATCGTCGGGAGCTGGCTCTACCATGAGAGCTGATACCTACTAAGAGATTAGTCTCCTGTCCGTAGTGACGACAGCGAAAAGTAGAGGATCCGAGTATGAAACGACCTTCATCTAAATGGATAATGGATGAAAAGTATTTTATATTAAATTAAATATGATAAATTAATTGCAAGTGGGTTGACTAAAAAAAATTTAGTCCAGAATACGATTATTTAAAAAAAATATTTTTTTAACATTCAGTTAATAGACAAATGACGTACCAATCAAAAGTATGAAGCCTATAGAATATATGCAAACGTTTGGTTGCCTATTTTTTTCCCGTCTTAACTTTTGGGTTGGCAGGTATAAACAGGTATATCGATATTAGTAATTTGCACTGGTATGGTTAATGAATCAACTTCATGTCAAAAATTGTATAACAGAAAATTGAACCGACTACAACCATGAAAACCATGAAAATAATTTTCTACCAGTCTGAAGTTGGTGCTTCAGCACGAGCCAGCAGGAGTGATTGAAGCCCAATATACTTATTGTCTACCTCACCTATATAATAAGTTATAATAAGTTGAAAATAAAAATGAAATGAAAATGAAAATAATTTATTGCATAAAAAAAATTATAAACAAGAGCTACGGCTCTGGATCCTGAGCTAGGAGTCCCTGTGTTACAGGATCCAGGTAGGAAATAAGACCGGTTAATATATACTACTACTACGCATTACTTCCTGCTACTGCTTATATACTATAACCTAACTAGGATTATTATAATATTAGGTACATTTGCTATTTAAATGTGGTTTTATAATGACTTCCTATATATAAATATATGTGTGTGTGTGTGTGTGTGTGTGTGTGTGTGTGTGTGTGTGTGTGTGTGTGTGTAAATATTAATAAATATTTGGTGTAATAAGTTGCTTGTATCGGATAAAAGTCTGTGGAACTTGGATTATTGTACTACAGTTAGAAGCGTTTCGGTCTCATGATAGTCGTGCTGCATGAGCCACTGCGTTAAAAGTTGTTTGTGGGAGATATTTTCGCATGGTAGGTTTTACAGAAAGTTTTCATGATGAGTGGTGAGATAAAAGGATGAAAACGCCTAGCAAATTTAGTGTTACACTTAGGGATTCTCCAACGTATTCGTCGTCTTGTGTCATCGTCAAAGTTTTTGTCGTGCTTTTTGCAGTACTCCAGCAAAATCTTCCTAATAAATAACTGGCGAACCGTTAGCACATTTGCGGTTTCGTATAAAGCTTTGGTACTGTACCGAATAGGTTTTCGGAAAGCAACTTTCAGAAGGGATCTTTGAGCTCTCTCCAAGCTGATGAGGTGGCTCCTGGCTGCTCCGCCCCAGACCGAATTGCAATACCCCAAAACTGATTCACAGAGCGCGAAGTACACTTGCCTCAACAGCTCAGAGTAGGCGACTTCCCTTAGAGAGCGAAAAACAAACATCAGCTTACGAACACGGGACTTGAGAGATTCAATGTGCTGTCGCCAGCTAAGGTGGACATCAAGTATGACGCCTAGATATTTAATTTCGTTACTGCGTTCGAGGACGTCTTTACAGCTTGCACTGGGGTCCAGAGAATGATCGCTCCCAGAGCCAATTCCAATACAAAAGTCGCTGTCAGGCTGACCCTTTGTGTTAATGGAAAAGCACAAATATTTAGTTTTGGTCACATTTAAAGTTAATAAGTTTTTGTCAAGCCAATCAACTACCCTCCCAATATTTATTTCAGCGAGTCTCTGCACTTCACTCCAATCCCTTCCCCGTACCAAAATTGCTGTGTCATCCGCGAAAGATATAGTTGTAGCATGGCACAGGTCGAGATTGCAAAGCCCGTCTATGTAAACTAAAAAAAGGGTTGGTCCTAATACGCTTCCCTGTGGCACTCCGAAATCTACGTTGAAAATCTCGCTAAACTGAGTGATTATATAGGTGAGGTAGACGACTATAGTTCTACTCCTGCTGGCTCGTGCTGATCGAGGCACCGACTTCCGACTGGTAGATAATTATTTTCATGGTTTTTGTAGTTGGTTAAATTTTTTGTTATAAAAATTTTTCCACGCTTTTTAGTGTAAAAGATCTAAGATACAATAGTTTAATGCCAACTACTCGTCACCTTTAACGAAAAATTGCTTTTTCCGATGCAGAGACGTTCAATATTGAGGAGTCCTGGTGCTTTGTCACCCGTTTCATTTCACCATATGCATTACGATGAGCTTAAATTGCTAAGCAACCGTGTTAAAGTAATTGAAAAAATTGAGCTGTCGCTTCGTTGGTCAAATGTGGTCTTCATCATCAGTTTCACTTCACCAAATGATGATTTTCAAGAGCAAATGAACGAGTTACTACTAAATACATCGAAATGATCATATGTGTCCCTACAATATTTGAAGAGTTCCCTCGATTTCCTTAGGATCCAGTCATCAGATCATCATGATTTCGTGTTTATCGGACCTAATTGAAAGCATTCCTAGACAAACGAAAAACATTGTTTTCAAATAGGTTCATAAATAATGACGGGTAACAAACATAAAAAAATACAACCGAATTGAAAACCTCCTTTTTTGAAGTCGGTTAAAAATAACTTTTCATCAATTAATCAAGTTCGGTGAAGGTCGTTTTATATTCGGATCTTAGACTATAACGATAAAATACCACAAAACATGGCTTATCATGCTAAACACACGAGTAGGTACCTAATATTTACCTCGACGTTACTCTACCTACTGACCGACGACCGACGTTGGTCTACTCGTGACCACGGCCACTGCAATGTGGTCGAAACGTCGAGGTAAATATTACTCGTGTGTTTAGCGTGATAAGGCCTGTTTTGTGGTATTTTGACTATGTGTGAAAATAAATAAAGCCGCTGAAAGGACACCGATCCGTCATGCGGTAGAAAAGCAAAATGGAATAAAAGCCGCAGATAAGCAGCCATCCGCTACGTCTAAATAGACTAATGGGTATAAATCCGCAGAAAGGCTAACAAATACCAAAACGGTAAAGTAAGACAGCAATCGACGTATAAGTGTCAAGCGCTGAAAATTCCCCCACAAAATGATTCCTCTGCGCGACGTACTCGGACATTAAGGATTACGAAGGTACGTAATATATCTGCTGGATCAATTACGTACGTTGAAATTGGATTTACACGGTGAATTTCTGTTACGGACTTGAATGTAACATTTTTAAACAAATTAAGTTTAATGATAAAGGTTAAATTCGTTTATAAAAAAAAGCTTTCGCTTTTACATCAGCATCATCCATCATTAATCAATCATTAATTGTAGCTAAGCAAAAGACGTTCGATTAGTAAGTTTTATGATTTGATTTAATGTTTTATGAAGTCTCAAGTTTTGCAGCTCATCATATTTACTTAGGGCGCCAAATTAAATTATATATGACTATGATGGTTTGTGGGCATAATGTAGCTACAATCTACACGTTCGGTAACGAGTCGAGTAGGCTATTTGCCTATAAACTGTAGCGATCGTGTCACGCCGCGGTACCGACAGCATAACAATGGGCGTTATGGTCCAGTCGTTGGGTCATGCCTGCGCATCCGTCACACCAGTGTTACTGTTTCAAATTTAATAAAACACCCGCCATACCTACTCTAATTTGCTTCTGGAATAAAGTATCAGAATATTCTCGGACTACCTTGGAGTTTCGAAGCTAGGAACCATAATAGCTATTAGCTGAAACATTATGTTGGTGCAAATTAACTTAAAAGAAGTTAATATTTAATTATTTTTTTATTATTTCGCAATGTTTTGATTTTGCTGTTGAATTATCATAATATCTGATACCATGATCCGTTAAAGGGCTAGTTAAATTTAATTTAATAACTATGCTAAAATGATAACGGTTTTTATTAAGAAGAAAAGCCAACTTATGGTAAAAAAATATATTTGACAGGGGAGCTTAAAGCGTGCGACATATAATGACTATAGGCATACCTAATGTGAAGAATCCTTACACGGGTTCAAGTTTTTGTTGTGTTTAAGCCTGGAATTAATTATGATCACGTCCGGTTCGGACTCTACGTGAATTTATTTTTCTCTATTTTATGATAAAAGACGTAAATTTTATAACAAGTAAATTTTTTGACAGTTGACAATATGTGTGTCTCTGACGACCTGATTGACACATTTCTGTAGTCGATATAAATTCGATATAGCTATTGAATATCATAGCGGTATCAGCAGGGCTCTACGAAATACGAAACTCGAAGTTCATATCGTACCGTCCCTCTCGCTCTCGTATTAAACAGTATAAGTGTCAGAGGGACCGCACGACACGAACTTCGAGTTTCATAGTAGCCCTGCTGTGCAGTATGTAACCGCCGTACCGCACACAGTTTGGTTTGCTCTCAGGCCGGCGGGGCGAAGCCCGAGGCCGCATCCGCTCAAACGTACGGCTGCGGTAGAAATGTTAATGAGCTTGTGATTTCATTCCGAGGACCAACCAAATTATTCTTTACGACCTCGTGCCGTTCCGGTACTTCCTTTTTTATCCGAAAACGGTACGCGAATGAGGGTAATTGGACGCTTAGCACCACGGAGCTGCGTTACGTCACGGTGGAAGGACAATTGCTAAGAACAGCACTAAAGTCAAGCTAACACATAGTGTTTGAAGGTAGGTTGTTAAGCGCTTAAATTGAATTAGAAATTACATTTGAAATATAATGTTCGTTCGAATTATCATTTTAAACTGCTGATGTATTTTGACCGCAAACTAATCTACCAGATTAAATCAGAACGTAATGATTGATGATGACGACATATGGTATTTAGATGTTTTTACCACTTTTACTTATGCGTTACGCTCTCAGACTGGATAAACATAATGAGTCGGACATCTAATGTCAGATTCTGAATATTTAAACAACGACATTAAAGCGTATAACCTAGTACCTTATAATATAAGATAGGATTACCAGCATTAAACCTACCTACAAGAAATGTTAGGAATGGTTACGATGTGGTAGAGCCAAGCAAGATAGAGCGCACCTATGCAGCGGGCCGATGTCGCATTTGATAGGTCGGCGTCTAAAGGCGTCAGGTTGAATCCGCATAAATTTTAGTCATTTTTCTCAGTAATGTTCTCGAAAATACTAATTATAATACGAGTAGGGAAACTTTTGAAATAGAGAAACCCGCTCAGTTTGTATTTTCGATAGAGAAACCCGCCTTTTTAGACCGATATCAACGAGATCTCTGTGAGATAATGTGTTAGGTTAGGTATTGCTGCAGCACACACAGCCCACAGCCGTAGACTACACCACCGCCGCATCTACTTACTCGTAGATGATGATAATACATCCCACTAAGTAATATTATAAATACGAAAGTTTCTTAGTCTGCACCTTTTGTTGTACCTCTTCACGTCTAAACCACTGAACCGATGTAGATGAAATTTGGTATACAGATAATTTGAGTCTGGGGAAAAGACATAGAATAGTTTTTATTCCGGAAAATTGCGTTGTTCCCGCGGGATAGCTATAAACGAATTCTACGTGGACGGAATCGCGGGCAACAGTTAGTTTATTTTATTAAAAAGTTCTGTGGTAAAGTACTTCCATAATTCCGAAGTGTAACCATAGCATTCCCAATAAGCACTCGTCAGTGGTACCTACCTACCTATAAATAGACAATTTTGTTGTACCGAACGTTGAGATTACATCTTCACTTAGACAATCTGGACAGTACCGGTACTGCGATCATAATTGGAGAAGGAAATGACCATGCATCAATTGAGTTTTACTTCTTTTCTCGTATTATCGATGCGGTCTATAATAATGAAGTTAACGAACTATGTTTGAAAAATTCTAGATTTATCAGAGTTTGGTTCAGACTCAGTTTAGCCAAATTAAGAAACTAAATATTATACATGTAATGTAATTCATACAGCTTAACTTAACGCTTGTAGATTGCGTTGTCGCATAAAACCAATTTAGTTTCACTTTGACACAATGCCTTATAGGGATTTCTCTTTTGTAAAGATCATTGAAAGTGTCGCTAAAGTATACACATAAAAAGGCTAAAAAGTAAGGTGCTTATTCGGTTCACCATCAATTGTCCCAAACATGGTTTACCTAAAAAAACTTTCGAAGTTTTTGAGTAAACGGGTACAATGTGTCATAGTAGAAATGCGTCGTCATCTCGTGATTTGTGCAATCAAGACAAATGCTCTTTAGGTGTCACCATCAAAATGTTACAATGTAATTACTATATTGTATATTTAGGTATTTACATAGTTACAAGCAAGAAAAATACAGTACCTACAGAGTTTAGAGCCGCCAAAGAAGCCATACTCCGCCCGGAGGATATTTAATCGCCTCCATAAATTGTGTCCATTGTGTGAAAGTTGTATAATTAGTTGTAATACGGTCTGTAATGGAGTACTCTATTGTGCCACATAGATAAATTTCTCATTACTGTCAGGTGGAGGTACTCGGGTTGTCGAGCTGCCGCCTGCGGCCATCGATTGGCGCACAGGCTTGCGCTTGCTTTGTACCTATCAGATGCCCGCTTCTATAACAAATACCCACTTTGTGTACCCTACTTAGAGGTAGCTTTAAATGGTTATTTTGTTTTGGTAGAATAGGTATTTAATTTATCGACTTTTCGTTTAAGTCATTTCCTTCCATACATACATCGATGGATATTTTATTTTAGCCGCATTACGTAAATTATTATACCTAGTGCCATCCACGACGACGAGTGATTTTGTCAAAATTAGACATTGCAATAAGAACCACGGCACGCGTCATCGTGAATGACTCTACCTATTAACTACAGGATTAGGTATTCTAAAAATACTTATATACAAATCCTTTCTTCATCAGTAATATTATAATGCGAAAGTAACTCCGTCTGTCTGTTTTATGTATGTCTGTTAACTCTTCCGACTTAAACTGCTCAACTGATTTAGATGAAATTTGGTACGGAGATAGCGATAGAGAGGGATAGTTTTTTATCTGGGAAAATTACCGCGGGATAGCTATTATATTTGCAGACAAAGTCGCGAACAACAACTAATCAGTACCTGCTTGATAAATTATTATATGATTTACATATCGAATACTTTGTCTTTAAATATTTTATACAAGTAAACTTAATCTACAAAACGTAGCGTGGTTACTTAGCTTTAAAACAGTTATTCCAATGACTTATTACATTAAACAGTAAATTATCTAGACTCAAAGGACGGGCCAGTGAACAAGGCATTGGGTCAACGGTACGGGCGGATAGCTGATCCAGCGAAATGACTATCCAAGCGTATCGTGGCGCCATGAGAAAATATCAAAATACTTACATCATTAAAAACGGAACAATAGCTTTACGTTACAATATAACACTAAAAAGTGAAAAATAATTATTGCAGCGATATAATGATTACTAACAATGACACAGCTGAAGTTCTGAACTCTGAACCTGAACTCTCACCGCATTACGAATTTAATGATATAATGATGGACAATTGTCGAGTTACGCTCACGATCGGTTTCCAAATAAATTGTGGAAATCGTATAAAATCTTGATTACCGAAATAGCGATCAGATGGGACGGCCTGACCAAGTAGGTACAGCAAAAATACTAAGTGGGTTCTGGATCTGAAAGTCTCATTTTTAGTTAGGTAGGTACATTATACTAACTAATCTACCATCTACATAGGATTGCTAACCATATCTTGGAAAATTATAGTAGTACTAGTTTACCCGCGGCTTCGCACGCGTAAATTACTCGATCTGGTAGTTACAATTGAATTAGTTACAAAATTCCTGTGGAAAATCCCAAAATTTATATCTTAATCTTCATTGAGGTGTTGTGTTAAGAACAACTATCCCGTGGGAATATTGGAATAAAAGTAGCATATGAGTTATTTTAGACATCCAGCTATACCTACATACCAAATTTCATGACTCTAAGCCCAGCGTAATCTGGCGCGCGGCAATGAATGGGTAAAGAGCTTTACAGACTGCAATGCAGGATAATGAATAGATTGCTTTTTCCCTGAATGGCAACACTGGCAATCTCTGACTGGGATCGCTCGTTTTTGGCTCGAAATTCGAACTTGTGATTTTATTTTGCTTAATATACAAAATGTTCACACTCAATATCATATTTTCTCAAGTTTTTCGCGATTCCCAAGGTCAAAGAATCGAATTGCTTTAACATTCCAGAGAAATAATGCGTTGTTTGGGAGAAACGTGTCAAAATGGTGTTGTAGGGCGCCATCCTGCTCTGTCTCGTTTTTTTGTCCCGTTCTGGCGGTTCACTTTTATATTATAGATTTAGCCCGAAGTATAAAAAATATACTTTGAAGAAAAACTTTTTAAAAACAGAGAGATTCTCGTATTCAGTTCAGTAGGTTAGCAACCTACTTAATAAAAATAACTACATTTTACAGTAAAAACGGCTAATCCGAATCGCATGTAAAAGGTCTAACCGAAATATAAGTAGTAGGTACTAATTTTTGCGCAACTAGGCACTATACATAATGCTGTACCTAGGTACGGTCACGAGCGTTAATTTGGGACCCACTTAAGATCGAATATCTGTCATTTTGTATGACAATTCAAATGATTTTTTGACAAAATGGGTTTCAAACTAACGGTCGTGACCGTACTATTATACCTATTTTTTTAAAAAGATGTAGATGTAGAGTCGTTTCAAGTTATGGCGTGGCCAAAGGATATTCTGTATCTATTAAACGAGTTTTTTTTTAGGGTTCCGTAGCCAAAATGGTATTTAGTGTCTGTCTAGTGGCCGTCCGCAGCTTTGCTGAGAGACTATCAGTGCTGGAAAGCTGTAATTTTGCTCGAATATAGGTAGCAACTAAATGTGCCGACTAAATGGTAAAACAAAACTAAAACAAAATATATTCTTTTGTGGTACCTCCCATAGACGTACAGAGGGGGTGATTTTTTTTCTCGTCTAACCCCGTCGTCGTGTGGGATATTGTTGGATAGATCTTTTAAAATCATTGCAGGGTTGTGAATACCCACGATTTTTTAAATTTAGAGATCTGTTTGTGAAATATTCAACTTCAAAGTGTATTTTTTATCAAAATCGAGCGTCCCCCCTCCCCTCCACCTCTAAAAGCTAAACTATTGGTTTAAAAAAATAATAATAAAAATCCTGATGGAATTAAGTATATCAAATTTACAAGGAAAACTATAGCGGCTAAGTTTGCTTATGAATTATTAGTATTTTAAAAGTAAATAGCAGCCTAAGGTAGGTATAAATTATACCTAAACTTGAAGATCCCGCACAAAATACAAAACCCAAAAACAATACTCGAAAAACATTACTTGATTTTTTCGTATCGGCTACGGAATCCTATCTTGGGCGTGTCCGACACGCTCTTGGCCGATTTTTTTAAATCTATTTGAGTGTTGATTAATAAAGATTGTTTATGTTTATTGTACTTATTTACAGAAGTGCTACACCTGATCGGTGAGCCCGACTTCCGCGACGTTCGCCTCCAGTGGGAATACGGCGGGGCGGAGGAGGACCACCAGCCTAAACTCCTGGCGTTCCAGATCAACTACTGCGAGCTGCAGGCCTGGGGGCAGTACCGGTGCCGCACTAAGGTGACTATTTGTAGCTATAACAATTTTGAATTTGACGGAAATAATATAACTAATCAATCGATACAGGATTACGTTCGTCTCGTTTTTGTTCTGCTTTCACATGGGATGTTGGGTTCACTAGAATCACATATAGCAAATTTCCTATTAATCTATTTACTTCTTACGTACTCGTACTTAAAAACTATAGGTACCTACAGTTTAAAATCTATTACCGTTGCATAAAGCAAAAGCGATGCAGAGAATATTTTTGTTTACTATCAATTTTATGGTTACTTACAATTAGTATTTATGAAATAAGATGTAGGAGTCTATGACAAAATTACTTACCTACCTAATATAGTACCTAGACCAGATAGGTAAGTGCTTCCCCATTTTTATAGCAGTTCCTATAACTACTTAGCCTACCTATATCAGAATAAAAACTGTCATGAGCTTCTATGGGTGTGTAGTTGAAAAACAGGGTCGGTATTTCCATATCGGTAGTATCCGAGCCGGTAAAGAGTCAAAACGATCGAGTCAAAGCAAAGACACAAATTCTTTTTTAATGTTTTTTATTCTGGACTATGGAACAACCCGTACCTGACCCACCGGACTGTCGTAATTTGGCGGTAAAGAAAACTCTTTCATTTTTTATAATTAGTTGATGCTACTTAATAATCTGATATTTTTTCTGTTAATAAGAAAGGTTATTCCTATCGATTAAAAAAAGTTTCAAGCGTTTCTAAAATTTTCATCCATTTCCATTACCCATTGAACCGGAGCTTAGCGATATTTGTACTTTCTATACTAATAGTATAAAGAGGAAAGATTTGGATTTTTGTATTTTTGGATGTTTGTTACGAATTAACTCAAAACTACTAGACTAGTGATTATAAAGACAGTTGAAATTTTCACAGATGATGTATTTCTGTTGCCGATATAACAACAAATATTAAAAACAGAATGAAATAAATATTTGAGGGGGGCTCCGAATACAGCAAACGTGTTTTTTTTTTGCAGTTTTTTGCTAATGTCTAATGTTATATAGGTGCGGAACCCTTCGTGCGGGAGTCCGATTCGCACTTGGCCGTTTTTTTTATTTTGCTCGTGTGAAGCCGGGGCGGGTCGGTAGTAAAAGATAAAGTTATAGCACGTTATAGTACCTAATAGAGCGGTTTTAGCGCGGTAAAGTGGGGTGGGATAAGGCACAAAGTAAATCCCAATATTTTAACAATGGTCTTATAATATTTATTGTGGTTCCCGGTGGTGTTAATACCGAATAATAATTTAATTAATGGAATTAATCACACACAATAAAAACATTGCGTAAGGCGCTTGAAGGTAGAGTCTTTTTAAGTATATAGGTAATAAGCGAAATTAAAAATAACTGGGACAACTCGCAACAAAATAAAATACTGTAGTCAAAATACGCAAGCATATAGACAAACATCTAATTTCCGTGTTCAATATTCTAGGTAGTGGAAACCTTAGATGACGAAAACTCAGGCAGGACAGAGTCTTCGAGGACGGCGAGCCCTGTTGCGCGGCGCGGGCGCACGTACAGCTCCCGCATCGCCGGCCTGCGCATGGCCACCACTTACTCATTCGAGGTGCGCCCGGTCAGGCGCGACGCGCGCGACCTCGCCGACCCCCACTCCATCGGTTCCAAAATCATCATCGTGCCGACGAAAGGATGTGAGTAATAAACCGATACTGTACGCGTAATAATACACATTAGTCGATGTGACGTTATATCCGGATTTGAGAATCATTATTCAGAGTCGAAATTCACTTAGGTACTGAGATCTGGTTCGAAGGACCATGTTGGGTTATGGTTAGGATGGCGATCGCATATCAACGGAACTATAAAGTTAGTCTAATTGGATGGCTTTTCTTCATTCTGATCGCGTTAAGTAGTCAGACACAAAAATAAGCTGTAAGTGAATGGCCAGAATGCAGTAACACGAGGTCTTAGCTGTGACAAACCTATTTGCAAAATTGTATAAGTACTTGCGATGCGATATTCATGTAACGCCTAATTAAACAGTCGCTTCGTTTCTTTCCATTACTGTTGAATGACTCATTTTGCTAGTTACTAAATGTTTGATAGATTCTTAAATCGGCGAAGTCAGAAACTGAGTGCTTAATATAAAATTAACAGTTTCAGCCCGAGCTACCCAGTGCTTGCCACATGCCAGTGAAGTGGAGGTTCAAACTGGGCCTTACTTTGGAGGACGAATCGCGGTTGAAGCCGCGGACGGCGGGCCCGAGCGCTGCTCCATGCAAGGGAACCCCAACAGCGCACAGGATGCGTACATATTGCGCATACATCACGACGACTGCGGCTCTGAAGTCAACGATACTACAGTTGCTACATACGTCATCGTGCAGGAAAATCTTCCGATACTCACACACAGCACTAGACGGTACGCCATAACCCAATCTCACTAGAATAAATAGCTCGAATTCTAGCTTAGGTAACACATAAGACTAATTTTTAATTCGACATTCACACGAAATCGGGATTCATACAATACCAAAAATCCCAATTATAAAATCCCAAAATCTCAATTCTAGACACATGAAATTTGGCACAGGTGCTTCATACAAGTAGGTAAATCAAGAGAACGGCGCATTTTCTGGGAATTCCCATGCGATTTTAATAAAACCCTACATTTTAAATTCAACTGATTTAACGCGTGCGAAGCCACGGGTAAAGAAAACACTAGGTAGGTAACATAAAAAATCGTAAGTAGTTGTGCAATGAACGCAAAATGATTTTTCCACTTCTTTTCAGTTTCTTGGTACTCTGCACTTATAAACCAGAGACTTTAACGGTCAGAGCTGGAATCAACTTACCGAAAGCTAATCCTGGTGATGTTCTGCTACATACGAGGCCGCACTCCGGTTCAGTGGAACCCTACGACAACCAAGATCTGGATTATAATGAACTGCAGCCAGCTAGGCTTGAGGCGGGGAAGGAAGAAAGTGAACCAAGTTTGTACTACCGTACTACTATATACTGTATATTTTAGGACAATAGACACTTGTTCGGCAACGCTATTGCAAAACTTAAATTTGAAATAAAAGATATTTAGCGCCAACTATGAATTGAAGTGCTTTTTCGTTCTAAACCAGAGGTCGGTTATTAACCGTTCCCACCTCCCACTGACCTCAAATAGCCAATAAGACGACATTTTATTGTTCGCAAGTTTTTGACGAAATAACCTTACCAACAAAAAGTTGGAAAACCCCGACTTTGTCACTTCAAAGTTCAATATCTCAAAACGGCTGAAACGATTTTGATGAAACATGTCTAAGAACCTTCGCTAGAAAACCTGCTTTCAAATAAAAAAAAACTACATTCAAATCGGTCCACTCGTTAAAGAGCTACGGTGCCACAGACAGACAAACAGACACACATAGCGGTCAAACTTATAACACCCCTCTTTTTGCGTCGGGGGTTAAAAAACATTGATTGTAAACTAAATAAAGGAATAAGGAAAAAAAATCTTCTTACCAAATTGACAGAGATTTATTGTTTTTGAATTAATTTTCAGGTATGCTGGGCGAAGTATCAATGGTAATGTTCTTGGTAATAGCTGCGTTTGGTGGAATGGGGCTACTGATCTGGAAGATGGTTCCCCGAACAGAAGAGGATAACGTGTCCATCTCGACAGCGTCGACCGTATCTCGCAGCAGTATTTTTGGCAGGCGGAACAGAGATAGATTCTCCGATGGAACTTCGGTGTATTCAATAACTTTGTCTGAAAAGGACGATGACTTTGTAAAGAAACCATGCGAGGGGGATAACACATCGGAAGCTTAATTTTATTATATTTAAAGATTTGTGACGCTACTTTTATAATGTGTGTTTTATGTAGGTTGATGAATTTTATTGTTGTCAGGCCATTTATGTAGGTACTTTTTCGAAAGTGGTCCTCAATATTAGATAACTTTAACAGACGACACAATATGGAAACAGGGTGTAGAACAAAAATTCCCGTCCCATCAGCCCGCTAATACCAATGATATTAAAAGAGGTAGATACCTACTTAGGTAAAGTCAAGTGTAAAAATATGAACGTATTCTAAGTTTCAAAAATAAGTACCACAGACACTTATTCCGACGCAATAAGGCCGTAGTAACATATTTTTGAGTCGTTCGAATAAATACACTTATTTTTGTACTTGACTGTAATACATACCTATGTTATTAGTGCACTGAGAATGAAGTGCAAAGTGCAAAGGAGGCACCAAATTGGAGTTTCTTTGCCACATGATGTCGAAGATGGTGGCAGCCGGATACTTTTAATAACGCGAGTAAAAAGGACACAAAATGTGTGTGTGTGTGTGTGTGTGTGTTTCCCGAAAAATTTCACAATTATGTGGGTAAAGAAAGATCATCTATGAAAATCAACATCGCACAACAATATTTGAATCCGATTTTCATATTAATTTGGGGCCCTGTAACAGGAGCAAAAATTAAAAGAGAGGTTCTGCTACTTAAATGGAACTACTTTAGTTCTGCAACTTTCATAAATTAAGTAATTGTATCATTGTTTATTCCAAACAAATTAATAAATGGCCTAAATGACACCGCATGTCAACGGATTTCGCAATACATTGCTTGTCCAATCAAATTTTAAACTATAATAAACATCATGCTACAAATTATTTTCAAATGATGTAGAACTAAATTAGCTCTAGATGAAGAGTTTAAGCTGTAGTTTAATTTTTTGCTCCTGTTACAGTGCCCACCTTGTATAACTGACTGATTATGAGAAAAATCGACTACCTACTGTCTATAAATGTACACCTGCTGATAGTAAGCCGCATAACTTAGGCCAGTACTCACATGTCCAATTACCTGCAAGTCTGTTAGTACCCAACTTCTAACTTCTCATGTGAAACTTTTTATGAACCGATATATTAAGGTCTTCTAGGTAAAACTAAAGCTCACTAACTAATAAGAATAATTGACAATTCTTAATTGCAACAACTGACTATGCTTTTAACGAAAAAGTTCAAAACCAAAACAATTTATTTCATGCGTTATGGAAAAAATATAGTATGCAAGGAAATCTATTGTTTTTTATTTGTAAGATTGAAATTTAGAATTAAGTATTTAAGGTATTAAATAACCATTTAATTATAAGTTATAAAACGTGTGAAAAATAAAAACAAATGTGAAATACTATCAGAACTTTATTTCCCCAACTTCAGGTTTATCTAAAACAAACATTTGTTTCTCCATGGACACTTCAGGGAATAAAAACTGTTTCACTATATCATTCAGCTCCTCTAATGCTATTTGAGCATGGAGTCGGACCACAGAATCTTCATCTGGGTCTCTGTAGAGATCCTTCAGAGTTCTATAAATGGGCAACAGATTATCTTTTAACTGCAGCAAAGTTTCCTTTCCAAGCCCTTTTAGTAAGCTAGATATCACCATAACTGCAGCTCTTCGACACTCAATTGCTGGATCAGTTTCTATTGTGCTCCAGATACATAAAAGTATCTGAAATAAAATAATGTTCATTAGTATTTACATTACTTAGGTACCTATTTATTTCAGAGATCAGTATTGTCTCTAGCCACTAGCAATCCTCTTGTTTATTGCCTTTGACATTTATTTTGGCCCATAGGGGCAACTATTATCAGTGTAGCCAATGAAAGCAGATGGGAGAGGCCTATGTCAGTGAAGACACCAATCTGAGAAATATTTTATATTAGAACGCTATACTTAAATTGATGCACTATTACACACTAAAACTAGTTTGCTAATGTGTGTCGGAACTCAAAAAAAAAAAAAACGGATTTCTATTTTAATTCTCATTTAAATCTTCAAGAAATAGAAGAAAACAGACGAATCCCGAGCGACATTAACATTCTACTTGTAGGTAGGTACAGATAAAAATATTTTAAGCAAATTACCACAACAGAATAAAAGGGTTGTAAAAAATATTTAGGTATACATGTCAAATGCAAAAATATATATAATTACAGCCACAATATGTATACATCGACCTTATGTTTAGTAGCATAAAGGTGTATAGATGAAAAATGAAATGAAAATGTGTTTATTTAAAAATATACAGTGGTTGACAAGAACGCTTCGCCTGTAACGCGGGGAACCAGTTAAAATTATATTATATTATTAATTCAGGTGATAACTGGCTTAACTAGGATACAAAACCTTAGTTTAGCTATAAAACTTACTTAAAACAAAGGAATCACAATATGGTAGTCAGATCACATAAATATAGGTTACAAAGTGCTTAAGAGATCGTATCTAAAATTGCTTCAGTGTCATCGTAACTCAAGGAATGCAGTAGTTTCATAAGTTTTCTTTTTGCTTCCTTTAGGGTACAGCCTTTTAGGTTACAATAGTTTAGAATTTTATTATACGTAGAAATCTTTATGTGCTCTCCAAAACGTTTGCCAAATGCATGCATGTCATGGATTGAGAGGATTTGTGCTATTTTTGACGTCTGGGTAACATATAGGGTTAATGGTAATTCGACGTATTCCCGTTAGGAGGTGATAGGGGTGACTATTTGCGATAATTTTAACGCCCATAAACATTACGCAAAAGTGAACCATTTTTGAGTTATCTTGTTTTTTAGCTTTTTCAAAATAAGTCAAAAATGCAACATCAAAAATTCAATTTAAGTCTATTTTTTTATTCTGATTTATAAAAACGATTAAACACTGGGTATTTATCAATATTAAAACAACAATTATCGGTCCAAATTTAAAAATGCGAGACGAAACACTATTTTTTTCTATACTTTTTTGTGATTTTTCTCCACTAAAATGCCTCAAAAAAACAGAAAAAAACGTTATGAGACTTGGCTTGCAAATTATTTTAAAAAAATAACCGTTTTCTTAGCTCTCCAACAATGCATAACAACAAGGATGCAAAGATATTGACACGGCCAAAGTTACTTAACATTAAGGTTATGTATACATATTTTTGTAACTTTGGCCGTGTCAATTTCTTTGCACTTGACTTGGCTGTATAAAATAAAATTATAATGGTAGATAAACTTACTTCATAAATGATAGATCCAACCCTGTAATGCAACACTAGCGCAATTTCAGCCAAATTTGAAAGAGCAGATGTTCTAATCAGAGGGTCTTCATGTCGACATCCACTGAGCATTGTATTCAACAAAATTGTTTTGTGCAGAACTGCCATCTCCCCTGTGACAAAACAAAACTTACTTACTTAAGGAACAGTACCTGAGCGACCGAGCTCCGCTCTGGCTAAAACTCGGCAACCAGCGTTTTCCCAGAGATAAGACCAAGCTAGATCGATTTGTCAACCCCTGTACCAAATTTTATCAAAATCGTTGAAGCCGTTTCCGAGATCCCCGAGAGAGTATATATATATTACATATATTTCGTACATGAATTGCTCGTTTCCAGGTATGATAGATATAGATAATGTAAGGATATGGTACTGTTTAGCTCATTTTTAACTTACCAAGTTTTCTGGTTACTTTTACAATTATATCACCAATTTTCATTTTCATTTCTGCTGATTTGTTTTTATCCTCATTTGATTCTGAACAGTGATCAAAAATCTCTATAAATTCCTTGCATAGGACATGTAAAACATCTTCAGTACAAATTGATGCCAGTGATGCTATTCCATTAATTGCGGCGAGGTAGATGTAGGAATCAGCATCTTTCAGTTGTTCCTGAAAGTTAATTCAATAAAGGTAAAACAAAATGAATTTCATAAAAAGACTATTTCAGTGCAATCTGAAAATACTTACTTGGAACAGGCAGAATATAAAATGCTTTTTGGATATGGTTTCTGGATCTTTTACTTCAATCAGTTTAGTAAGTTCTATAACTCCATGAGCCCTTACAGGCAACAATGTGTCAAAGACATCAGATATGGCCTTTGCACATGCAGTCTCCGGCTGCTGGGGTTTATTGCTTGTCATCAACACAAGAGCTTCTTTGCACAAAATATTGTTTAATCCCAACTCATTGTCACACATTTTCTTCAATATTGGCACAATATTGCTAAACATGTTTCTTAAGTTTTCATTGCTGCTTGTGTTTTCCAATATAGTGTTCAGTAATACTAATGCAATAGTAACACACTCGTCGGCATCATTGTTTCCAAAATTTTTCACTAAGAAGTACTCTATAAAGTTTAGAACTCCTGTGGGATGCTCCTTCAGAGTCAAAATGACTTTAGGATATGTGCATATTTCAGACAGCAGTTGCAGAATGTCTAGGTATTTCTCATCATTATTATCAAAAAGCATTGGTTCATCTTCTGGTGTTCCTATAAAGTTATTCATCTTATTTAATTTCCTCTTTTCTGTCAAATCAATGAGTATTTGTAGAGATACCTCAAAAACTGCCTGTATATACTTTATATTAGAAGAGGCTTTGTACAATTTTATAAAATAAAGTAATGAATCCTTCTTTGGATATTCAACAGCATTTGACACAAATTTTAAAGCAAGTCCTGCCTCATACTCTTCAATTAAAATATTAGCCAAATCGTTTTTCTCTTTTCCAAACAACAAAATTATCATTTTTGACCCTATTTCTTGTTTAGGGAATGATTCCAATAGCTTTAAAAGTGTATCTTTTAATTTGATATTCATATCTTCATCTTTGCATTTAAGTCCAATCATGAAAAGTAGATATAAGTTAGGTTGCAATAGAGCAACAGGCCACTTCAAGTTATTAGTACACACACATGCATGCAGCACATTGACTGCTCTCTCTACCTCTTGGACTGACAGGGCTATGGTGCCTGGTAAGAATGGCCTCAAGATCAACTCATCATAAACTAAGGTTTGTAAATTTTCTTTTACTAATACCTGCACAGCTTCAGACTGTGGATACTTTTCATTTAATGCTAAAACACAAGCCACTGCTGTTGACAAATAATGTGTGTTTTTCAATGACAATATTTGCTTCAATTGTGATGTAATATTACAGAGATATTCTATTTCAGAGTTATTTCCATGTTTAGCAGAAACTATTTTACATATCAAATCAATCTTTTTCCATTCAAACCCAGTGTCTATACCATAACTTTCAATAAAACACCTGATGAGGCTGAGCAAGCCTCCTGGTGCAAGGAGTCTCCGACTCATCTCTCTTGCAATAACTCGTTTGACAAATGCTGGGGGAAGAGGATCCAATACACTCTGAAGAACCAAAAGTTCTTTCATAACAATAGGTTGAAAGCAGTTAGCTACTAGATTCTCATATACCTTTGAGTACTGATTTCGATCTTTAATTAATTGGTCATATAACTCCTGAGTCATAGTAAAATTACAATATGAACCAGGTTTTTTTAAAGGAGCAAATGACAATTGAATTAGAGCAGCTAAGTAATCTGACAGATGTAATGTGAGAATGATATTCTTGAGTACTGGCACTGAATAACATCTGGTAAAAAAATCAGTGCATTTAGTGAGAATTTCATACTTATCTTCATCACTTAGATTAAGCGTTGGTAAGTAGTTTGCAGACAAACACCTTTTAGACAAATTTATGCCTAATCCTGGTATGAGGCATCTTGAAAAACCCAATGAGGTTATCAATTGAAAACACGTTCTTAATATTTTTTGATTCTTGACACTTATAAGAATAGTATCATCATTTTTGAGTTCTGTTGTTACAGCATCTATTTCTCGGAAAATTTTGTTTAGAAATGATTTTTGCTTTGCAAGAGCATCTGTAGTCTCTGCTTCCTTCCTATTTTCTTCAGTTATTGTAAGAAAAGAGTTAAACTGACTCTCTGAAAAATAAAGAAATAAAGTGTTATAATAAAGTAACATTAAATCTCTTTAGCCAAATAACTAACTTTTGATTTTTAAAATTACAAGCCTAATAGACATGAAAGTTTACCAGTTGTCAGTAATTTTTCAATATTTTGAAAAAAAATAAGAATATTTGCCATTTTACTACTATTTATTCATTTACAATAGATATAAAACAGAACAAAACAATACAAGAAACACATCATAAAGTAGGGTGACGTGACTGACACGGGTGTAGTTATTGTACGACCTGGACAATGCTCAACCGATTTTGTACGACCTGATAATTCAATCACATGTCACTTGGAACAGTTGGAACACGAACACGAGTCGAGCTTTATCACCTGTACCGATAATATTCAAGGTGCTATGGGACAACCTGATTTTGTACGACCTAATAATCGGAGCACACTTTTGACAGCAAGCAATCGATTCTCACGATTGTTAAGTACACCGAATATTAATAAATTTAGTAGAAAATAACTTAATTTCACACACAATTGGACCTAGCACAACCTAATTCGATTGGATTCCGATTATAACGACGTACAATAACATGTCGAGCATTAACAGGCCGAGCAAAAATTGGGACACCCTAATAAATTGTACGACTTGATAATTCTAATCTAAAATGAGACGTATTTTCGGGTCGTACAGTGATGGCTGAGCAGTACAGGGTCGAGCATTACAGATCCCCACTGACACGATAGTCAGTCACAGATTACTAAAGGTAGTCAGTGGGTGACGTGACACTCTTTCCCGGCCCGGATAATACCGGGATGGAAATACCGACCATGTTTTTCGTGTAAATGCCCAGCCGGTCAGGCCGTGACAACTGACACTGTGACACTGACAAGTCAAGTGTCAAAACGCGAGGTGAGGTGAGGTGAGGACTAAAGAAAGCTTGATTCCGCTACGCTGTATTGCGTTATTTGCGTTTGCATTTAGGAAAAACCGTAACAAGCAGAAGTTCTGAGAATAGGCTTTGTCAATTATTGTATATTATTTAAGTATTCAAACAAATACATACTTGCAAGTATGTTGATCAAAGTAAAGGTAAGATTGATCGTTGAAAATAGCTTCGTCTTAGTATCCATAGAATTACGAAGCATTTATGATGGTTTTGCCTTTTTTTGTTACAGACTCTTACAGGCAAGGAAATCGAGATAGATATCGAACCGACAGACAAAGTCGAGAGGATCAAAGAGAGGGTAGAGGAAAAAGAGGGCATACCACCGCAACAGCAACGTCTCATATTTTCCGGCAAACAAATGTACGTACATTTGCCGCTATCTTTATTTTCCTACGTGTATTTAAATTACTTTATAAATAGATCCAATTCAGAGATATATAATTTACCTTGTAAAAATACTTATCACATTAAATAAGAAAATTAACTTATAACCTCATCAATGTGTAGGTTTAGATTTAAGCCCTAAGTGGGAACTAATAAAAGTACTGCATTCTAGTCTCATCTCTTTATAAGCACAAATTCTGCTGACCTAAATAAAAAAAAGACAGAAACTTACATATTATATTATAGCATACCAAAGGTTAATTTGATGTGAAAAAAGTTTCTAAAATCGAATTTGATAAAGATGATGATGTCTCGATAATGCACTATCAAATACATAAAGTGAAAGCAAAGGCAATTAATGGTGGCAACTATGCTTTGGTAAATGGGTGGAGATGCTTCAAGTTGTATCAGTATAATTCTTGTCAGCGGTATTAGTGCATCTTAAGATGTTTTGGAATTATTCTTCTACTCCACTCAAATTTTAATAACCACTTTAAAATAAATCATCACATTTGTAGAGGATTCAAAAATACTGTAGTGATAATTGTGGATAAAAACAATCTATTTTGTGGCTTGTTTAAATTGAATGCAGGGGCATGCTGTTGCTGTTTAATATTCCCAAGACAAGTATTTGATGGTTCCTTGGCAGTCAAAGGTTTATACCAAAGTTTTGTTACATTTTGTCTTTTTCAGGAATGATGAGAAAACAGCCCAAGACTACAAAGTGCAAGGAGGCTCAGTGCTCCACTTAGTGTTAGCACTACGAGGAGGCGAGTGATGACTTGTGATAACTATGCTTCTCATATTTATAACTTTCAATTTTATGTTCCGTCTTTTATAAATATAATATGATTTGATAACAAACGTTTTTGATGACCTAATTTACATCAATAAGTCTTGATTTTTACAACATACAAATAATAGTACAATTAAAGATGTCCTTTTCCATAATTAATTAAAATCGTTTTATCTTAAATCAATATCCTTTAAATAAATTCAGCTACAGATGTTTATAGCCTACAGAAAGCAACTCTGTCTGTTACCTCTTTTCACTTTAAGCACTGAATTGATTTAGACCGAATTTGTTATAGAGATAGTCTTGAGACCCTGGAAAGGACATAGGATAGTTTTTATCCTTGAAAATTTTATACTTTCTGCCAGATAGCGATAATTGAGGTTTGCAGATGAATCCCCGGTTAAAGCTAGTACATTATAAATATGCAACTAACTCTGTCTGTTACCTCTTCTCGCTTTAACTACTTAAAAGATTTGGATGCAAAAGTAGACGTATTTTTTATACCCTTGGTTTTCATATATTTCATCATACATATTATACTTATTATGTCATCCATGTAGGTCCAAAATGTGGTCAAAAAAATGTATAATTTTTTTTAACAAAAAAGTAAAACCGACTCCAAAAAAAATAAAAGTTGAATCAACTACGAAACCCTTGAAAATATTTTTCTAGGTAGGTACCTACTAGCTCGAAGAGTGAAGAGTGGAACAATAGTCGTCTACCTCACCTACATACTATGGGTTTTATTTTTTTAGGAGCCAGTTTTACTTTTTTGTTAAAAAAATCTTTATTTCTGAATTTTTAGTGATTTGTAGCCAAAGAACATCTCACAACGATTCCATTAAGCCCAAACACGGCTTAGTTACGTTGTTTTATAACAGTGTTATAGAGAGAGTATGGGGGAGGCCTATGTCCAACAGTGGACGTCCTACGGCTGAGATGATGATGATGATAACAGAGTTCCGTTGCCTACCTTCCGGCTTCATCATCAGATCAGTTCGAAAGAATCATTAACTTAAAGCTTCTTCTTAGTCGCTTATCTAGGTATATTAATCATGATCGTTTATAGACAAGCGAGCATTACTTAGCTGTGACGAGTTCCATTGGTCATCTAAGGTCTTCTTTATCAGGTCCAGTTTACCAAATGATACTTTCTGAATGTAAATGCTTATCTTAATGCTAAAAATGCCAAAATTGCCATAGGTGTGCCTATTAAATTTGAGGTTTGCCCTCGATTTCACTAGGATCCCATCATCAGATCTTGAATTAATTCTTTCTTATTCATTCATAAATACTGCTTCACTAAATGCAGAATATAATTAGTTATGGTTGATTGGACAAGAGAAAGATAAAAGTTTCACGTTGAGCATGTAATTTATTACACCCATAACATTGTACATATAATTCAGGTATAAATACACATTTTGCACTGTATTACATAAAAATAAACATCTTTGGTTTACTAAATAAATCAACGACATCAAGAAATATTTTCTACTAAATTACATACATTGTGACATTTTTTAAATCTAATTTTAATAATAAAATTTAAGTTACCACAAGCCTTTTGTTTCACGTTCTTTCTTCCAAAAATATTTACTAATTTGAGCATTTGACCACTCATAAAACAATACAGGTACATACTACATACACATAATTTGACTCTGCTATACTATACAAAGCTTGTGTTAGTTAAATTTTTAAGGATGTAATTAATTGGGTTTACCAACTTTTTCTTGTTTGTTATTCTGTCCCGTTGTCCAAGAGACAACAGTGACAGAGTTTCTTAAAAAAAACTGTTTTGATATATGCTACTACTGTGCTTAGGAGATTGTCCATTAAATAATAGGCTGTAACTACGACAAAAATGTACGCTCTATGAATTATAACCACAGAAAACATGGAGAAACTCATGGTTTTAAAGAGTTGTCCAGGGGACGTAACCATGGCAACGCGGGACTAGGAAAAGTTGATCGACCCAATTAATACTTGCAGGAGTGTAAAATCTCAAGATAAGCATACCGCAAGATAACGCACACCACTGCCACAGGGGCAATCGACCACACCTGACCTGTGTTCAAAATAGTGTCTTCATTTGTGGCTGCGTCTAAGGCCGTCTGTGTATTTGGACCATTTGGTGTGGTTGATCCTTGACTCGTCTTGCTCTAGCTGGCATTACTGAATTAAAATACATGCTTAACCTGAGGCCGTTTTACGCATTCCGAGCTTCAACACTCTCACCACTTCTTTTTGTCAACCAGTCAGGGAAGAAAGAGATGGTGAATGCTATCGCGAGCGTCCGGGCAGGTCCGGCCCTTAAACAACATAGCCTCTGTTAAGAACCAAGCATTTGCTGGCTGTGATGTAATTTGTGTGTTGTTATGGGGGTGAAGAAATTGTTCAGTTTTGTTTATAGGTAAATTAGTTATAGATGAGGTACTCTGCAAAACTTAGTTCATTTGAGTTTATGTGCTCAGTATATGTAGGTGACAAAAAAAAGCATAAGCTTGAAAGGGTTGCCACTTTTACTAACTTACTCCATGTATCTAATAATTAATGTAAGACACGGTGAAGTGTCAGTTTTAAAACAAGTATTTTTCGTGTAGATATCTAAAAAATAAATCCGCAGCATGAAATAACAGTGATTTCATTATTTAATAGTAATGATTAGGACCCTTATAAGTTTTTGGTAAAAATTTCATTTTTAATACAAGCTTTTTTTGCTGACTTTACTTTTTGTTGACTGTACTTGTATTGTCACCCAAACTACATTTGAATACCAAATTTCAAGTCGATTCCATTAACCGTTGAAGAGTTCCGTCCTGTGGAGACGATCCTGGCCGGACTGCCAGGATGTCACTTCAGAATTGTCATTGTCACCAGATTTACATAAGTTTACCAAATTTCAAGTCGATCGGACTACTGGAAGTGGGTCAAATTTAACTTGCAAGATTTGACCCAAATAAATAAACGAACAGGGCAAGTTAAATAAAAGCTTGTAATAATAATAAACCAACTTAATTGTAAGACATGTATATGTTGTGGACCAAGTGATAAATTGGTCATTATTGATAATTATGCATTCATAATTATTCATTAATAATGACCAATATGAGATAGCAATTTGATAAAAACTATTCAATTAATAACATTGCCCGGGCATTATACATAATGTCTATACCCTACTGGGCAAAATAATAAAAAAAATGCCCCATTACTATTTTTTTATTTTTACGTAAAATTTAATGAATCTTTAAAAGATCTTTAAACATCTATCAAAATATGTAAAGTAAGTTATCTTAATAGTAGAATTTTATTCTGGCACTCGCCGGCCGCTGACGCTGCTAAACCGATTGAGATGAAATTCGGTATACATATAGTTTGCGTCCCGGGGAAGGACATAGGATAGTTTTTATCCCAGAAAATTGCATAGTTACTGCGGGATAGTGAAAACCGAATTCTACGCGGACGAAGTCGCGGGTAACGGCTAGTATACAATAGAATTGGCAACCCTACCAGTATTTTTAAATCCTTTAAGCATCATCATTCATTAATGAGGGCTATCGCGTATGAATTCGCCGCTAGAGGCGCCAGTGTAGCGTGAGGTGTCCGAAATGGCAAATCTCATAGTTTTTGGGTGAGCTACGCTACGCGAGTTTATTTATAATTAGAATAATTTTGTGAATATTTTGCATTACCTGAAATTAATTATGGCAATTATGCGTTACGGGGCAATGAATGTGTGTTTTGAGACAGTTTTTGTCTTTCGGAAACTTTTGTCCTCTCTTTTTTTCCGAACAAAATGGGACTACGCAACGACAACTTTGCAATCATCTGAATGAGGGCTATCATTTTTTGTCTTTCTAGATGGCGCCACTGTTGCGTGAGGTTTCTAAGTGTGGCTTTCAAAGTCTGTTATTACGGGCGTGAAAGAATGTTTAGATTAAAATCATATTTAATACACCTTAAAACCGTACCATAAAAATATCGAGTAACCACAGTGTTGCGTAGTCCCATTTTGTTCAGAAAAAAGGGAGGACAAAGGTTTCCGAATGACAAAACTGTCTCAAAACACAGACATTGATTGCCCCGTAACGCATAATTTCCATAATTCATTTCAGGTAATGCAAAATATTCACAAAATTATTCTAATTATAAATAAACCCGCGTAGCTCACCCAAAAACTATGAGATTTGACATTACGAAGACCTCGCGCTGCACTAGCGCCTCTAGCGGCGAATTCATACGCGATAGCCCTCATTATATGTAATCTGCTGGGCTACTACGAAACTCGAAATTCGTATCGTAGCGTCTCTCTCGCTCTCGTATTATGTGTCAAAGGGACCGCACGACACGAACTTCGAGTTTCTAGTTTCGTAGTAGCCCAGCTGACTTGGACAATCACGAATGAGGGCTACTCGACAGGCGAAATATCGCTAGATGGCGTTAGTATCGTAAGATTTTTTTGACGTTACTCATCTCATAGTCATTCACAATGACGCGTGCCGTGGTTCGTAATACAATGTCATTAATGTCTAATTTTGACAAAATCACGCGTCTTCGTGGATGGCACTAGGTATAGTTATTAGCTCGTTTTGGCCATCTAGCGATATTTCGCCTGTTAAAGCCCTCATTATTCTTCCTATCTATTACTTCATTTAAAATAAATAATCATCATAATTCCAAAGGTTTACAATCTACTTATTTATTACAACACAATATCATCAGGATGCCTGTACCTATCCATAGAAACAAAAGCGTGTTTTCATTGTGTTGAATACTCGTAGCTTGCGTTTTATGAAATAGAATTAGAAACTTATATAAACTTATTATGTCAATTTGATCACGTTTGGCTCATGAACGTATTAAACCACCCATAAAACTGCAATCATGAACATTACCTAAGTAGGTACGTGATTCACGGGAAAGGCAACCAGTCACGTTGTGCCCAAAAAAAGCACTGCAGATAAAATACAGGGCAATAATAATTAATCTATCGAATAATCATTCATGGAAAATATTTTAGTATCCAATGACTAAAGAGCCCACATGGCAAGTGAGTTTTTATTGTGGAATGGGTTAAAAATGTCATAGTATACTAATTTATCTACAATATCGAATTAAATGACATTCGGACGGAAACATTTCCATTAAAACGTTATACTGTTTTATTTGGTTGACCAAAAAAGATAACAGTTATAATTTGATTTGGTTAGGTACTACTTTTCCAATCTAAAAGATCTAAATTAAGAAGTGTTGAATTTTTATTAAAGACAATTTCCTCCTATTGAAGGTAGACATATATCAATTCTCTTGGATTAGGCAGGCGTAATAAATACCACAGATATGGTTAGTTTGGCACATGAAAACGTTATTATTATCAATTTACAAAATACTTTCTAAGTAAATTAACGTCGAAGAGTAAGAATATGTAGGTACGTAAATTTGGGAAAACCTATCTTGGAGGATAGTAAACATTACCTCCAATTTTTAATATAGTTAAATAATTTCCAAATTAATTAAGTTGGCCTGATTTACACTTTCCTGTTTTTGGCAAAAATAAATTGCCATGTACCCAATACCTAGGTGTGTTTATAACTATAAGATTAATACTTAATTATGTTAATCGAAGCACGAAAAACACTGATCAACCATTGTATTTGCCCTGGCCGCAGAGGAACTTAGCTAGGGAATACAGCCATCTAACAACACAGCTTTACAGAAATGCACTAATTAATTTAATTACGATACTTTAAAAATAATTTCTGATGAATTAACTAATAGAGATCTAATCCGGATGTCCGTTGTCGGCTGCAAGCAGCGTTGTCCTTCTGGAAAAAAAACCTGATTTCAAATAAAAAAAATCGCATTCAAATCGGTCCTCCCGTTTAAGAGCTACGGTGCCACAGCAGACACACACAGAAACACACATAGCGGTCAATCTTATAACACCCCTCTTTTTGCGTCGGGGATAAAAAATTGTAGTTAAAACAATATGAGTGCGTTTATGTACAGCCGATTAATACATAGAATAGGTACCTACAGGTAGTAACTACATTTATGATGTAGGGGACAAAGCCGCCCGGCAGGCAAACAATGCTTGTGGTATTGGGGAAGCCTCGCTATTTCATACATTATAATAGATACCTACTACAGCTAAACTACAGTGCAAACAGGAGCAAACACCGTTGATACTTAAATTTAAATATTAGAGTTAAAATATTGAGCTTAAGGGGCTGTTTCACCATCCATTGATTAGTGTTAACTGACGGTTAAATGTGATGCCGTCTCTATTTGTTTTGTTCGAATAGACGGAGACGGCATCACATTTAACCGTCAGTTAACACTAATCAATGGATGGTGAAACAGCCCCTAAATATAAAAAAAAAACATTGGTTTCCGAAATAGGTACTTTAAGTCAAGTTAGTCTACCACAAATGTGCTAAATCGAAATAAACACATCTATATATAGCCAAAGCTACAAATTTTGCCACAGCATATTGAATGTAACTAACATGCATACCCAATGCATGGCCAAATGTTTCTTTCTAACAACACCCTGTCTTTCTGTAGGTACCTATGTGTTCGAAACCAATCCAAGAAGACAATAACATAAATTATCTAATATTAGTTAAGTACCTACTAGTAAGTACTCTTCGTTCGAATAATATGCTATCAGTTACGTACGTGCCTAACAGGTACCTGAACCAATTGCAGTTGATGACGAGTCTAAATTGATAAATGAATGCTATCAGGTATAACGTACTACGCAAGTGCTCGGCTATTTTGATATGATCTGGGTCAATGTTACCACCACAATAAGGTATTAGGTACCTACCTAACTGTACACAATCGCATATTTTAGGTGCCACTGTCAGAGAGCATGAGATATGTACCTATAGGTGTGACTTCGACCGTTCGACTGCACAACTCCGAACCGAAGTGTAGTTGTTCAATTTATATTGCGCCTATACTTACACCCGAAACTCGTGTTACTACTTAAGCTTAGTAGGTATACGTATACCACATGCATTCCGCCGACCTCACCATGTAAGTACTTGTACTATTACTTATCCTGTGCATGTACCTAAGTCGGATTACGAGAAATAGATAAATTGGAAGATATTCGATAGTTCTTGGAAGCGAAGGATTTTGTTGCAAAAGTGCGAGCGCTCGCAGCGACGATAGTAAAGTGGTATAACGTAAAAGGTTTAAATGGTCGTACCTTATAAACCTCAACCGTCAGACAGCGCGGGTGTGACCCAGCCGTACTTGTCGTGTGTTTTGACAAGCGAACGGAATGCCTCCTCGGCGCGGCGGCGCGAGAACTCGCGGGAGGCCCGCAGCGGCGCGCGTGCAACACGCCCCTGTCCCTTCACCACCGACGCTGCGAACTGCATCACCACTGCTTCGACGGTGTAAGCAGACGCCCAGCCGCGCGGCGTCAGCAGCTCCATGCATATCGCACCCCCTGAAACAACAGCACTGCTATGTGACTCCAAATTTACTGGATCAACTGGATGGGTCTGGGAGGATCGCTCGCGCACACACACACACACACACACACACGCAGACGAGCAGAACTAATCCATTATTGAATTGAAGCTCCATAGCCTTAAAAGTTCACACAAAGTTTATATTATCTACTTTGTGCACAAAGTCAATTGTTTTTGTCAAAACATCTGATAAAATAAATTTGTTGGTACCTAGTTTATGCATTTCCCTTGTCTAGTAGCAAGTTAAACATGCGTTCCGTGACTAATAAGGAATGAGCCGTGTGTTGTGCTTGTGCAACTTAAGCACTTGTCTCATTCCAAACCTAATATTGCGTTGCTAATACGTACGTTACTAGGTACATATATAGCGGTTCCATGAGATTCCACGCAAGCCATCACCATCAGCAGTATTATAAATTACCTAATACAATTGCATAAAAGCTAACAAATGTCCCCTGCCTTTCTTAGTTATGTTAATTGCATTAAATAGTAGATTGTACAACAAAAGCATAAAACGAGCCATTTTATCCGAGTCGTTCATATAGCCGACCAAGCCGGTACGGCGAGGGTGGATAGACACGTCGAGGGGAAAATGGGTTTAATGCCCGAGTTTTACGCTCTGCTTTTCACTTCGATGGCGAGGAAATGAAATATCAACAGTGGAAACAATTGTTCACTTACTATGTACCTTTTATTGTTCATGTATTACTATATAATTATAATTTTTCAGTTTTATTGATCTATTTTGATTGATTTTTAGTTTTATACAAATTATTTTTTAACAAAAAAAAACATGTAGAGACTTCTTTGTTTGTGGCTGGTTACACCTGATTGCCTTGGTCTTACACGAAGATTTTACTTTATTTCGCCGAAAAGTAGTTTTATGTCGCCTAGATCCAGCATAAATACCAACTTTACGAGCATGAGAAGTGAAAAGACTATTTTCCCACCCTAAAGACGAGGTAATGTCTTTTTCTCACCTTCCATAACGAATCCTTTTTCTATCCGAGGTTCAATGACCCGCATGAAGGGCGGCGCGAACGGGAAGTTCTCCGGGAACACTAGATGTAACAAAATGTTGGGGATGTGGAGTTCCCTTAGGTCTGCGGCCAGCTCGCTCTCCGGGTCTATTTGATGTAGCCGCACGTGCCACTCGAACAAGTTGTCGTTCACTAGCTCTACCTGTGGACACCTTACTTGAATCAGTAAAGGCAGTAGGTACGAGTAGGTACCTACTATAGAGCAGTGGTTCCGAACCTAGGGGTAATTACCCTAGCGGGGGTAAATCAGCTATGAGTATTCTCTGGGGGTATTAAAGAACCTAATAATTAAGATTAAAAATGATAGATCGCAGCTCAGTACCTACAGCACGTGGCATCTCTTTCTAGCTGTTACTTTTACTTATTCCATTGTTAAAAAAAACATTATAAGACTGGTTTTAAAAGTTCAAAGTATTTTTGTGATTAATAAAGATATTTTTATTTGCTTGCGTTGTACTAATCTATTTATTAAATTTTAAAGGGGGGGGGATTCAGTTTTCCCAGAAGGTCGTAATATGGGTAACAATATTAAAAAGGTTAGGAACCACTGCTATATAGTATAGGTAGTGCCAGTTGAGGTCACGCACACAACATGTCATGTAATGACAGCGGAATTTTGACATTCACTCTCCTTTATGCCATCAGTTCTTCATGTAGCTGTGTGTGTAATCATTGAATTCAACTCTCGTGGCCCTACTTATATCCACCATTAATTAAACTCTCTGCGGCATGTCGATCTCTTCACCTACGATTGAATAATTTAAATTACTTATAGCGTGATAGTTAAAACCATAAAGAATTGCCATTCTTGGGGAGTCACAAGATTTAGATAAGTTTCTTGCGCATTGCGCAGCATACCTACTTAATACTTAATGGATACCAACAACAAAGTCAAGAATTCAAATAAAAACAGCACGTATTCAATTCATATTACATAATCAAGTTTTAAAAGCTACTAACCGTAAACAATGGATCGGTGCGGCTTTCCTGTGACCTCTGGATCTCTTTGAGTTCCTTCATGAGTCTGCGCGTGCGCACGGCGGCAGCACGCTCGCGCACGTCGTTGGCAGTGGCGCCCTTCTTCTTCAGCGTGGTGGTCGCCGGGCTGGCCGGAAGACTCGCCGCTTCCGCTGGACTGACGCCGTCTCTGCAAGGTAGATACAAAATCTCCTATTAGTTTGTAGTGGAGAATCGGTTGAAGTAGTGTGCAAAGCAAAGTTTGTCACGCTTGAAGTAACGTGTCATAAACTTTGCACAAATGTCTGGTTGCGTCGCTGATAAAACTTTCTCATAAAAAACCGGCCAAGAGCGTGTCGCACACGCCCGAAATAGGGTTCCGTAGCCATTACGGAAAAATTAAGTAATATTTTTCTAAGGATTTCATATATTTTGTACGGAATATTACAAGTTTAGGTTTAGGTTATGCAAACAAATAATCACTGAATCGAAAAATCGTTTTAGCAACCGCCTAATAGTTTTAAAAGACCAATCCAACGATACTCCACACTACAAGATTGGATGAGAAAAAAAATCAGTCTATGGGAGGTGTACTAAAATTTATTTGAATTTTTTATTGTACCATTTTGTCGGCATAGTTAACATATATATTCGTGCAAAATTACAGTTAGTCCCTGATATTGATAGTCCCTGAGCAAAGCCGTGGACGGACAGACGGACAGACAGACATGACGAAACTATAAGGGTTCCGTTTTTGCCATTTTGGCTACGGAACCCTAAAAAGCGCGCTTGGCTTGCACGCCCGTTACAACAGTAGGTAAGGTATCTGCGCCCTCCTTAACTTGCACTCGCGTCAAAAATATGAGCTTAATGAACTAAGTACAAACTACAAACCTTTTAAATTGATATTCCGCTACTACGTAGCTGTCTTGTACGTGGGGGTTGATGAGATCATTTCCCCAAAAGCGTTATTTCCTAGTAGCAAAATTTCCATTAGCGTTTTTTCCTAAATAAGTATGCTTTTTACTGAAACTTATTTTCCCCGTAGCGTTTTTTCCCAATCAGAATCGACACAGACACAGTACAGTACAGTACCTACTTTTGTGTATTTATGGCCCTTAGGCCCGATGCAAGCAAACTTGACATAGCCTCAACACCTATGTTTCTGTGTCGATTCTGATTGGGAAAAAACGCTACTGTGAAAATAAGCTTCAGTAAAAAAACACATTGAGAAAAAAAAACAGTTGGGAAAGAACGCGAATGGAAAATTTGCTACGAGGAAATAAATAACGATTTTGGGGAAATGATTTTCCAACCCGATCACAAGGGTTTTCCTCTAAGCAAACAATTAAGGTTAAGTATAAACATTTGATACGAAATTATAATCATACTAGCTTTTGCCCGCGGCTTCGTCCGCGTGGAATTCGATTATCGCGCGCTGTTCCCTCGTCGGGAACTGTGCAATTTCCGGGATAACAAGTAGCCTATGTCACTCTCTGGCCCCCTATGCCAAAAATCACGTCGATCCGTCGCTCCGTTTCGACGTGAAAGACGGACAAACATACAAACACAACACTTTCGCATTTATTTCTTCCTACCAAGCCAAGCCAAGTCCGTCTGAAGGTAAGCGTGGAATTTCTATTTGCTTTTCTAACGAGTGATAATTCCGCGTGCATTCTTAAAAATATTATAAGTGCCGAACGGTTGTATAACAAGACATATCAGTGCACGTATCTCAAACTGCAGACTGGGTCATTGACAGGACGCTACAGTTGCAACATTACGAGTACTTAACACTACATTAGGAGTTCGGAACCGTACGCCGAATCGCGATTGCAAAACGGGCGTTCTGATTCATGTGCCTTCACAGTTTCAGAGGTACTTTATTGCTCGGACACATAAAGAATTCAGATTAGGGAGCTTTTAAAGAGATTAGATTAGTCACGATTTTTTTTATCTTTGTTTATGTTACTTGCTTTGGCTTTAGTTAAATACACCCAGGTAGTAGTAGTAAGGTAGAGCCATATCAATTAGGTAATGTACGTACTAATTTTCAAAATGTTTATCGGCATATAAGTAGATATTTTTGGCCAGTATAAAGGAGCTTAGTTCTATAGAATTTCACAATTGCAATCATTTCGTCTCGATGACACAGAGTGAATTAGGCCAAAGTTTAGTGCGTGCGAGAAGGGTCATTGTACCAAATTCTTTCGGCATGTGGACTACGCTTTAGATAAAACATATTATTATTTATATCAGAGTTTCTTAAACTTTTTGCAGTCACGGACCACTTTCACAATTTAAACATTTCCACGGACCCCTGTCAAAAAAATTCTTGGAAATTTACTAATACATTATGTTTATAGACCCGTCCGTATACACACTCTCCTCTATGGACAGACTTACTGCGGACTCCTGATACACATGCTACGGACCCCTTAGGGGTCCGTGGACCCCACGTTGAGAAACCCTGATTTATATACTTTTGCGGTCTGTGTGTAACTTGAGATATACATTGTATTCAGCAGTAGGTATCTACCAAAGCAGGTAGGTATGTACCTATTATCGAGTTTTTGGTTTACGTAGTCCGCACGGGTATAAACACGGGTCCCCTGGGGTATAAATAAAGTGATACAAAATAATGAATGACCAACCTATAACGGAATTAAGCAATCTGGTAATCAAACGTGGTAACTGACATTGATACCGACTTGTCTATGGCCCTAGAGTGATGTGAATGCACTTTAAGATACTTCAATCAGCAGTGAATAATTATTTGTATGTTTATAGTATACCTATGATAAAATAATAGCGAAATGAACATAAAAGTTTATTTATATTTAATCACTTTAATTTTTTTAAATAAATACCTAGCTTCTGTCTGAGGTCTGTCCAATGGGGCAGACCATTACCATTTGCTCTTGAAAATCATAATTTGGTGAAGTGGAACTGATGATGAAGACCACACTTGACTAACAGAGCTACTACTCAATAACAAGTACTTCACGGGTTGAATTTCAATGAGGGCTATCGCGTATGAATTCGCCACTAGAGGCGCTAGTGTAGCGTGAGGTCTCCGAAATGTCAAATCTCATAGTTTTTGGGTGAGCTACGCGGGTTTATTTATAATTAGAATAATTTTGTGAATATTTTGCAATATCTGAAATTAATTATGGCAAATATGCGTTTCGGGGCAATGAATGTCTGTTTTGAGACAGTTTTGTCTTTCGGAAACGTTTGTCCTCCCTTTTTTCCGAACAAAACGACATAGTCCTCGTGGCTCGATATTTTTATGGTACGGTTTTAAGGTGTTTTAAATATGATTTTAATCTAAACTTTGTTTTCACGCCCGTAATAACAGACTGCAAGCCATACTTAAAAACCTCACGCAACAGTGCGCTATCTAGTGAGACAAAAAACGATAGCCCTCATTACTTTAACACAGTTGCAAAGCAATTTATGCACATCGTAATAGATGTGGTGAAATGGAACGGGTGGTGAAGCACCAGGACTCCTCGATAATGAACTTCTCTGCACCGGAAAAAGCAATCTTTCGTAATAGGTGACGAGCAGTTGACACTAAAAAGCGTGAAAAAAAATTATAGCAAAAAATTTTACCGACAACAAAAAATCATGAAAATAATTTTCTAGCAGTCCGAAGTCGGTGCCTCAGCACGAACCAGCAGGATTAGGCCTATACCTACTCATCTACCTCTGCCTGCACCTACGCAATTGGGCTTCAATCACTCCTGCTGGCTCGTGCTGAGGCACCGACTTCAGACTGCCAGAAAATTATTATCATGTTTTTTTAAAGTCGGTTAAATTTTTTGTTATATATTTATTTTATATCTAAGTATAAAAGTACGGAAAGGTTTTTAAAATGTGGCAAATGCGGACACTTGCAGTGCTACCTATAACGGCTTCGATACCGTGGGAGTACCGCCGGTAAGCTAATAACTTTCATGACTCGTTCCAAAGGAATGCAGCCGGTGCGCAAGCCTCCAATACCAATATGGCTGAGGTCACAAACGCCATCGCCAGGATACAATTTAAATATACGGATCTATATGTCGCAGGAAAATGGCCAAAACAGATTGATTAAATAAACAATCAAATCTCTTAAGGGATTTGAAAATGGTAAATCCATTTTATCATTTGTCTGGAAAAAATCAGTCATTTCATCAAATGCCTGAATCTTAGTGAAATGATGAAATCAGCTAAAAGTTCAGGACAGGACAGGACAGGGTATATATATATATATCCCTTAGAGATTTATTCAAATTTCTACTTAGGCCATTTCTCTGCGACATACACCACCCAGCTGCCTATTCCTTTACGAAATAAATAAATTTTTTACCGGATATTGCGTAGACAGGTAAGTATGTACAAACTTGTATTACGTTTATTATTGACTTGTGATTGACTTACTAAAGCTACTTATTTTTGCAATTTGACATTTGTTGAGTTTGGAAGTAGTGAAGGGCTGTTTCTGAATGAAAGAATACACATGTGCTGCACAAATGTAGCTGTCTTGCACGTGTGGTTGCGAAGTAACGAGGTAAAAGTTTTTATTTCATTTATAGATGTTTCGAGCCTTTTACGGCTCTTTTAATAGTATTAATTTCAGTTATGGTTGGGACATTAGACATCTTCTCAGTTTAACAATGGTATCAAGACTGAAATAAATGACCCGAGCTGACGCGTTTTCTTTGTTCGCACGGCTTGTATACGTTTCTGGAAGTAATAATGAATGCTTATTTATATACAGTTAAGATGCATATGTGATGTAGTTATCAAATGCAACACCGGAAGGCGGAAGTCACGAGAGTGAATACTGAAGCTAAACAACCTTGGCCTTAGCTAATCGCAGTAGGTAATTGTTGTTTGTTGGACGACACCCAAGGCGCGATCGGTTCACTCACCTCGGCCAGATTAAACCCTCGTCAATGTGAGCTACGAATTTAATTAAGCGCATAAAGTGCCAGCTAAAACTGAAAGCCACCTCCGTTAAGACTAAATTGAACTTGCTGGTAAATTTTATTGGTTAAACGGCGAGTATATTGCGTACCTTAAAACAAACAATACACTTTCGAGGTTGAAGAATTAAAATTTGTTGACTAGGTAGGAACTTAAATCATGTGGTTTGTTTTCACTTTCACTCTCTTTATGCTGTTTGAATTGTTGATTATATTATAAGTCAAATATTAATCACACGAACGAGTGCTGCAAGGGCCCAATTAACATTTACATTTAACAATTACATAAAAATACCATCTTGTACCTACCTAAATGGGGTACGGTTTAAAACATCAAAGGTTCTTTTCAGTTATGAACCAATGTGATAATCAACCTTAGGTACTTATACATTGTTTCTCTAGGCCGGCTGTACGAGCAAATTAGAATTAGTGAATTTCTATACAAAATAGCTAGTAGTTACTATTTTATGTAAGTAGCAGTGGCGAAGCGTCCATAGAACCCGATTCCCACAACTGCAAAGTTGACCGAAACAGGAATTTAATGAAGCGGTAAATAGACACTGTCGTTTTCTTGGGTGGTGTATATTAACTGCGAGGTATTGCATCCGAAGACATATCTAACGCACGCAAAACTCACGCTTCTCTCACTGGCCTTTTCTTCATTCGCCGCTTTAAGGTAGGTATTTTTTTTTTGCTTCGGGTTGCCTGCTCAAAATTCTCACCCCTCGCCACTGGTAAGTACCTACCTATAGGTAGAGTCATTCACGATGACGCGTGCCGTGGTTCTTATTACAATGTCATTAATGGCTAATACGGTATTTGACATATCTTTATATTATTATGCAAATATAGATATACATATAGTGTTGAGCGAAGAGAAAATTTAAATCGGTTGAAAATTAGATTTATAGTGATTTTTTGAAAAATCTATATACTTACCTGTCTTTTTCTCAAACGCTTTTCTCTATGCAGCAAGTATGGCAGTACCTACTGGCGTGTGACGTCACATGCCAGTATGTCTTTCTCTGTCTAATCTTGAATTTCAAACCTTTATAACTTTGTTATTTGAAAAGGTAACTTAAAAATTATTTTTCTATTCGATAACAGGCATTGTGTAGTTTTAATTTATAAAACATATACAAAATAGTCAAATACCGTATTTTGACAAAATCACGCCTCTTCGTGGATGGCACTAGGTATACACTTACATCTACTTGTACCTATTTTATTATGCAAAAGGTCCTAAATTGCCTCGTTATTTTTTTTGCAACAGTATTATGGGATGTACCTCATAATTAAAATGATCAACAATACCTATTGGTACCGGCAGAGCACTTTGAACGTTTGCCTCAAAGTTTCCATTAAAATTAAAACCAAGTCATCCTTTTCGTAATGAATGTGTTCATTTTACTTAATTTACTGTAAGTTCATTTATAATACCATAATAATATCGCTCTCTAAGACCTTAGCCCCAATCGTGCAATGCTGGCTGTCTTTATTGATGAAAATCTGCGTGCGTTAGTGAAAGTGGTACATATGACATGACATGACATGATGGCGTAGTACGTGCGTCGTAGTACCTGCCTGCACAGCCACGCACGCCGTCAAGCCTCAAGGGACCTATTACAGCCCGAGGCGAAACGAACCCGCGTCACGTACCGTCTCGACTGCCGTCTACATCGATAACGTTCAATCACCGGCTTCATTTTGCATAGCGATGATTTCATTATGTATTCTACGCGCATGTGCACAAGAAGCTAACTCTACGAGCTAAGACATTTATTTTGCATGCTTGTTTAGCTGTTCTTTATTTTAGGGCACGTTATTTTTATGTCTCTACCTTTGCGGTGCAGTTATTGGCTGAGCGGAACGAAGACGATTTAATTAAAAAAATAAGTTTGTGCTACTTTTTATAAGCGAACGATGTAAAGCGACGTAACGTTTGATTTGTATTGACAACAATTTAAATATCAATACATTGATAACTATTTATCTTGTTTTTTAATGTAGAGGGACATGTCATGTACGGTCACGATCGTGAATTTGGGACCTATTTCGTGATAAAGTCCTTAGAATTCTCATACAAAATAACACGCAAACCTTTAGAATGAACCTGACACAATTAGAAATATTCACATTTCCAAAAACAGACACACATAGCGGTCAAACTTTTAACACCCCTCTTTTTGCGTCGGGGGTTAAATAAACTTTGTATAAAACAAAACTTGACTGATAAAATGAGAACATTTTGAATTGTGTCGGTTTCATTCTAAATGTGTGAGATATTCGATCTTAAGTGGGTCCCAAATTAACGATCGTGACTGTACCTGAAGTATACATATACTTAATAGAAAGAATGTACATGTACCTACTTAATGGAAGTTAATATGCATATTGCATGCACCTAGAGTGCTCCAAACTCTATGCAATGTTATCGTTTTGTAATCTAATCACTGGGTTGTTGACTCTAATCGCAGCGCATTGTAAACAAAACAACAAGGGAAGTAAATACGGTTCACGATACGATAATATATTTGTCCGACCACGTCCACGACTGACAGTAAGCAAAGAAAATAAGAGTATGGGTAAATTGTAGTTCAACAATAGATAAGTTTGCAAATACCATTTTTCGATTTAAGGATTCGGTTGCAAAAATCTAAGTGCTATTTTTACAAGCTTTTATTTAGTTTCATCTGTCCCGGTTGTCTGTCTGTCTGTCTGTCCGTCTGTCTGTCTGTAGTCAAATCTTGCAAGTTAAATTCGACCAACTTCCAGTAGTCGGATTGACTTGAAATTTGGCATACTTATGTAAATTGCGTGACAAGACAATAATTTAGTCTAGTAGTTATGTCCTGGTAGCCCGGCCAGAATCGTCTCCGCAGGATATTATTGTAACTCTTTAACGGTTAAATAATGGCATCGACTTTAAATTTGGTAGGTATGCAAATGTATTTTGGGTGACAAGACAATGCAAGTAAAGTCAACAAAAAATACAGTCAGCAAAAAAGCTTGTATTCAAAATGTTTTTTTTTAATAAAAACTTATTTATACATCTGCTAATATTCAGATAGCCTCCAAAATGACTCAAAATGTCTGTTTTGACATTAACATTTTGCTTTTATCTTATCTAATCTATTCGTCCAATTCCGCCCATGCGTGCCTAGTGGTAATAACGTTGTAGTAAAGAGTATAGAGGTCATCTCGGTAGTGGAGATTGCTAGTATCCGCCGTCCTTTCTACTCCCATTATTATTAATGACTGCGTTGATGTGTTGTAATTGAACAAAAGATCGATAAATAGCACTTTTATAGGAACTAGGAAGTAGGAACGCTGATACGGCGCTACATTTTGCATTCTGATTGCTGCAAACGTTTAATAAAATTTAGTTCAGTGCAATCATGTAATTTTATTTAAATTGAACAATACTTAATTGTACTGTAATCGGCATTCCAATAATAATTGGTATCTTTAAGTAAAAGTAATAGAGTATTTTTGACGCTTTACCAAATTCCACTGCAACCCAAACTGTTCAGTAACTTTTACGATGATACGTTCCACGTTGAGTCGTTGCATTCAGCATTGTGATGCGACAATGTAGATATAGTCACTGCTTACAACAGTTCTGTCCGTAAACAATGTCTTTGTTGTATTCGCGCCGCTGCATAATGAAATGAGAATCTCGAAACCACAAGCGAGTTCCTTAGTTCCTTCCCACATTAGCGTACGGGAAAGCATTTTTAATTCTATGCTATCGCTTTCACAATAAATTTTATCTAAAATAATCATAGATATTAAAATAAATAAAGTCTTTCGTCGCTTATGGGTACGTGTACTAATTAATTTATTTCTTTATTACATTTCGACCACCTCTACCTTGACCACGACGAGGGTCTTGTCTTCCTTTAATTTGTTTAGATGACGTGCTATTATTATTGGCTATCTGAGTCAAAAAAAAAACGTATTTTAATCAGTGCTTTAGAATCTTTAATTTGTACCGACAAGTTTAAGTTGCTAAATACAAACATCACTTAAAATTTCCTGAAGTACTTCCCTCAGGAGGGCAATATCTAAGGTAAGATTGAAGCAATAGCGAAATTTGACTTACTTAACATATCTAGTAGAAGATAAGTCATGTTTTAATTTGCACTTGAGCGCGTCAATCAGCTACGAGCTACGAATTGCTGTTTAATGATGCATGCACCTATCTATAAATGGCTTTTCTTCTACTTCTTTATACGGTCTTATGACAGACAGCTTATAGTGTTGGCATTAAATATTTCATGATAGCTTTGGAACCGGGGCAGAACATTGTAATAAATAAAATAACCTTGTGTCATCATATTTTATTATCACGATCGAAGTGCCGAAGGTTTGAGGGCGGCAATATTTTTTTATGTACCATTAAGTGTGTAAAAAACATACGCAGTTACGTGCACATTTTCAAATGGCCTTAACCAATTAGTATTCAGATTGACTGCGTGTTTGACTTATCGCCTTGATCTGAATATCAAGCTATTTAGGACGAGTTTAACAATTACTTAACCTTCCGTTTCAAATGCAAAATAAACGATAATGGAGTTGAATGGACACTTCAAACAAATCATCTCATGCATCTAAATTACAACTAATAGCTGCATTAAAACTTAGTTTAATCTTGGAAACTTTCCATCTTCCGTCCACAGGCACATATATATATTTGATTCCTAATTGCAGTGCACAGTATTTATTTAAATTACTAATTTGTATATTGAGAACATTGATCACTGCTGCTACAGTTAGGTACTTACGATTAAAATTCAGTTATAACGCTTTATATGCAGGTACTTCTCGTATTGTAATATTTCTGCCTCTGCCCCACATTCAACGTAGTCGGTTTATTTATAATGCAGTTATTGCCCAGATATCGCGAATTATTCATTTAACTAAGACATTTGAGGGGTCATTGAGTTACAGCAGTGAGTCTCTTAAAATCTGTGCCATATAAATGCGAAAGTGACTAGGCTCAATCTCTAACTAAGATTAAGATTAGAGGTCTGCTACAGGCGAATGGGATAAGCGTGGTAGTTTCATTTCGGCAGTCTGGAAGGTATTCTCCGTTAATTGCTACAAAAAATTGCTCGTAATCAAAACTTTTTACTATTTCTTTTTTGCGTTATAAATACCCACAAATAAGCTCAAATTATCCGCTTGTGAATGACGCAATCCCTCGAAGTCAATGGAGAGCTAAATGTAAACGATTATATGGAAATGGAACATATTTTTTGACTGGTATTGGTGCTCTAAGTGTTTTTTTAATTCATTTCATCATTTCACAAACAACGTTTCGCAAACTCTTCGTTTCCCAACCACTTCATATCACAAACTGCTCAAATCACAAATGATCATTTGATAAATATACCTACTTACTTTTAAAAAACTTGTCACTTTAGAAACACATCATATGATAGTAGATGATTCATTTAAAAATGTCCATTAACCAAACAACTCATTTTTCAATCTAGTTATTTTACAAAACATCAATTTATAAATGATTATTTAACAATCTATTTATTTACACAACATGTTTAAATTGGTAGGATTTGGTTGTCGTGGCTCCTTTTTGTTTCACATTCCTTAAGGTCGCAGTTCTAACCTAACCTAAATTACTAAAGGTTCCTACTGATAGTAACTAGTTAGTTTTTCTATGTATCGCAGTTCTAACCTAACCTAACCTACTGTCCTACCAGCAGTTCGTTATTTATTGGGGTCGTAGTTCTCTATACTAACCTAACCAACTTTACTGGCAGAAGTTAGTTTTTCTTAGGGTCTCAGTTCTAATCTAACCTAACCTATTTCTTAACAAAGTTAACCTGAGCTACAGGCAGCTCTAATTTATTCTTAATAAAGTGTTTACCAAATGATGCATTTTATTAAACGTTTTTTTGCCAAACGTGGATTTGCCAACTGACGAAAATAATGAACCAAATGATATAGTTATGATCATTTTAGTAATGGTTGTGTATGTACTCCCGTATGACACTGTACGCTTTCTATTCTATTCGCGGTATTGGGGAGGTGAGAAGATTGCGGTGTTATCAAGCCGCGGTATCGGAAATATAGGTTTATTTATTTTTATTGGGCAATATGTAACCTAACTACAGATTACTGATTGCGGTTACATTTTGTAGTTAGTAATCTCAACAACAGATTACAAAAAGTGACCGTAAAGCTTAGTTAAAATTTTCGGTTACTTACTACAAATTGTAGTTGCAATCACGATTACTTGATTAAATTTTATAACTACATACTTAGCCTAGTACAAAAAGATTATAGAGAAAATTATTAAATGAAAAGACCACAGATAACAGATCTACCTAGGTAAGCCAAGTTCCTCAATTTGTATTAAAACTAACCGTGTCACTTTTTACTCCACTTTATACCCGACTGCGAAGAAGGCGGGTTATGTGTTTGACCTGTATGTATGTATGTCTGTATGTCATGTAATAAATATTCTTTAAACCGATTTTGATATATGATAGGTCATTAGATTCGTCTCGCTCGAAATTCTTAAAAAATCAAAATGGCGGATTTTTGGCGTCAAATCGTGACCAACTCAAAAATTCTTAGTAGGTACTTAATGGGTCCCGACTGTTGAAGTTTAAGTTAGCTATTTAATAGAGTTCTAGACCACTACGTCCACGTCTTGTTTTTTTCTTTTGCGTATTTTTTAACACAGTCGAATTTTGATTTTTTAAATTTATTGTTTTTTTACAAGCTTTCAGTGGTGATCGCAAAACAAAATAAATATCCTTATTAAAATTAAAGTAGTTGGTAGTTACAACTTTCGTAACCTGATTAATGTAGTTAGGTTACATGTAACCTTAACTACTTGTGGTTAACTACCTACATGTACCTAATCGTAATCTGTAATCAGATTTCAAAATGTAGTTAACTACGCCCTACACTGATAATTATAGTGTATTTTGTCCAGTTTCAATTTCACAGATGTTGAAAATTAATAAAAACCTGGTAAGTAATTAACTTTTTGGCAAAATGGATTGTTTTTCATGCATACTTATTATGAGTTCACAGTCATTGTTAAAAGTCAAATTGTAAACCACACAAATTTGATGAGTGACATTAATTGGACACGAGATAAAAAACGGACTTGTTGACCTGTTTTGTTTTCTAAATATGTATGAATTAAAAATACCTTTTACACTGTTTTACCGCGCATAATTATCTTAATTCTTGATTATCTTTAGGCCAGTAGTGTCTTGAAGAAATTAACTTCATTTGAATTGTTGAATGTTCCCTTAAAGTTAACGGAAATAAAAAAAACCAACACGTTGGTTATAGAAACGTATCTCGTTACGTAGGTATGTATTATAAAATAATCAGTTGCTTTTTCTAGAAATCGCGGAGAACTGAATGAAATTAAAGAAACTAAATCAACTGGGATATTTTATAAGTTGTATAAACTCCAGGTTTTGGAATGATGACATTAACCGTTGTGCATGTTGTTGATATTACGGCGATTCACTCGATTGATTCTCATACAATGCACACAGTTTAGTAAACAAGTTCAAAGTCGTGATATGGATTGTTTATATTTAAATAAATCATACCTCGGTACGTGTAATTCCTTGCGAAATTTAAGTAACACGCGGTGTAAACAATGTGTCTTATTCTGATAAGTAGGTATTAGGAAATTTATGAATTTATATCGATAAAGTGTTGATTCATTAATTAAATAATCCAGGCTTTTTCCAGGTGCATAATCGAGGTACCTTCCGTAAAATAGGATAGGTAAGTAACTATAACAACAGATTACAGAGCAGTAACAATGGGCGCGGAGGGGCATGGTAGAGCGTGGTACTTTTTCCTGATTTTTTTACACAAAGTGTCTCTAAATATCATAATGTGTAGGACCTAGTTTGAGTTTATTAATTTTCATTTAAATAGGTAAATAAATATATGAAATATGTGGTGTGGTGTACCTACCTGTGTCGGCGCAGCAGCCCGCGGCGCGCCGGCGAGCCGCTCGGTCCGGCGCCGTCATTGTCTATCTTCTCCGGGGACCGAAACAGCTTCCTGAACGCAGCTGCTACTTTTTCCTTGGAACGAGACGACATTTTCCACTAATCGAACTCCACTCACAGTTAGCACTTAACTTTAAAAGTAATAAATACCGAAACGTTCACACAATTTTGTTTACATCGACACGTCTTGATGCGTCATATTATGTCACACAAACGTCAAGCTATTTATTTTTTCAAAATATTATCGTGTGTGTTTGGCCAGTGTCCGCTGCATAACTCGGCGTCTCTCCGCGAGGGCTCGCGATGCGACGTCTTGCGCGTGCGTACACTAGCTAGTGAAGTGAGGTGAGAGCTGCGTTGAAATGGAAACTTGGCACAGGCCTGCGCGCGTGCGCCGGTTATCGGTCGGCGGGTGAGGCGCGCGGCCGCTGCGGCGGGCTGCGGCTGCGCATGTCCCACGGCGCCGTCTACTCGCGCTTCTCGCTCTTACAGTTCTTTGTTGTTGGTCTAGATGGGTTGCTTTGATTTCGGCGTCTCAATAGGAACAAAGTACCTAAGTCCTAATGATTACGCACCGCACCACCACTTGTCTCTGCAGCTGCAACCACAAAGTCCCACTTTTCTGAAACAAAGGAGACAAACTATATTGTTATATGTACCTAATATTTGGTTCCTTTATTCTTTCTGTTCCCTAAACATGGTTGCCAATAGCCGCTTACGTTTGTTTCTTGTAAACCGTATTATGTACCCCTCGGGACAGGCCATGCCTAGTGTGGGGGTAAGCCTATATAACTGTGTTTTTGATAGGTATCTTTGGAAATAAACTATTTATATTTGTAATATAACTAAGTACAATACAATACAATACTAATCTTATCTAATTCTTTATTGATCACCAAAAGCAGTACAGCGACATTACAAAAAAATCAGTCAGACAATAGGCGGTCTTATCGCTAAGTAAGTACATACTTATTTAGTGTTATTTAAATATATTATACATATCTTATATGCATTAGGTATGGTATGGATACAGTTTTGTGACCAGAGGGGCTGCTACGAAATTCGAAAATCGAAGTTCGTATCGTACTGTCTCTCTCGTTCCCGTAATAAATAATATTAGCGTCAACGGGACGGCAAGATACGATTATATCGACGAATAGCCCTTTATAATCTTCCTAAGCAGGAAAACATTACCACCGGGAAGAATGTAGCGAGTAAAGTTAAATGCTTGGGATGCCCACCATAAAAAGGTAAAAGGTAGAGTTTTTATTTTCATAATGACTATTATCATCATGGACAATGTCCATATCTCTACCTGCAAATGTAGGGACACTGTTCTTATTACAGACTTACTTCATTGCGATAAAATTCCAAAACTTGTTCCTGGAAGGATGAACTACGCATTTCAAGAGCTACCTACTAAGTGTGTAGAATGCATTACATAAACCTATGCCCTCGCAAAAATTTAAATCTATCAGTCAGTTGGTCATCGAGATAAGTGCTTGGAATTGCACCAAACTTCTAAATGGCAAAGGTAAGTAAGTAAAAGTGACGTAAAACGACAACAAATAAAGCACGTTTGTGGGTGACACGCCGTGACAGGCGATAAGCAAACATATAAGTATGTCAACGCGGTGTCGCAGTCGCAGCTGACGCACACCACCATCCGCACTTTATAATTACTCGCGGAACATGCTGTCTGTCTTCCTGCACGAAAACCGAATCAACCTCGATGTAAGTTAAGGATTTCCACAAGGGACCTACAGCATATATAATACATATATAAAACTAGGTTTATTGAAAGAAAGAAAGAAAGAAAAAATATTTATTGTTCATAAAAAACACATATTAACAGCTATATGCTACGTAAATTATATACTTCATATCATATTTCATATTTCATATCATATTGATGCACCACCTGTTGTAAACTAGTCCTTACTTCTTTCTGTAAAAAGGTTGCCTGGAAGAGATCGCTCTTAAGCGATAAGGCCGCCTATTGCTCACCTTGTAATATTTTTTTCTGTGCATCTGTTTTCTGTATCGCTTACTATGTCTGGTGTACAATAAAGAGTCTTTGTATTGTATTGTATTGCATATAACCTATCCTACCAATGCATTCTCGTTCTGAAAGGACAGGTCAGATCTACTAAGCCATAAACTGTTGTAGGACAGACGAAGGAACGCTATCTATTTGCTTCCTTGCATTTAGAAAATAGCAGTCTGTTGAACAGAAAAACATCAGGGGAAAACGTACATCTTTTTTGCTATAGAGTGCCCGCATTAAATAAATAACAAAGGATCTACGAGTATACTATAGGTATGGTTATTGCGGTTTTGAAAGACTTTTTTAAAGGTGGAAAAGTGGGTACAACTAAAAATAAGCAAGTTGGTAAGGTACCTTACCAACCTTACGAAAACCGATTTAAATATATCGGAATGGTATACTTTTCTTTCCTAAGGCTTTTGACTTTGTTTTTATCAGTATCCTATTGTTTTTACTAGCCCATGTTTCTTACGCAATCCACTCTGTATTGCGTTGCGTAGAAACATATTGATAAACTTGCTTACCTAACTACCTATACTCAGTCATTATGTCGTTTGTGTCCTTGATTCGTCCTTGGCAATGGGAAGGACGCACCCGAGAGCTGATACGCGATTAGACTTGGCAAAGCGCCATTTCCGTTTGCTACGTCCAAGTTCTTCCAGAATGGAAAAAGCCTTTTGAGATCTGTAATGATTTTGAGAAATGAGTAGAGTTAGACAAAGAGGTTCAGGCCGCGACTACTTACTTAGAAAATGCCTGTCACTGTAATTGTACGTACTTAGTTATTTGTAACGATTAGCAGCGTATTAAATAGTAGGTATATTTGCTTTTGGCACGCTCAGTTTGGTACTCCTAAGCCTACTTACGGTAGTTTTTTCAGTAGGTATAGTCACCTATTTAAGAGCAGGTAGGACGAGCGAGATATTTTTGCAAGCTCCGCTGTGGCAGATATTAATGCAGGTGGTCTGATTAAAGCACAAGTTCGCTTTTGAATTCGTTTCAATCTTACAAAGGTGGGCCAATCAACTATTTTACCGACACTTTGGGCGTCTCCTGCGTTACCAAAAAATCGTACTTCCAACAAGATATTACGCGGTTTAATAGGTTGAACTTACGTAGGATGGTGTGTATTCATGCACACCATCTATTAAATTACAGAGAAAACATGTTTACTTACAAAAATCGGCAATTGTTTGAAAAATGTCGCGGACAGATTAGTGTGGGTAAAAAAGTTGATTGGCCCAGGTACGTAAAAGTGCTCAAGTTGACGTAATCGCAATAGAATTTATATAACTGTCTCTGGCAAATAAAATACTCTTTTGGAAGCTTCTGCTTTGCCTCGTTACGAAGTACGTCAGAGTGCTTTCAGCAGTAAATTTAATAAAGGAACTTTCAGTTTAAATTAATGGACTCAAAAAGTTAACTTGAAGTAAAAGTTGTTTTCAAGTATACCTACCAATCCAACTACTTTAATCTGCAGTTTCCGTGTAGTAGGTAAGTAATGTAAATTAAATAATGTACCCTAGAGTACAGAGGGACAATGCAATTCTAGGTAATACAAAGGTAAACTTTGTTTGTTTATATGTACTGTGCTGATTCTACAAAATATTTCACTAATTTCAATTAGCCTACATGTAGCCTACGTTGCTATGATAGTTTCCCTTTTGATATCGTTATTATATCTAGGTACCATGAAAATTTGTCTATATGATTATTGATTACCTTTATATACACCCATGCTAACTTAAAGCTTTCTTATAATAATAGTCCCGAAGCTTTGCCGTGGACAGACTTCCGACAGACAGGTTCTGTTTTAGCCATTCAGATTATAGAACCCTGAAAAGTCTCCCAAGCACGTTTTGTCTTATCATATAGAGCAAGAGCCTTTAACTAAGGCCTAACTCTACAAACTCTATGTCGTAGGCAAAAAGTATGACTTGACTCTTGTATAGAAGTACAACACAGTTCATGACATGACACAACATAAATATTAGTAACTTAGCTACTTAGGTAAAGTACTTACTCTTATAGCTGTGAAACACCCAAGTCATACTTTCTCGAGTAAGACCCATTGAGTTTGTAGAATTCAGTGGGATTTTTAGAGTTAAGGGTTTGGGCTCTTCATGAAATCTGAGAACTTTTCTTTCCGATTTTACACAAAATATGGTTGGTGTGATTTTCTATTACTGACTGAAAGACAAGTAATAGTTATATCCTATTAAGTACTTGTCTTTCTAGATCTATACTAACAGTAATTGATAGACTATGTCTGAACGTTAAAAATATTTTAGAAAAACTGTCACTTGTTTAATAGCGCAATCGAATCCGCAACAACAATTTTTAGAATTACTTATTGACTGTTTGTCATAAATACATAATAATATGTAAGTCGGTTTGCTTGTTGGTCGTGCGTTTGTTCGCGCTAATCTCAGGAACAGCTTAACTGAATGACGTGAATGCACTGATGTTGGTATTTACTTTGAACAGGTTCACAAAGAAAACAGTTACGTCATTGTAATTAATTTCATCGAACAGTTTTGGAGAAATCGCTGTTGATTTGGCCAGAATACCGCTACATAAGTATTTTAACAAGATTTCGGCATAAGACTCTGGTATATCCACCTGGGTTATCTCTTGAACCAGGATACCTTTAACCATAATTAAGTATGTACCTAACTGAATGACGTCATAAAATATGTTTGTGGTTATACGCGATAAAACTTCAGAGTACCCAAATAACAGTTACAAGTAATTGGAAATCAATCAAGGTAATTAATTAATTTAATGAAGATTGTAATTTATGAAAACGAAATCCGCAAAGATATTTTTCTGATTCTAGGTGCATTGAATAATAAAAACTTCATTTTATAAAGTTCGCCGTGAATGTTGCTGTTTATATCTTTTGTTCGTGGTTTATAATTATAAGTAGGTAATATAATATTATAAGTACCTAATTTTGAAAGTTATGTGAGTATGTACATACACAGTACAGAGACAGTACGTGTACCTACGTGTTTGTTACGACTACGCGTTAAAACAGCTGGTCGGATTTGGATGAAATTAAGCATGTAGATAGCTGGACAAGATCGGGATAAAAACTCGAAATCTCATCCACTTGGGATATAGTCATTAAATTTGGCACTGTTGTTTATGATGCAACAACAATAAAAACCATGTTGTAACTTTTGGGAATTCCCTCGGCAATGAAGTAAAATCCCGGAATTTCAATGTAACTAGATCTATGCGTGTGAAGCCGCGGTCAACGCTAGTCATTTATAAAATAAAGCTCCCTCGCGCAAACGCTACCCGCGTCCATTAAGATCTTTGTTACACAATAGATAGTCCCTCCTCCAACCCTTGCTCTCCTCCAACACGAAAATTTTCAGAAATAACTAATGATATTTTATTTAACCTGTATGTACAAAAGCAGGAGTTCGCGCTTATTTGGCCCTTTTGGCGGCTAACCCCTTGAAACAGGCCTAGTAATAAGGGTACATACTAAGAAGTGCAAATTTCGAACTTCGTGTCTTGTCGACCCGCTGACTTATATTATTTAAAACGAGAGTGAGAGGGACGGCACGATACGAACTTCGACACGTCAATTCTCTGATGTGAGAACCCGCCTTGTAAACCATTTATTATGGAATAGGTAGGTACCCAAATATTTTGTTTGTGTTACCAACGAACTACTTATTTAAAGTATCACAAATCATTAGACTCCACCAGATCCCCCCTTAAATATGTGACATAATTTTTTTTTTTTAAATAGAGTGGCAAATGTGCAAGTGACTCACCACCAAATGGTAATTAAGTAAGTACGAGTACGACCATCCAAGTTCCGCAGCCTAGAGGATTGCAGATGCGTTACCCTGTCAGTCTAAATAACCTAAATAATACGTCTAAAATATTAAGATCCATTACAACTTCGCATTAAAATTACAGAGGCGGGTGCGGAGGCGGTGGTACATAGATACTTAGGTACCTATAATTTTTTGCGGAAGATCCGCAGTAACGGAGGTGGAGGCGAAGTAAACCGTACCTACGCCATTTAAATTAATATCGATTACCTACGTGAAACGGACTTGTAAAGCGTCATTTCATTATTGAGCGTTTTTTTATTTCGTACGAGTATGATTTTCCTGGGCACATTTTTGTTGACGTGACAGAAGATTCTGTTACAGTTTGTCATCAAATTCTTACAGCCCATTCATAAAAAAATGAGACCACGAAAATGAAGCGGTTGAAACGCTCGTAAGGTCTACAATTTTCTTAGTGCTGCCCAAGGGACAGCTCGCGCTTGCCAGGCAGACGCAGACATGGAATCCCGCGGCCGGTCAGAACCAATATAATGGATTGGCTTTGGTTAATTTACTTATACGAGCTTTGAATGAATCAAATATTACAACTAATACATCCATTACATCATTAATATTATGACATGACTAGAAGCCATTCAACCTATATTAGTTATACCCACCCACATAGGTACAAAAATAACGAGTGACTAAATACCTATATGCTGGTAAGAGCGAGAACAACTGGACTTATTTCTTTAAAGTTAACACAGGTAAGCAATATTTAAACATCAAAAACAAAAAACAACTTAACCAAAAATGTTTATCATAAAATTATAAAAAAAACCTTCAAAAGATCGATCTGCCCGTCTGCGGTAGAATTTCCATGATGCTGCGCTGGCTTCTTTACCCCTTTGGACTGCAACTACTGCAAGTAATTGTATCTGTGCTGCAAGTCTAAATTATTCGTCTAATATTTTTGTGGTTTTTCTATAATTTTGTCAGCACTACATAGGTGAAATAAAAAATATTTTAAATAAAAAAAACTGGTGTCTAAAACTTATTTTTTTTATTTAGTTAAACGCTTCATTCAGCGTTATTATTTAAGTTTAAATAGCGTTAATGATTGCGAGATCTAAATATCTGTTATTGTGGCTCTCTCTTGTTTATGTAACTCGTGTGAACGTTGAAGAAATGTCCTTTGTTTATTCTACAGGCGCTTATCTTTATTGTGCCTACACGGTGTCTTCTTCTACAAACCCATATGAAATAATAATTCATTTTGAGTTTTGAAAGTAAAAAGCTTTCTCAGAACTCTTAACAAGGTGACGCGTGTACTTTATCGATTCACGATTCACACATTTTCCTGTTTTTTTTAGAGTTCCGTACCCAAAGGGTGCCAACGAAACCCTATTACTGAGACTCCGCTGTCTGTCTGTCACAGGGCTCTATCTCTTGAGCCGTAACAGTAAGACACTTGAAATTTTCACAGATTATGTTGTATTACTGAGGCCGCTATAACAACAAAATATACTATAAACAGAATAAAAGAAATATTTAAGGGGGCTCTCATACAACAAACTTTTTTCCGTTTTTAGGGTTCCGGAACCAAAATGGCAACAACGGAATCCTTATAGTTTCGCCATGTCTGTCTGTCTGTCTGTCTGTCAGTCCGTCCACGGCTTTGGTACAATAAAAAAATGGTACAAAAAGGGTCCCATAGACGTAATTTTTTCTCATCCAACCCTATAGTGTGTGGTATTGTTGGATAGGTTTTTTAAAGCCATTAGGGGTTTGCTCAAACGATTTTTCGATTCAGTGATTTTTTTTGCGAAATATTCAACTTTAAAGTGCAAATTTTCATGAAAATCGAGCGTCCTCCCCCCCTCTAAAATCTAAACCGGTGAATTAAGATTGGTTTTTGGAATCTTTTTGTATTTTTTATTTCAACTCCAAATTTTTGTAATTTTTGTAATAGCACGCGGCACGGAATGCCGAGGACCTGGGTTCGATTCCCAGCGCTGGTCTTATTTTTTGGTTTTTCTGTGCATCTATATTTTAGTGTATTTTCGATCTAAACCGGTGGGTGGAAAAATTTGAAAAAAATCAGGATGGTAGTAGTATATCAAACTTTCAAGGAAAACTATAACGGCTAAGTTTGCTTGAGAATTATTAGTAGTTTAAGATTAAATAGCAGCCTAAGGTATAAAATATACCTAAACTTGGAAGATTCCGTATAAAATACGAAATCCTTAGAAAAATATTACTTATTTTTTTCGTATTGGCTACGGAACCCTATACTGGGCGTGTCCGCTACGCTCTTGGCCGGTTTTTTTTTGCTAATGTCTAATGTTGTATAGACAATGGTACGGAACCCTTCGTGCGCGAGTCTGTTGATTGATAGGTGTTGACAGTCACCAACACCCATATTTGACACAACAAAGCGTGCATATAAGACTCTATTTCTAGAGATGCTAGAGACGGTAGGACGTACCGTGTCAGATATTTTTGCACGCTCCGCTGTGGCAGTTAATGCAGGTGACTTTACCTAAATTTAGACCAAATATTCCTAAAACTCAGCACGCAGCAGCTGGAGGAACTCAACACGATGCTCGAAGGCCTCAATCGAGTCTCCCAACGGGTGGGCCTCAAAATGAACAGGCCTACCCCGGTTTTGGTTGAGAATTCAGTTCTTGAAGTTGTTGACACGTATGTTTACCTAGGACAAACCGACCAATTAGGTAAGTCCAACTTCGAGAAGGAGGTCAATCGTCGAATCCAACTTTGGGAAACTCCGCAATGTCTTTTCGTCCAAAATTTCTCAGTGCCTTAAGACGAAAGTCTTTAACCAATGTGTGTTGCCAGTGATGACATATGGACCCGAGACGTGGTGCTTTACTTTAGGCCTTATAAATAGGCTCAGAGTTGCTCAGCGAGCTATGAAGAGAGCTATGCTTGGGGTTTCTCTACGGGACCGAATCAGAAATGAGGAGATACGTAGAAGAACAAGGGTCACCGACATAGCCAAGCGAATTAGCTCGTTGAAGTGGCAATGGGCGGGCCATATAGCACGGAGAGCGGATGGCCGTTGGGGCCGAAAAGTTCTCGAGTGGAGGCCGCGGATCGGCAAGCGCAGCGTAGGACGTCCACCAACAAGATGGACGGATGACCTGGTAAAAGCCGCGGGTTCACGGTGGATGCCGCTGCCAACCGAAGCAACTGGAGGTCTGTGGGGGAGGCCTATGTCCAACAGTGGACGTCCTACGGCTGAGATGATGATGATGATGACGATTCCTAAAATTCTTATAATTATTTTTTTGTACCTACGTAATGTAATGAGATTTTTTTACCTGGAAATTGAGCATACCCACGATTTAAAGCGAATTAATCAGCGGAACGTCCCTCAATATTAACGGTGATGTAGATCAAGAGATGTCGAGGGGTACTTACAGGGGGCGGTCTCCCGGCCCGCTCTCCCACCGCATGACGTCAGTTCTCGCAAGTCTCGCAACACCAACGCGCAGATAACGCCTCAATTTATATATATTTGGTAAAAATATATTCCTTTTTATTTTAAGCAAGAAGATAATAAATCCTCTCAAGTTCATATTAGTTGGGGTGCACTTTTTTTCAAAAATGGGTTGGGTGGGTATCTGAATCATTTAAATATGTAAGGAACATTATCTTTTTTTAACCAACTTCAAAAAAGGAGGAGTCCTGCACTGAACTGCACACTTAAGCTACCTACTGTAATATAATTAAAAACTAGAAGGAAGAAAATAAGTCTAGTGGTCTAGAATTCTGCCAAGATAGCTAATTTAAAGTTCAACAGTCGGGACCCATTAACAACAATTTTTGAGCTTGGTGGCGATTTTAATGGGTCCCGACTGTTAAATTAGCTTAAAATTGTTTTTTTGGAATCTTTTTGTATTTTTTATTTCAATTCCAATTATTTTTTGTTACTTTTACGGTCATCCCGTAAAACCCATATCGAAAATACAAACCAGTCTTGTCCAGTGGTGGTGTAGTGCTATAGCACGTGGCACGGAATGCCGAGGACCTGGGTTCGATTCCCAGCGCTGGTCTTTTCTTTCAGTTTGTATTTTCGATTTAAATTAGCTACTTCACAGTTCTAGACCACTAGACTTATTTTGTTCGTTTTACTTTTTAAGGCAGTCGGGTTTTTGATTTTTTTATATTTAATGTTTTATTTTATACTTTTTTGATATTTCCCTGAAATTTATAAGCAGTAGGTATATATTTAAAATATTTAAAATGGGCTAATTATTTGCTTTCATTTGATACCCATATTGTTACAATAATATAATACTTATTATAAATGTGAAAGTTTGTGAGTGAGTGAGTTTGTGAGTGATTAAGTATGTTTGTTACTTCTTCACGCTGAAACGGCTGGCTGGACGGATTTGGATGAAAGTTGGCAAAAAGTTAGTTACGATACTGTCGTTTAGTTAGGATACTTTTTATCCCGATATTCCCACGGGATAGGGATAAAATCTCTAAATAACAACCGCTGGGCTTAGAGTAATGAAATTTGGCATGTACGTAGCTGAACGTCTGGAATAACACATAGGCTAGTTTTTATCCCGATGTTCTTACGGGATAGGGATAAAATCTCGAACTAATAACGGCTGGGCTTGGAGTCATGAAATTTGGTATGTAGATAGCTGGATATCTGGAATAACACATAGGCTACTTTTTATCCCGATATTCCCACGGGTCACTCCGACAGTTATGACGAATCCAATCATTCCTCATTGTGTTAAAATCCGTCCAGCCGTTTAGGCTGCAGCGAGGACCAAAGAAATGGACATACATATCCACATCCATACAAACATACGCATGAAAAACATAACGCTCCTCCGAGCAGTCGGGTAAAAAGAAATAGCCGATTACGCTACACCGTTTAAGATGGGAAAGGGAATCATAAGAAATCGTAATAAAGTAATCGTAAGTACGATTATTGATTTATTTATTTATTCATAAAATTACAATTATAAGCTTAACAGTATGGAACCAAAGCGCTTACAATGTTTAATTAATGATGATGTTTGATTATGATTTTTAGCAATCCCTAGCAGTAATGATTAGCGTTATCACTAACACACTAGAGAATTTCCTAGCCAAGTACCCACGCCTCGGCGAGAATGCGCGCGGAACGTGAGCGGTGTTCCAACTCGCGACTGTGTCAAAGTTCACGTTTGTTGACATTCGAGGAATACCACTTCTTCCGCTTAATCTAACCACAGTGCTAGGTCGGCTACGTGACGAAACTCGACTGCCTAAATCAGACTTACTCGATCCATTTCTAGAAATGCCTTATTTGGCGGAAAGTGTCACGTGAGGTGGGTAAGTAGAGAAGCGATGTGTCAATAAAAATTAGGTATTCCGCTGTTGACTGACGGCGTTACGAAAAAAAATTGGCCAATCGTCGTCTCGAATTACAAAACTTGATGTCTTTGAAATTCCTAAACTTTTTTAATTGCCTAGCAATATACTCAAGTGTTAAGTTTAAATAATACCTAGTAATATATCACAGAATAACTAATAGTACGAGTACTACCGTACTACTACAGCAAACAAAGCTCCAACCCATAAAAAGGTGTCTTTTATTTATGGTTCCCCATATTTCGGACAAGACAGTAAACTTTGTTTAGATACTGAATAAACAAATATGAACACATTAGAAAATCACCAACAAAAGCGCGCTTTGCCACCGCAAATGCATGACAGTTATGTTACTTATGGGACAGCTCTGGTAAGAAGATATATATGTATCTGGTAGTGAAAACTCTAGGGTAAATAAACAAACTTGAGTGGATTGTGTAATAAAAATTCCTGACCCTCCAAGCACCGAGCCGACTGCGTGGGGCGTGAAACTCTAGGCTTTGCTCAAAGCTCTTTGTCGCGTTTATGGGACGCTTGGTATCCAACACGTCTAAAGGGAACTCCACGGCAAATAACACACCCGCTTCAATTGCTGAGTCAGGTTCTTTTTAGGGTTTCGTAGCCAAAATGGCAAAAATGGAACCCTTATACTTTCGCCATGTCTGTCTGTCTGTCCGTCCGCAGCTTTGCTCAGAGACTATCAATGCTAGAAAGCTGTAATTTTGCACGTATATATATGTATGCCGACGATTTTACGATTCAGTGATTTGTTTGCAAAATATTCAACTTTAAAGTGCAAATTTTCATTAAAATCGAGCGTCCCCCCCCCTTCTTAAATCTAAACCGGTGGGTGGAAAATTTTGAAAAAAATCAGGATGGTAGTAACTATATCAAACTTACCTACCTAAACTTGGAATATTCCGTACAAAATACGAAATCCTTAGAAAAATATTACTTAATTTTTTCGTAATGGCTACGGAACCCTATTTCGGGCGTGTCCGACACGCTCTTGGCCGCTTTTTTTAAGGTTCCGTACGTGAAGGGTGACAAATGGAACCCTATTACTGTCGCTTCGCTGTCCGTCTGTATGTCTGTCACAGGGGTACTGATAGATGGAAATTAAACGGATTTTTAGGACGTTTAAAATACGAGCCCGTTACACCTAGAAATAAAAGTTAAATTAAAATAAACATGCGGCCCTTCAAGAAAAGTATCATTTTTAATTTTATTTAGAAAATAAAATAAAATAAGAAGATCCTAGACAAGAACCGTATTGTTGACTGCTGTATAAATCTTTATGAACTTAAACGGTACCTCTATGTAGACCAAGCCAATGTGATTTTTTAGAGATCTACGGAACCCTCGGTGTGCGGGTCCGATTCTCACTAGGTCGTTTTTTTATTAAAATACATTCAAGATGTTTACAATATGTTATTTTACTAGGTACCTGATAACTTTGAAGAGGAACTACGCGTATCTAATTCCCTGCTGACATAGGCCAAAGTTCAAATTTGAAATCAATGTGACGTGATCGCGTTGTGGTAGGAAAAATTATTTTGGAACGTGTGGGCCGGAGCTGGAGTAAATGGCTCGGAGAGGGTCGGTCACTCCGCTCATGGCTGATATGACCTCCCCGGCTGCCTCGGAATGACCACCCCACCCCACTCTCACCCCCATACATTTAGTACGACTCTGCCTACAGCAATTTTTCAGAGTTGGGGGCTAACGTAAATTTGTTTTAATAAAAATGTCATCAACCTTCTCAGCCCGTAATTAACGGCTAACTGCAATGATAATGTTGTTTTATTGCGTCGCAAATGTAATTTTGCCTACTTTATCTTTATTTACAAGCTTTTATTAAGTGATACCTGCCACCTGTCTCGTGCCCCGGTGTCTGTGTGTAATCAAATTTTATATGTCGAATTTGACCCACTTCTAGCAATTTAGTGGTCGTTGATTTGACTTGAAATTTGGTATAACAATTATGAAGTTTTGATGAAAATGTACGAAGTAGATACAGTAGGTAAACAAAAATGACAATCAGCAAAAAGCTTAAAAGCTTCGTACACCAAAGGTGGCAAACAGAATTTATTAATGTCGTTACGCTGTCTGTCTGTCCGTCTGTACGTCACAGGGCTCATAATAGATAGACAGTTAAAATTTGTACCTACATAGGCTACAACAACAAAAAATAAAATACAAAATAAGATGTTGCAGATGTGGGTGCTAAGACCGCGAAGCTGAAGTGGGACTGGGCTGGTCATGTCTGCCGCATGCACTCACAGCGATGGGCCAAAATTACTACCCATTGGGTTCCGTCGGATGGGCATCGTAACAGAGGCAGACCGAAGAGAAGATGGCGAGATGACTTAGACGCATATCAAATAGTGGCAGGAGCATGCTCTCGATAGGGACGAGTGGCGGAAAGAAGGGGAGGCCTTTGCTCAGCAGTGGGGCACTTTAACAGGCTAAAAAAATATACAAAATGACCCCACATAGCGTAAATTTTGCTTTGAACCAAGGTTCAGTATGTTTATAGCCACTGGATTTTTATAGATACGGCCGATTGTAGTGGCTACTAGCCACATAACCGTGACTTCATCTGCGAAAAATTCGTTTATCGCGCGCCCTCGAGAACAACTCAAATGAGTGTGGATGTTCGGGATCAAAGTATTTATCAGTAGTTAAGGCTTGAAAGCGAAGCAAACAAAGAAATTCACTTTCGCAATTATAAATAAGTAGGGATAATGTACCTATATACAGTAGGTAGGTACCCGGGCGACCAAGCTGTCGCTCGGGCTAAAACTTAAAAAAAAAATGTTTTCTCAGAGATAAGTCCAAGCTAGATCGATTGTTCTTCCCCGAAAATCCCCGTTTAGCAAATCTTAATCGTTCGACCCGTTTCCGAGATCCACGCAATAAATAGTAATAAATATGTACCGAAAATTAGTTTCTACGGAACTCTCGGTGCACGAACCGACACGAACTTGGCCAGTTTTTAATAAAGTTAGGTCTTTATCACGTCACTGTTATGGACGTTATGGTGCGCCGTAGAGCTCGCATTCGCATAAAATAAAACGAACAATATGACGCAGCATGGTAAAAATGTAAAGTAAGCAGAGTAGAGTGGGCAGGTGCGGTAAATGCGGGCGGGTTTGGACGTGTGAAAATTCCGCATCCGGAATGGATCCCCGGTGTCTAAAGCTCCGTGTGCGGGAAAATGTAATCACGAATTATTTTTGCGGCACTCATCGTGGCGCAGCTATTAAAAGTTAATATTTGAGTGCATAATTAAGTGATTTTTATGTTTCGAGGCTTAGTTAGGCTGTAGGCAACTTATTTTGTATGGTTAAAACAATGAACAGAGAGCGTAAAATTAATTAGACAAAGCTTTTAGCTAGTACTAGTACAGTAGTATATAGTATGTACAGCCTGTAACAACAGCCAGTAGGTATAGTATATAGCACAACCTACTCTTGAAATTCATTTCAACTCAACCGTGCTGTAAATGCAAACACTGCGTTGGCTTAATGATATTTTATTATGAATGCTAAATGGAGCTTGTTGGTGATTATATTGTGTTTGTAGTACATCGTTGGTCGCCCATTTAGCTTGGCTATGTTCAGCTGAAGAGCTAGTATTTGACAAATTAAATTAATTCATCTGTATTTAAGTACCTACTAGGTAGTAAGTACATAGGTACGTGATTTATTTATTTTAGTAGTAATGTATCTATCTGTATTTGAAGACCTGAACTTGATTTTCTATATTAAATGTAAGTAATCTAACAAAGGTAGGTTCTTCTTTAAGAATCCCAGGATACATGAACTTGTCTTTCGATTAAGTACCTATACTTAACTATATTTAGAATTGTGCGCGAGATCGCAAGGCGAACTTGTCGTATTCTTAGCAAATCAAGACTCTATTCAATGTCAATGATTGAATACTTAATTTGGTGAGATTCTTGCGTTGGAGTTACTGACGTCTCGTCATATTATGACGTACAATGTAGCTTTGATATAAACAACGTAATAAAGCGACTTGAAAAATATTATATTAACATCCCTATATACATGTGTTTTCTGTACTGCTTACTGTGTTGGTGTGCAATAAAGAGTTATTGTATTGTATTGTTCTATTTTCTACTATCAGTATATTTTATTTCCGTAATTTTGGCATCTAAACTAAACATCTATCCATTAAAAAAATCATAGAATTAAATCATTGATTTGTTTGCGAGGTGCCATTCAGATATTGTAATAAATAAAACTTACAACACTGTTTTTGGATTTTCGTGAACTTTACTTATTGGTTTATTATGTTTGCTTAGTAATATAGACACAGCACAGACTTAGAAAGAAGATGGAAGATTATGCTAAATAAACAAATTTTAACTTAAAAATGACCTCGGTGTAATCAAGAAATACTGGTAGAAAGTTTAAAAAAGTCAGCTCCTGAACAGTATATAGGATTTTGCATGTGGAATAGTCTGGAGAGCTAGATCGAAGAATTACCTAATTGTCCTGTTGTTACTGTGTTAAACATATTAATTATTAAAGCAGCTTGATTGTTTACGTACGTTGCTTGTGGTAAATAAGCTGCCTTCGTTAATATCAGTACCCATTTTTATGCGTCGATATTGCTATTCAATGGACATAGGCAACTGGCGAGCTACGCAGAAAATAAATCACCGCTGAGAACTCGAGGTGCCTAGGTACTTCCTGATCTGTTGGCTTTGTGCATGAGTAACATTAAACTACTATTGCGTATCTATGTTGACGACATTGTCGGATATATAGTTGTGCAAAGAGCCCTTAGGTAGGTAGGTACGAGTATACTGATGAAGATACTATATCTTAATAAATATGAATATCCTGAAGTACAGCTAACCAGTCTACTAATGACACTGTCAATAAAAAAATGAGCTGGAATTGCCTGGAATTATATTATTCATGTGTCATTGTTACGCCATTAAAGCTAAATTTATTGTAAATAGGTAGGTACCTTTCTAACTTGTAAAATTTATAATTTGTAATTGTTCATTTTAATTTTCAATTTTGATGTGTGTTTTTATTATTGTTTTAGTGTTTATGATTTATATTGAATTCGAATATGTGATTTGTAAATAAATAAATAGCAAAAAATAACTTGTAAAATAATGTTTCTTAATTTTTAAATGAATAAGTCCGCGATAAACACCCCTTATATGTAAAAAAACAGAGATATGTTAAATTTCAATTACTTAAGTACGTTTTGTCTGTGTTTTGCGAAGGCCAATACCAAAGTGGTAGATAAAGACAAAGTTAACAAATGAATGCAAAACTAACAGACGATTTATACATAGAACCGCTGATGAATATGGGGATTAGAGAGCTAAAGGTGCATAACAAAATACTTAGGTATAGCAGTCTTATAAGACATGTGCTGAGACTCACAAAGGGGTGCCCTTTTATTTCGCATAACATTAATATGAATGCGCATAACTGATTTGGCATAAAATAATTGTGCATAACAGCGAACTTGCATAATAAAAGAAACGAAACTGACACCGGCACACAACTACCGCGTTTTCATCATCATTTTCATTACAACTGTCAAATGTAGGGTAGCACACAACATTAACAACATCGCTCTGTAAAGGTACGTTCACACACACCGATGACGCAGCACGAGTATTTAACACCGTTTTCCAACTCGGAGGTAGCGTCCAACCACTATCCCGGTTGAAATTCGGACGACGACTAATCTCGATGGCTTCGCGCACTTACGTACCTTTACAGAGCGATGTTGTGTTGTGTGCTACCCTACATTTGACAGTTGTAATGAAAATGATGATGAAAACGCGGTAGTTGTGTGCCGGTGTCAGTTTCGTCGGGTAGTCGCGCGAGCAGAGCGGCGGCGCGCAGTGCGCGTGTTGCAGCAGCTGCTGAGTCGCGTTGCTCCATAGACGAAGGGCTACGGATTAGCCCGAAACATGTCGAGCTAAACTCGATTTAAGACGTGAGTTATCCGGGTCAATATATTTAATATGAGTGAGTCTCACGGTAGTTTTATGTTCAAAATAATCATTTTACTTTTAGTATTAATTTTCCACTTAATGTAACACTTTATATATTGTTTGATAAATAAAATATCAATTTCATTACAATAATCATTTTATGTTTATACTCTTTTATACTTATGCAAAGTAATGTTATGCTAATTAAATTACTGCTAACTTATCGTTATGATAATCCCCATTATGCGCATTTACATTATGCGAATTAATAATTATGGGAAATAACGTTATGCCAATTTCAATTAGTCCAATTAATTAAAAGAGATGCTGTGCCATGTTTGATTACTATAATTAGTGGTAAGGTAAACCGCTTTGATTGTGCGTAACATTGCGGAAGTGGATAAACGATTAAGAACCACTAAATTACTTAGGTAGATAACATTTAAACGATGTTTTGTATCTACTTTACGACTTTGTGTGACGCGTCTAGGGACACGATGTTGTTTTTAAACACTTTGTAACATTCCATCCCTAAGTAAATAAATAACATATATCCAACCATAGCTGCAGGGCTACTACGAAACTCGAAACTCGAATTTCGTATCGTACCGTCCCTCTCCCTCTCGTATTAAATAGTATAAGTGTCAGAGGGACTGCACGACAAGAACTTCGAGTTTCGTAGTAACCCTGCTGCAATGCGGTCATGAATACCTTCGTGCAAGTGTGCACGAGAACGTCGTCGGGTGTGTATCTAAACATACCTTTTATTAATTATTTTATTAATCAATGAATGATTGGGAAAAAACAATAAATGGTAAAGTCTGTGTCGATTTGATAGGTAGATAATATAACGGGAACTTGGGATTCTTTGAAAAAAAAAATAACACATACCTAGGCCACAATATACGTAACCTAGTTATGTGTATTGTGCCTAGGCCGGCTACTTTTTATCCCGATACTCCCATGGGTTCGACATGAGTAGGTAGATACCTATGCCTACAAAATCTCGAAACCTGCGGTTCAGACCGCTATGTCTAAGCGTGAACGAGTAACAAACACGCTAAACATATAAATATAAAATAAAAAATAAAATAAACAACATTTTGAAAATTATGTGTGTATTTGAAAATTAAATCTAACCAAATCTTTACTATAAATCAGTTCAGGTACCTACATACAATCGTCATCAAAAATATTCAAAAACATCAATTGTCTTTACCTAGGTACTTACGTGTTCAAAAATTTAATACACATCTCGCTTAAGTATACCTGATAGACGAGACGGTTCGTGTTCAGATTTTTTTTTCAGCACCTATAAATTGTAGCTGATAAAAGCCCGGATGTTTATGACTGCGAGGTAACCTTTTATACATATTAGTATATGGCTTGAATACAGATTCAACTCTCGAAAATCTATCTACCTAGTTTTTCAAAAATCTTGTGATTCAGTCATCAATTTTGATGTCAATGCAAAATTGATCGTCGGATGACGTTGATAAAGGAACAACATTAAACACGAGACGCTCCGAACTAATGTCAACAATTAACGTCAGTGGATGGTCGTTAAAGTAACGAGACCCGTAAATGCTAGAGGTATTTCGGTGCACTCATGATAGAGCTTTGATTCATGGAGCACTTACCTCGAGGATTCGAGGAAGTTGCTGGTTACTGTCGAGCTGGAGCCCTAGCACACGGCCGAGCGCCGGCCGGTCGCCTCGCACACTGAGGGCCGGCGCCCGGCGCCTCCCGCCGCCAGAGGGCGCCCGCGGCAACCGCCACCATCGATCCACCCTTCAACACACAGCATCCACGCATTGGATCTTATTACAAGTGTAACACGACTCATATTTTACGGCTTAACGATAACTTATGATACGAGGCCAGTTAGCGCGCGTAAGGACGATTATGACCTACGGCCTTTATGACCGTCGCGTAAAGCGTATAATCTCGCACATACTTACACCGAATATTAACTTAATGATAATGTTCCAAACTGCTTACGGTATCTGTAGGCCGCAGGGTGGACTAAGGAAATAAATAAACACATTTAACAAATCATATAATTTTATTACATATAAGGAAATTATAACCCATAAAAATCACAACATACGATTAATTATTTATAGTCGCTAGATACAATCATTTACCTGGATTGACCAAACGTCTATTCGGATCTCATTCAACTTACTGACCCTAGAATATTATTCTACAATATAAATATGATATGTTTTAATTACATAATGTATAAATATTATATCTCTCGTGTGGTTTCATTATCAAGTCGCTTCAGAATAATGGGTAACCTGTACAATTGCTATAACATCCTAGGGCTACTGGCTATTGTGACACGCGCACTACAACATATTACTTATCTTATCTGAAAATAATACCTACATATGAGGTCATTAAGGAAGACTTAGAAGAAGCCTACGTAAAATGTATTACTGTACCTAATACACATATTAAAATAAACACCACTCAATACTTAAAATGGTGAGTAAGTATCATATGGAAGCTAATAATTATTATACAATAATACCTCAGACAGAACAGTTGGCGTCAAATAAAAAGAGCGACCTGCTCATATCTAATACCTTTAAACGAGCGATTCTTGTATATATGTATATATCTCGGAAACGGCTCCAACGATTTCGATGCAATTAGGTATGTGGGGGTTTTCGGGGATGACAAATCGATCTAGTTTGGTGTTTTCTCTGAGAAAAGGGTTATTATCAAGTTTTAGCCCGATCAAAGCTTGGTCGCCCAGGTACTAATATTATTATGAGAACACGTTCTACCATCTAGCTGCTAGACGTTACGCTAGACCAGTGTTTTTCAAACTTTTTCAGGACGCGATCCCCCTTTGTTTGAAAAATATTTGGCGTCCCCCTGCCTACCCCCACTTACAGTTATTTGTATTATCCTACGTTGATAATACAAACATTGAAGGGGGGTCGCGACCCAGAGTTTGAAAAACACTGCGCTAGACTCTAGCACAATAGAGTCTTTCCGATATATTTAAGCACCTTGGTTGGCTATTTGCACTTTATAATATTTGAAGCTGACTGTTACATCTACCTAAAAATATGCTTCGCAAATCGAATAAAATTCCACAATAGTACATTGTGTCTTAAGGGCGGTAAATAAGGAATTACGAACGAGAGTCTATTAGAAGCCCGAAGTCGAAGACTGAGGGCTTTAATGAGTCGATGTTCGTAATTCTAGTACCGCCCGTGCGACATACAATGTTTTTCATCACATTTGCGAGTAAAATTTTATATTTCTAAAAGAAAAAATACAATTGTTCCAAATATTGGCGATACCTTAGGCTGCGCTCTTGGCAGCGTCGCCCTCCCCTCCCTCAGCATGTGCCTGAGCCGCGTGTGCGTGTGGTCCTGCAGCAGCGCGCGCAGCAGTATCAGTACGGACATTTACTCATTTACCGACCTTGGGCTTCATGATAAGAAAATTTGTACCGACCACGGGTTTCATGACAAGCACATTAAGGTCGAGGGTTTTATTTGGGGGTTGCAATCAAGGTAGCCTTCATGTTTTGACACTCTTTACGAGCAAGTGTGATGAAAAATATGATTATTTCAAGTGCAGATATGGTACGTCCATTCATTGTATAAATCAGTGTTTTTCAAACTGTGGGTCGCGACCCCCCAGGTTAAAGTTATATAAAAACATCGCTGAGCTAAATTCGTAATGGTCAGCTGTTTATGGAGAGGCGCTAAGGCGGAACCAGTTTTGATATGCGTAGTTACACCATGTACTCAAACTATTCCCCATTCTTTGGGGCCCCTTGGACAACTTACACATCCATCTCACTCTCGTATTAAATAATATTAGCGTGCGCGGGATGGTACGATACGAACTTCGATTTTCGAATTTCGAAGTAGTCTCTCAGTTGTAGTGAACCCACGCCACACACAGGCCACACAATAAATTCAAATGTGTCAACATAATTATGCGCTATCATTACCACTTTTATTGACCGCTTTAAGTCCATGTCAGGAAGTATATTAGACAATGGATAAACTATCTATAGCTCAAATAACATTCAATGGAAGCTAGGAACGGACTTTTTGATTTTATCATGCTTCATGCTCATGCACCTATCCAAGTATAAGCATGTTCTTTCGCTTTCCCACAGATCCAGAATTATTTTACATTAATGAAGTTTACATGAAGTTAGGGAAGTACATACTTTAAAAAACTGTTCAGTACATACCAGTCAATTATGTTCGAATGTCAATTTTAAAATAGATTCTGATTTCTTATTTGTACCTACCTACGTCCAGGTGTATAGTTCCCAAACCCATTTTATAATACTTGTGAAATTATCCACTTCTGGAAGAAAAAAGACACATAAAAATAAACGTCACTTATGATTAAAGCTAAATGCATAATATAATGTCAATTACTTACACTACGCATAATCACATATCTATAACAATCAAGACAAGTACGACGACAATTAAGTGTAATCTAAATAAATTAATTTTATGCTCCAAATTTTGGTAACATATTGCCATGGTATTAAAGTACGAACTAGCTACCACACAAATGCCCTCAGCGTCACATAGAAGTGACCTATGCGGCCTTTTTGTACTTTATAAATCACACTAAGTAATATTACTTTCAATAAATCAATATCGCAACATATTTACAGAAAAATAGTACTTGGGCATTTCTATCTACTATTGTACCCTGAATTTATCTCCAATTTCAATAAGTTTTGGGCTGGAGCTGGAAGAACAAGGTCTCCAGATGTGTCCCCAAAATATTGTATGGATGTGTTTTGTTACGAATTTTTCTAATAATTTTCGTAACAAAACGGACATCCATATAATATTTTGGGGACACATCTGGAGACTGTTTTTCCAGCTCGGAATCATAGACTGAGTCTACCTCCCAAATTTTGTTGAAATCAGGGAGATAAACATCATACTTAATAAACAGCATAATTGCGTTTCTGAAAATAAAAGGACGTGCGTTACGACTAGCAGATTGCACCCTCAAAATAGGAAGCAACCAATTCCTACTTTGGTCACCATCAGACTGAATCCTACATCGACAACATAATTTATCTGAGACCATCACACTTACGCTTCAGCGTAATATTATATTATTAATATAAAACACTTTAAAATTAATTTTAAAAGAACCTCGTTGATAACATCGATGAAAGAGGCACAAACCCATAGCACCTTCGACCGAAAGATATATAAAATATACTCGGTTAAAATTCCTAAAGGGCATTGATAAAAAATAAAAATATTGGCACATTTTACGAGTATTGCATTAAGGAAGGCGAACGTCTGCATCAAATCGCATTGTACAGTCCCCACTGGGAAAATATTGCTGAACATTAATATGGATTTGCTGCAGCATACGAGATGCACGCCGCAGTTAAACTGGTGGCCGAAGTCTTAAATGGCAATGCACTTTAGGAGTGTCCTCGTTATTTGGAGGTAACTACGTATTGTCCTTAAACTGTTTGTGTGTGAGAGTAGCTGTCATCATAAGGCGTTTGTGAAGCAGAGGGCCGGAACCGAGAAGAGGGCGATGGCGAGTGAGGCGATTGCGGCGCGGGGGGGCCATGTCGCGTGCTATAAGTCGCTCTCTGGCCAATGCTAGTCACCGCGCCGCGCGCGTCGCGCCGCCGCCGTGTCGTGCCGGTACAACCATACCTGAAAAAGAACATCTTTACAAAGTCAAATCATAGCATACTCCTCGTTTTTATAGTTTCGCCATGTCTGTCCGTCTGTCTGTCTGTATGTCCTCAGAGACCGTTAGTACTAGAAAGCTATAATTTGGCTTGAATATACATATCAGACACAACGACATCTGTATAATAAAAAAAAGTAACTTTTTTTTTTTATGTTTCCACGAGAGTTGTGGAGGTCAAGAGGGGAGGCTTTTGCCCAGCAGTGGGACACTATACAGGCTACTTAAAAAAAATGTTTCCTCTCAACCTATGTTGTGGGGTATCGTTGAATAGGTATTTGAAAATGAATAGGGGTTTGCAAAAAAAATTTTTTAAGTGAATATTCACTCCAAAAGTTCAATAAAATGTGTCCCCTCCTCCTCTAACTTTTGACCAGCACGTCTAAAAAATATGAAAAAAGTTACGGAAGTTAAGCTTAATAAAAACTTTCTAGGAAAATTATTTTTAACTTAATCAGTTGAGCAGTTTTTAAGTTTTTCTAAAAAAAAATTCTAAGGCATAGTTAAGGCAAGGTCGGGAACTACGGAACCCTACACTGAGCATGGTCCGACATGACCGGTTTTTCTTACTTAGACGTACCTACTGAGATAACGTTGACAACTTGACAACTTTTATTCTCTCAACACAGGCAGCACATAATATATTATTATTATAACTAACTTTTATCACGTTAATGAACTACAGTTGAATGCTTTAATTGACTTGTGTTATCTAATATCCTAATTAGTACACATGTGTAAAACTGTAATTTCAGAGAACAGTATAATTAAAATAATATGAAAGTTTATTTTTCAAATGTATCAGCGAGAGGCAATAGTTGATGTTGGGATGGGGGTAAAAGCCATTCTTACATAAGATTTTATAAGTCGAAATGTCCAATTTCTAACATTGTGCTGAATATTTGAGATCAAAAGTTTAAGGAAAACAACTGAAATCTATTTTTCCATTTTGAATGTACATTTATATTTCTATCATTACTGGCCAACAGAAAACCTATGTTTTAAAAAACTTTCCTTACGCGAGATGTAATGTGGTGATTGTATTTTATGAAAGATAAAAGATTATTATCATTACTATTAATGTATGACTTTTAGTGTAATTGATCATTTTTTTAAAGAAGTCAAAGCGATATGTAGGAAGGGGGAGGGGGTGAGGATGCGAGAAATCTTACGAGCCCTAACAGGGTATGGCGGGGCTTTAAAAATAATCCCTAATTTAAGTCCAACTACCCGAAATTCCTCCCATTCAAACAATAGTTTGAATTATAAAATAATTACTTTGTCCATGCAACACAAAAATAATTCCAATAAATTTTTGCAATGCTTTTAGTGCGACGCGAGTATCGAAATTAGTCTTCGTCAGTCAAGTGATGTCATTGGCGACACATAGCATACGAAGCGCTCAGATATCTAGTCACCTAAGTAAGTGCATCAGTCAATCCGTCATACAAGCTATAAGATAACGTTCCAAGTACTAAATCAATTTAGCTGTTTAGCTAGACAAACCTTGGCTTATCTCTGATACTATGTTATAATCTTACGCTGAGCTCACGATGATGAAATGTAAGCAATTAAATCGCTGCCACCTCGATTGCAAGCATCAAAACTGACAGCTGCATTTTATAGCTAGCATTTCTTCATAGTGAGAAAATAACGTAGTATCACCGAATTACCAAGAACCCAAGAACCACCTATATGCCAAGGTTTGCCCTACATTATGAGTAGATTGATTATAACTTACTTGTATGAGTATGACTACGTCTAGTGAGACTTGTAGGGCGCCGCACACCCAAAACTGCGTGGGCGCTTCTCTCATTACAAAATAAGCAGTCTTAAATATGTCGCCACACGTCCACATTATCACCATACTGAGGCTAGAAAAACAAAAAAAAAACATTGTAAGTAACATATGCCAAAATTGGTACCTAATTGAGTATATTTATAATTTATATCTAAATATGAGCGAAACAAAGGCACGGCCGTATCATACTTTTCTCGCAGACATTCAGACTATTTTGAAACTACTGTAATTTTGTTATGGCTAAAGTTAGTTTACTTAGGTATATTTCTATGCCGTGTAACAGGTCAAATTAACAACCACACAAGCGAGATTTTTTTGCATTCTTGCGCCTCATGCATATGCGTGAGAGTGAGATACCTACTACTATGGCTATCATGCAGCTTATATTATTTAAGCCACCCATAAAAAGTGAAAATAAATTTGTCTGACAAGGAACTTACCTCATGCCTTCTGTGCTTTTGTTCTGATGGTTCTTCGCGATTTGCGGAGCTCCTAGCATGGCCTCAGTGAACACAGCCATGAAGCCAATGAGCTCCACGAAGGGCGCGAACCCTATCAGCAGGTACGTGACGGCTGCCCCGATCACCGAGAACACCAGCATGCAATCCACATAGCTTTGGAAGTCCGTCCATGCCCAAAAGTACTTTCTTTCCATATCTGCAATTAAAATTTTAATTAAAGACTTCATATAAATATTTAATTTCGTATACTATCACATAGTGCTATAATGATGGTGTAATATGACGTAAATGGCTATAAATCTGAGAATCAGGGGAATTTCTACACATTCCTAACTTTTAAAATGGTTTGTTTAATTAATTTTAAAACAATGTAACGTTTTCTGACATTTGTAAATTTATATTACTCGCGTTATTAAAATAAAAGGATTTACTTAATAAAAATTTAAAAAGTTGTAATTAAAAAGGGAGACACAAAAGTTTTATCTCATATGTTTGTTCTCAGGTCTTGGGTATTTAATATGTGTATAAGTATGTATTTATCTATATAGGTATGTTTATCCGTTGCTTAGTATTTGGGACTAGGTCAAGTGGTGTCAATAATTGTCCCATGATATATAAGTAGTGCAGGTGGTAGGCTTGTGCAAGGTCCGCCCGGATTGCTACCACCATCTTGCTCGCTAATCCTGCCGTGAAGCAGCAGTGCTTGCACTGTTGTGTTTCGGCGTGGAGAGTAAGACAGCCGGTGAAATTACTGGCACTTGAGGTATCCCATCTTAGGCCTCTGGGTTGGCACCGCATCTGCAATACCCCTGGTGTTGCAGATGTTTATGGGCGGTGGTGATCTCTTACCATCAGGAGACCCACTTGCTCGTTTGCCATCCAGTCGAATAAAAAAAAAAGAAAAAAAAAAGTATTTCTCAAAAAGTTGTCCCATCACGAAAATCAAGTTCAAAAAAATCAGTTTTGTCAAGAAATTATTAACACTAAGGACGAGATCAAAAAGCATAAACTGCATAAAACATCCAAAATTTCTTGACGTCAGGAAAACGTCACAAAATCTTGTGAGGAAAAAATCGTAATCTTGTAACTACATCAAAACTTTATATTGGATCCTACAACAAAGATTATCTGACTTTTTATCACCTTTACCAAAAGGTTTTGTATATATTTAAACACAAAATTACTTATTTTTGGTGTTGAAACAGCGCCAGGAAATATATATTTTTATTTTTATAAATGGACAACTGAAAATGGACTTTTTGAGAAATAGTCTTTTATTTATTTTATTATTTATTTATATTTTCTTATTTCATTTGTACCTAATTGAAACTGATTTGATTACTTAATCATTTTTTTGTTCAAATACAATCTTTACAGTACAGTACAGTATTTGTCTTTTAATTATATGCTTAAATCTCTATCTTAAAAACTACTAAACCGATTTTGATGAAACTTGCGCTATTCCCTAAGTTAGACTACTACCTACTACTGTAAATAACCTCTTTTTTAAGTTATTATATTAGAACATAAACATAAATAAAACAGCAAATCATTTTGCCACATCACCAAGTCAGATTAAATATGATAGAGATTAGGCAACAATGCAGTAACAATTCAACTAAATGATAATAAATCTGTTCCTCAAGTATATGTAAATATACATAGTGTAAGTAATATGTATAGCTAAGTTACATTCTCAGGACAGAGGCGAATGACATCAAATGATAAGGCAACATATGACACACTGATAAAATTGACCTGGGACCTCTTTGAAAGGGTTAGATATTATCAGACCATCACACATGTCATTTACTTCTTTGGTTGAAAATGATAACACTGCTTCGGAGCAATGAACTAAAAATAAAAACGCAAGGAGCTTGAAAGTATATTTAGAAATCTAAGTATGTATTTATAAACTATGAAATGCATTTCACAATCATAAAACAGTAAATCTTTAACAAACAATAAAATAAGGTAGCAGCACATGCTATGAAAATATCCAATGAAAGCCTGATAATTAAAATAAATGATAACAAACACATTCATGGCTAAATTATTCCATCACAACAATGCCTTCAAAACCACATGGAACCAAGTTGAATGCAAAGTAAATCTGTAAGCATTTTCTGAAACAAAAATGTTGAATGAATGACAAAACAATACACCATGTGTTTGCAAACCAAATCCAATCACGAATAAACAGAAGAGACTCACTGTAGAAGCGATGGGGCTTTTCCCCGCTGACGACACTGCTGTGCTGCTCCAGCCAGCGAGCCGTCTCATCCGGCTGGTCTGAGCCATTTGCACAACATAATAGGATATATAACATGAATATTGCACCTAAGTCACCAGCAATTACACCAACCACCAAACAAAACATAGAAAATTGTTAAAAATAAAATAATATGCTAAAAATAATAAAGAAAAGAAGTTAATTAACACAATAAATACCAATTCACAAGACTGCTGATAAATAAGTAATATAATGTATAATGCAATATATAAAACAAAGAAATGAAAGGAAAAATACAACTACAATTTCATATTAAACATTATGTTATGTGGATAGATGTTTTTTCAGTCAAGGTCAAATTAATTACTCACCTGTGAATATTCGCTCCCTTGCTCTAATTATTTGGTTCTTTTTTCGAACAGTGACGCAGAGGTGGATCATTACAAACATAGTTATGTTCATAACAATACTTTGAATAAGGAGAGGTAGCTCATATCTTTTACCAAACCTAAAATAAAATTTATAAGTACCATTAGAATTAAAAAAAAAACATTAATCTTTGTTCAGTCATGAATTTACTCACCAGAATAATATACGCAGTGTATTAGCTATTAAAAGTGTAAGACAAACATAAAGAGAAAAGCCTTCTGCATCCTGTGTTCTTTTAATTTGTCTGTATTGTGGAATGTAGGGTGCAACCCCACCTATAATCATAGCCCCGGCAGCTCCCCATCCCACGAGGTGACCCACGGTTAGCCCTAATTCATCCGAAATAATCCAATCCATTTTCAATTAATAGGCAAATGCAAACTGATTTGTAAAACGGCGACTGATTTTCACAGATTTTCTCGATTACCGTTAAGGGTCGACATTTTGCTACATTAATTAGTATGCTTCTTTTAAACTTGATAAATTTACTTCTTCATTTCATTAAATATACCTAATACCTATGTAGCAGAATGGAATGAATAAAATTAAAATTGATTATTGGTCGTCTTGTCTTGTCATCAATTTGACATTTGACAGCCATGCATTGCGTTTAGTTTAGTTAGCTGCTTAACTGAATGAGGGCTATCGCGAATGAATTCGCCGCTAGAGGCGCTAGTGTAGCGTGAGGTCTCCGAAATGTCAAATCTCATAGTTTTTGGGTGAGCTACGCGGGTTTATTTATAATTAGATTTTTTTTGTGAATATTTTGCATTACCTGAAATTAATTATGGCAATTATGCGTTACGGGGCAATGCATGTCTGTGTTTTGAGACAGTTTTGTCTTACGGAAACTTTTGTCCTCCCTTTTTTCCGAACAAAACGGGACTAAGCAACACTGTGGTGGCTGGATATTTTTATGGTACGGTTTTAAGGTGTTTTAAATATGAGTTTAATCTAAACTTTGTTTTAACGCCCGTAATAACAGACTCTGAAAGCCACACTTAAAAACCTCACGCAACAGTGCGCCATCTAGTGAGACAAAAAACGATAGCCCTCATTAATCAAGCTTGATTTTCCATCGTATGTATAAATTTATCTTTAGTAAAGCGTATAGTGTCCTTGTATTTTTGTGGTTTTTTACACAATCTGTTTAAATAAATTCAACAATCATTTATCAAAACATAAAGGACTGGTCACACCATCAGCAGGGCTATTACGAAACTCAAGTCGTGCGGTCCCTCTGGCACTTATACTATTTAATACGAGAGCGAGAGGGACGGTATGATACGAACTTCGAGTTTCGTAGTAGCCCTGCAGGCCTACGCGTCTGCATGATTATTGTTGTTTCCTATTATTGACGTTGTAGCCTGTTAAATTTTACAGTCTGTGGCACTTGTTTGACAGTCGTAGGGCTTTCCACAGGTCGATATTATCATTATTGATAGTCTCCAGTCAATGCTAGTGATGCGCTCTACGATAAATGGGAGTTACGGATGTCTTGTACTAGTTTAATTTTTATTCATACTCGTATAAGTTATGAAATAAAACGACCAAGTGTTTTTAATCATTTATTCATTAAAGGGTCTCTTTCCATTAAATTTATATTTGAATAAAATTTTGAACATGGAGCTATTATTGCAAAGGTTAGAAAAGCTTACCCTTAGACGAGAGTGGTACACCATGAACCATTTCCTTTTCCGTGAACAGGCAAGGATACGAATATCGAATCCGCGCACCCATTCGATCGAACTGAGTATGGTCAAAATGTCTTTCACATACGCTTTTCGATGAATTAAACTAAACTGTCAACCCCTGGCCCCTGGCCTGACAGTTTAGTTTCATTCATCGACGTTGTAGCGCTGCCATTTGTATGATATTATTACAATCTGTGGACCGCCGCCATTTCTTTGCTGTCATGTCCTTACCCGTCATTGTGTTTTAAACATTGAGTTGAGTGTAGACATGGGTAATCTCAACTCCGCGAAGTGATCTGACTCACTAGATCCAGCTCCGGTGTCGGTACCGAATCCGCTTATTGAATCCGACTCCTTTATTGACTCCGGTTCTTCCGAGCGATTATTAATTTATTCTATGGCCGATCCGCCCCGGCTCGGTTCGTCGGTCCGGTGTCGGTACGTACTGCGGTGTCCCAACCGCTGACTGAACTGAAGTACAGATTCGTGAGAGAGAGAAAGATTCGTTCGTTAGTCCAAGTCCGAGTACCGAACCGAACCGACCAACCAAACATAGATAATAAGATCCAAGTTCAAGATCCGATCCGCAGGGCTACTACGAAACTCCAAAATCGAAGTTCGTGTCTTGCGGTCCCTCTGACACTTATACTATTTAATACGAGAGCGAGAGGGACGGTACGATACGAACTTCGAGTTTCGTAGTAGCCCTGCCGATCCAATCCGAGCCGAGCGAGAGCGAAAGCAGGCGGACGGAGCGAGTCAGTGTGAGTAAGCGTGACGGCGATCACGAGCGAGGCGAGCCGCTCGATCCAGTCGGAGTTAGTAACTCCGGAGTCAATAAGATTTGAAAGGAGTCATTAAGGGATTCGGATCCGCTTGAGGATCTGACTCTTTTGAATCTTCAGATCCGGATTTACCCACCTCTAGTTGAGTGCGGGTTTTCTCATGCGTTCTCCTCCCGTTTTGGTCAAGTTGTAGTTCCATGAGTAGCCATCCTCCTCTGTTTAACAATACAATACTCTATTTGCGGTAGTGTTTAGTGCGAGTGATATTCCACTGACTTCCAATATGGCAAAATTCAAGTGTTGTGTTATTGATTGTAATTCAACAAGTGCCACTCACAAACTATTTTGCATGCCCAAAAACGACTATTTACATAATCTTTGGATGTCGTTGCTAGTACCGACTAGCTCTTATTTGCTGGCTTTAACCAAGAGTCAACTGTTGTTGAAAAGCGTATGTGAAAGACATTTTGACCATACTCAGTTCGATCGAATGGGTGCGCGGATTCGATATTCGTATCCTTGCCTGTTCACGGAAAAGGAAATGGTTCATGGTGTATGTACCACTCTCGTCTAAGGGTAAGCTTTTCTAACCTTTGCAATAATAGCTCCATGTTCAAAATTTTATTCAAATATAAATTTAATGGAAAGAGACCCTTTAATGAATAAATGATTAAAAACACTTGGTCGTTTTATTTCATAACTTATACGAGTATGAATAAAAATTAAACTAGTACAAGACATCCGTAACTCCCATTTATCGTAGAGCGCATCACTAGCATTGACTGGAAACTATCGATAATGATTATATCGACCTGTGGAAAGCCCTACGACTGTCAAACAAGTGCCACAGACTGTAAAATTTAACAGCGCTACAACGTCAATAATAGGAAACAACAATAATTGACTGTCTTAGTGTCTTATTTGTAGAGCTACATATTAGTAATCTGTGGAT